>NW_006159602.1:1474331-1491569 GCF_000334495.1 Tupaia belangeri chinensis | reverse complement strand
AATTCCTCAACCCTATCACAGTCTTTTTTTTTTTTTTTTTTTTTTTTGGAGAGGTTTTTGCTATAGGGCGCGTGCACATGCGCTTGCCAGACAGACAGAGACAGACAGAGAGATAGAAAGTGAGAAATGATCTCCAGAGGGGATGGCCACGCCGCAATCCCTTCTCCTCCATTCTCCTCTCAGGATCTTGGGCATGCACGCACACGTGCCCAGCGTGAGTTTAAGCCACCAGGTCCGGGACTCGAACCACGGTTGACTGTGGGAGTCCAGCGACATAGCCATTACGCTAACTGCAGGTCCCATCAACGTTTTTTCCTAAGGGCTACAGCATGTGCTGTTTCTACTGTCTGAATCTTGAACTAGAATACTGGCTTCCTGAGACAGAGACCTTTCTGTCTTGTTCACCATTTGATCTCTTATGCCTGGCACAATGCATACTGCAGTGAGGACTCAGAAAGTATTTTTCAAGTGAATGTTAACAGTAGAAACCTAGCTGTCTAAGGTGCATGCATCTAGCAGAGACTGTGCTGGGAAGACGTGATAACTAGTGTCTAACTTACTGACTGAGCATGGACCTTACAGGTCCATGAGAATGTGATTTTATCAGAATGGTTAGACATTCTATCATGGAAAAAGAATGTTTTCTATTGGGCTATTGGGACGTGAACAAAGTCATACTCAGACTAATTCCTTTGCTAGCTTTTCCATGATAAGATTGATGCACTGTACTTCTTCAGTGGTATTTTCATGGACCTTACAGGTCCATGCTAAAGAGAATGAAGGAGTAGGCAGTGGTGCTGTGATAATTCTACTGAACCCAGTTGAAAGGTCCTGGGTTCACATCCTGGGAACTCCCTGAGCATGTTGGAAATATGTGTCTATGACTATGACTGGGGGTGGATCATGGTGTGGAGACCTGTTGGGGATGCCTGATGAACTAAACTAAACAAGGACTTTCCTTATCCTTCCAGAGACTGTTACTGGTGTAGGAATACTCTAAGATAAAGAATATGCACATATTTTATTGACTGGAACTCTGAGACCTAAGAATGAGCAATGTTCAAAACAGAGCCAAGTCCCTGACAGAACTTTAAATCAAGTACTCCGGGTTTTTATTTTTTATTTTTTATTTTTTTTTTAAGAATCTATCCTAACCTCTTTCTGCCTTGGTCTGCTAACTCCTGGTGATTGCTTAATGCGCTCCAGCTGTTTTCATTTCTAAAATTTGTGCTTTTTCTTTCACTGACCAAAATGCACTGAACCACATATCAGAAAGTGACATTTTCAGAGGAATTGTTTCTTCTGTTTATCTCCCCATTTTACACCCTTGCCACCACCCACACCAACCATAAACTAGCCCTCTCATACTCCATCTGTATGCTATCTGTTCATTCCATCGCCATAGAGCCCAATGTAACCCAGAGTTCTTTTCTTATGTACCAGTTTGGCACACCCACCCATCCCAAAGCTTGTTGGCAATGTAGTTTTCACTTCGCTTTCTGTCACACGTCTTTGGTGTTGCATGCCATGGGACAATCCATGAACTTGAATGATGCATGAAAATACCACTGAAGAAGTACAGTGCATCAATCTTATCATGGAAAAGCTAGCAAAGGAATTAGTCTGAGTATGACTTTGTTCACGTCCCAATAGCCCAATAGAAAACATTCTTTTTCCATGATAGAATGTCTAACCATTCTGATAAAAATCACATTCTCATTGCAGAGTTTTGCCTGGGATGTTTAGTCAAGTGTCAGCATGTGAAGAAAAGAGTGAAGTGCTAACATCATGAGCCTGGGGGTCCAGACCCAGTTAAGAATCAGCTCTGTAATTCCCCTCAAGCCACCTACTTTTCACTGTGGATTTCATCAGACAGGTGCTTGAGCTGAAAAAAAAAAAAAAAACAATTTTTTTAATGTATTAGCACAACTAAAAGTACTCTCCTATACTGTCAAGAAAGATGAAGGGACTGAGATCTTATGCTAGTTGAACTCTATCTAGTTTCCCTGCCATCATTTCATAAATGCCAACAAAATACATGAGATTCCTGAATTGGACACCGAGAACTTGATTATCATGACCCATCAAATAGCATGTGCATCAGCACATTTACGTAATTCTCCTTCTTCCCAAGATGCACAGTGTGACACAGGTGGGCCTGTAGCAAATTCTGCACACATTTTCATTTTAGGACAGGAGTCCTGAGTTTAGGAAACCTTAATCTTTTATAATAAGTGTGTTTGCCTTTACTACAAAGAAAGACACTCCATTTTCCAAAACTGGACGCTATACAAACAACCGTGAAAAAATAGTCTAGAACAGAAGCAATCCATGTCTTGCTCATAAGACATGCAGAAATATGAAGGACCCATGAAAATTGCCTCCCAGCATTTTGTAACTTTTAAATGAAGGAAGTATGAGGGTACTACTTAAAAGTCTGTGGAAAACAAAATTAAAGTACAAGTTTATTTTGGTGCAAAAAAAATTGGAAATCTGAAGTTGTTTTATGATACACATTTTCCACAAATTTTTTCATGTTACTGGGAAAACTATTTCCAGAAGTACTTAATTACAATCCTTTTTTAGAATTCAAATTTAACATAAAGGATAATGTGGTTTCCCTATAATCATCTCATTTTGTAAATAGAGCTCTATTCTCTCAAACAGTAAGCGACAATATTGTATTTATTTAATGGGATTTCATGTTGAGTTGTTGGCACTGACTATTATTTTTGAAATATATTCACTTACTTATTCTATGAAAGAGGGTCAGAAAGTCACCCCCAGCAGGGCCTTCATGTCACATTATGCCTTAGCCTCACCAATCAGGTGTGTACAGGGAAGCCTCAGGACATGAACCCAGGACCTTCCCATGTGGCTTCAGCATTGCAGAGACATGTGTTATTGTTAGGCTACCACGGCTATCTGCCTCCTGATATTCCAGGCTCCAAAATGGAGGAGACACTATGCATGTTTGTGCTTGTCCTGTGCTATTTCATTTTATCTTCAAGAAATTCTGCAACATAGCTTTGCAGGGTATGTCAGCAGATGTTGAAAATTGAAGCTAAATAAATAATCAACATCTAGGTACCTCTGCTTCCTTATGCCACACTTTTTCTACTAACCTGTGTTGCCCACAAATACCCCCATGGGAACTGAGATTGCCTTAGGCCTGAGTCATAGTCATCGACAATCACTAAGTGAACAGCCATTCTCCTCATCCAAGCCAGTGCATCTATTCAGTGTGTATGAGAAATACCTGGGGTACATGGAGATGCAGATTCTTCGGCCTCAACCCAAAAGATTCTGGTTCGACTGATCTTTGTTGGAATCTCTTTTTTGTTTGTTTGTTTTTGTTTTTGAGAGAGCGATTTTTGCTATTAGGGCATGTGTATTTGCCAGAGAGACAGAAAGTGAAAAATCACCCCACAGGGGGGATAGCCTTGCCACAATCCCTTCTCCTCCACTCACCCCTCAGTAGTTTGGTCATGCACACACACACGCCCAGTGTGAGTTTCTTAAGCCACTGAATCCAGGATTCAAACTGCAGTCAACTGTGAGAGTTCAGCAATGTAATCAGTATGCCATCTGCTGGTCCTAGGGATCTCTAATTAAACAAACTCTTCGAAATGTTTGAAACTCATCTGTGAAATAGTGGGACCCTAAGCTATAGAAGGACTGATATGAGAGAGGAAACAGAGTGCCATTCTGAAGCAGAGTACAGAGTTACAGTGCTGGAGAATTTGAAGAAAGTAACTTAAATACTTCAGCAATAAAACACACAGTATTATCAGCCAACTATGGATTTGGTTATAAAAAAATACAGGAAAAGAAAATAGCCAAAATATATAGATACAGAAAAGACCTGATTGGTCATTTTATGGTTTAAATTAAGGACTCTAGATCCCGATCTTTCATAAGGGAGATGTATTTCTTACTTCTTGAAGATTTTATGAGAAATAGTGAAGACAGCTAAGCAGAGCTGTAAAATTTGCAGCCTCTTGAGGCTCAGAAAAACAGGATTCATAAAACTGGCTTTTGAAGGTTGTTATAAAGATTAAAATTATTATTTTCTAAGAGATATTTTTCTTATAGGGCACATTTGCTTTCTGGAGAGATAAAGAGACAGAAAGTGAAAAATCATCCCCCAGGGAGAATGGCCACACTGCAAGCCCTTCTTCTCCATTCTTCTCTTGGGATTTCAGGATTTTGAGCACACACGTACCCATACCTGGTGTGAATTTTAAGCCGCTGAGTCCGGGACTCAAACTGCAGTCAACTACATGGGAGTCCAGCACTGTAGCCATTATGCCTTTTGCTGGTTTCACTTAAAATTATTTCTAAGTGTCTAAAACAGTGTCAAGCACATTCTGGACATTGGTTAAATATTACCAGTGTGGGCTCTGCTTATGCTTCCTACCAAAATCAAAAGAGTAAGAAAATAACTACTTACTAGGTCAATCCTGATTCACGTTTAGCACCAAGGCTGATGGTGGAAGGTTTGTGGCCTGCTTCCTAAGCATGATTTGAAATTTGGAGCAGGATTGGGGTGCTGGAGATCCTGCTGAGAGCAGTGTTGTATTCTAGGAAGAAGGTTTTCCACTAGAAGATAGAATTTTGCTGTTTCAGTTTCCATGATTTGTCCTGCCAAAATTTCTATTTTGGAAATTTGGTCTTAGTAGGCAGTGGTTGGATGTCCCCCAGAAATGAATGCATTGGAGAGCTAGCAGGTGGTGTAGTGGTTAGGGTACTGGCCCCAATTCGAGTCCCAGACCCAGAGACTTGAAACTTACGCAGGGCATGTGTGCATGCGTGCCCAAAATTCAAGGAGGAGAATGGAGGAGGAGTGATGTTGGCATGCCATCCCTTAAGGAGGTGATTTCTTGCTTTCCTCTCTGTATTTCTCTGTCTCTCCAGCAAGTGTGGACACCCTATTTAAAAAAAAAAAAAAAATCCCTACCTAAAAAAAAGGGGAAAAAAAAAAGAGAAATGTACGTGTTGGGACTGGGTTTTTCATTGGATTTGATTGTAAAGATGTTAAGTGAAAACTTAATTGCTTCATGGTGTCCCAGGAAGGGGCCTCCATGACTGAATTCTGGTAGGTTTATTAGCAAAAAAAATGAGACTAGAACAACAGAGAAATAACCACATGGACATAGGCCATGCTCCACTCCACTGAAAGTTCCACTTCTATCATTTTGTGATGCCTTTGGACTTTCCAGCCACCAGAATTGTCAGGTCAATAAACCTTGATTTCTTTTTAAATCACCCAGTCTCAGGTATTTCTGTTAGCAATGCAAAATCAGCCTAAGTTTATCCTACTGTGAATACTGTGTACTAAAGTTTGGTATATTCTTTAGGTTTGTCTTTAATATGTCACTGATATTTAATGTTTTGATATGTTTGTAAGTAAATTAGGAGATCTAATCCTAGAAAGTTAGGTATTTTATTTTAAATAAAGAGTACATGTGGGAAATAAGAAAACGTAAAGATTGCCACGTGTATAAGGTTGGTGTTCTAAGATTATTGTTCCCTCCTGAAAGCTATAATAGGAATCATTTCGCTTTTTGATTTCCACTGGTCAAATCCTGTCTTCTGTATAGTAAGCCAAGTAAAACCAACTCCTTTCATGCCCTCTACTGGATATTTGAAGTTAAACATCAAAAACATTGCAAAGTAGCTAAAATGATAATACACATACTTTCCATAAGCTTTATAGCTTCTTTTAAATCAAAATTCAAATACATTGTCTCATTGATGTTGAATTCTTTTTTCTGTGCCTAAAATGCAAATTTCAGAGTTACTTTTTCCTGTAACATAGAAATGATTGGGTGAGGAGAAGGAAACAAATAAATACAGTTTGTGTCCCTGCTATCTCTGAGGTGTCTTGGAGGAGTGGCTGTGCCACTGACTATGATATTTTCAAAATCTTCATTCTGGGGAGTCAGCAGGTGGCATGGTAGTTAAGGCACTAGACCCCCACATGGCCGACCACAGTTCGAGTCCGAACCTGGTGGTTTGCTCTCTCTCTCTCCTCCTCTCACCCCCACCCTGTCTCTCTTTGGTGAGTACACATGCCCTATAGTAAATGTAAAACATAACAAGATTAAATAATAACCCTTTTTTTAAAAAAAATATTTCTTTTATTGTTGTCCTGGTTCGACAATAACATCTACTGGCAGTAGAAACCCATTTAAGAAGAGGGATGGTAGAGGGAGCTTATTAGTGAAAGAATTAATCCCCTTGCCTTACTTGAGGTACAGGGTCTGACTAAGAGTATTTGAAACTACAACATAATAGTAAATAGGAGACCATCTACTTCCCCATATTAGTGCCTCCATGACATAAACAGAGCCCCAAGAAGGAGGACAATGTTGTTTACTTAGTGATCTGGCTTTCTGTGGCCACCCCTGCTAAATATACCTCGTGGGTGTCTTGGAAAGAAGCCCCTCTGCATTTCAGTTCACCTACCGTCTTCTAGGGTTGAGCTTTACTCAGCAATGCCATATCAGTTATTACTTTTTTTTTTTTTTTGGAGAGGTTTTTGCTATAGGGCATGCCAGAAAGACAGAGACAGAAAGTGAGAAATCACCCCCTCCCCAGGAGGGGATGGCCATGCCGCAATCCCTTCTCTTCCATTCTCCTCTCAGGATCTTGGGCACGCACGCACACACATGCCCTGCGAGTTTAAGCCACCAGGTCCGGGACTCGAACCGCAGTCGACTACATGGGACTTCAGCGACATAGCCATTACGCTAACTGCTGGTCCCTCAGTTATTAAATTTGGGAAACTCCCATAGCCATTGGTGTGCATGGACCCCATGCTGAAACTCTTTGGACTTCCCCTCAGCCAGTAATTTTTAGGTCAAGGCTTGGTCTACTTGCTCTGAAAAATTGCCTGATCTGGTCTACGCAGCCCCCGGATCCTGCAGGCCCAGGCCTGCATAGGTGCAGTCCTGTCTGTGTTAACCAGACTTTTAAAGATCATTACCACTGAATTGCTGCATCCCTACAAGTTAGCAGGGCCAAGGAAGAAGCAGGGCTTCCCGCTCTCCGCCTGTTTTTCTCTCTGCGTAGCAACTTACGGAGCACTTAGTATGTGCCAGGTATAATGTGTATTATTTCCTTCACTTTTTACAGCAACTCTGTTTCACAGATGAGTAAACAGAAACATCTAGTAATTTCCACAAGATCCTGCAGCTATTGCATGAGAGAGTGAGAACTGGACACAGGTCTGACCACTACCAAAGCCAGATGGCCAGCAGAATCCACACAGTGCTGCAAACCCAAGGATGGTCTAAAGCATGTACATCAGACACTCAGGGACTTCCGGCAGGATTTTTAGGAATGGTTTGCATGGGCAGTGGGACACCATGTTGGGAAGTAGATGGTCTCCTACTCACTATTATGTCGTTTCAAATACTCTCAGACCCTCTACCTCAAGGAAGGCAAGGGGATTAATTTTGAATACCTGTGATAGAGAACTAAACAGGAAAAGGCCTTTAAACTTTTCCTTTAGCTTGGTTGTAATATTTAGGGTAATATGATCTCTTTTTTCAAAAAAGTATCATCTCGGCACTAGTAGATAGCATGGTGGTTAAGGGCGCTGGACTCCCACATGGCCAACTGCGGTTAGAGTCCCAGACCTGGTGGCTTGCTTTTTCATTTTCCCTCCCACCCACCTCGTGCTCTGTTCCTCTCTGGTCAAATTAAAATAAATAAATAAAGTTAAATAAAAGAATTTTTTTTTAATTTAAAAAAGGTATAATCACGACTCTTCTACAAATATAAAATGAACATGTCTTAGTGTTTACACTTATTACTCACTTATATTTTACTTATCATTTCAACTCATCACTTTAAAGTCATTGTTTCATTTTTGCCTTAGGGTACGTATGCTTGCTGGCAAAAGAGAGAGACAGAGACAGTGAGAGGAAAAGTGAGAAATCACTCCCCAGCAGGGATAATGGCCATAATTCAACCCCTTCTTCTCCATTCTCATCTGGGGATCTTGGGCATGCACACACACATGCACATACGCCCAGCATGATTTTAAACCATCGGGTCCGGGACTCAAATAGTGGTCAGCCATGTGGAAGTCCAGCGACGTAACTTCTATGTCATCTGCTGGCCCCCTCATTTAACTTATTAATTATTTGAGGAAACCAGTACAATGAAACCCTAAATAATAACAAATGCTACTAACTCAACAGAAAACCCCATAAACGAGATACAGTACAATTGCTTGGTGGCTGAGAAAATAATGCTCCATTGACAATAGGTTCAGAGAAGACAGTGAGCAGAAGCATTTATAGATCAGGACCACTGAAATAAATCACAAACAGAAACAAAACTGGTGCTTTCTTGTGGGGAAAGGAAATGAATTAACCCTCCACAGAATAGAATGTATTCATATGTCTGTAGACATATTTGCATTACTATCAATTTTCTATAAGCTAACTTTGATCTCTACAGAATTATAATGTAGTTCAATCAAATGCAAATTTGCATATCTATATAGGCAGATAATGATTATAGTATTATCTTGAAAAGATATTGAACTTGTTTGCTTCTTCCAGTGTCTTCAATGTTTTCTTACATGGATGAAATAGAAAAATAAATACAATTGACTAAGAAGCATGTTCTGCCTCTGCTTTCCTTCTCTTGTAAGCAGTTGTCATAAAGTTTGGATTAGGGAAACAATAAAGATTTGGAAAATTAAAATGTATTCTTTAGGACCAGTCTCAGACTATTTTGGAGACGAATTACAGAATGAAGATATTTTCTTATTCATTCATCCATGCAATGACTTTGTTGCTGTTTTGCTATAGGACACATGCACTCACTGGAGAGAGAGAGTTCACCCACTTCCTGGGGGAAACACCCATGCTGCAGTTCCCTCTCCTCTTAGTACTCTAGGCACCTGCCATGCTCCCCAAGCTTCTGGGTCCAGGATTCAAACCACATTGTTGACTGTAAGGGCTCCAGCTGCCTGAACCACCACACCACTGGCTGGACCCATACAATGAGTTCTTATTGACAACTACTATATGCCCAGCTCTAGAAAAGTGTGGTTCTCATGGGCTTCTAGTGAACTAGTTAAACAACTACAACTGAAACATTTAACCCCAAGCAAGATGGGCTATAAATCTGAAAACACACTGGAAAAAACCCTGTTCACCTGTTCATCACTTAGGAAGGCTGTCTGACCAACTTCCTCATCAACTTTTTTCATACATAATGTAATTTGTCTGTGAATTTTTCACCATACCTCCCTCTGCCTACTCCTATCATCCCCAGTCCTAATACCAGAACATTCTTTGTCACATAATCGGTCTATCAGAATACCCCAGTAACATAAGTCTTAAAGATGCCATTACAGTAGGCATGGGCCAAGATTTGTTTATATAGCAAAATTATATCCCTCTCCAACAAAAGTACCAGTTAAGGGTCTTCTTTCCAGGCATTTGACATTCAACATTTATGTAAGATATTATTTAGATTGATTTAAAGTTTGTAAAACTTTAGATCTGTATTGATGGAAGCATATGGATGGAAAAGGATGTCGCAGAAATCTGAAACAAAGAGGGAAGCTATGCTCTAGGCTCCATCTCCTAGACTCCTGAAATATTCAGACAAGAAGCCACTTTAAAGCTGAGGTGTGTCCTGGTGTGTTCAGGGAAGCTATGCTCTAGGCTCCATTTCCTAGACTCCCAAAATATTCAGACAAGTGGAGGATAGATTTTGTCACAGAATGACCAGAAATAACCACAGAGGCACAAGAAACAGGAGAAATCAACATCTCTCTTCTAAGGGAAAAGAACAATCTGTTATCATCCACGGACAGTAGATCTCATGGAAATGTTTGATAGAGAATTCAGAATATTCATAGTGACAAAACTAAACGGGATGCAAGAGCTAAGAGATAATGAACTCCAGAAGATGCAAGAGAAAAGAGACGAGTTCTAGGAGATGTTGGAGTTCTTCCATGACCTGAAAGAGGAAATGCACACCATAAAAAAGAATCAGATGGCACTATTAGAGATGAAGGATGCCATTCAGAAAATCAAAACCTCCCTCGAAAATATTAAAAGCAGATTAGTCCATTGCAGAAAACCGAATCTCGTATGTTGAAGACAAAACCTCTGATCTAGAAAAAACATCCCAAAAAACTGAGAAAATAACCCAAAAAATTAGAATACTCTATGAGAAATACTAGACACCATTAAGCATCCAAACATCCGGTTAATCGGTATCCCAGAAGGTGAGGAAACTAATAAGAGCATTGGTAATCTATTCCACGAAATCTTGGAAGAAAACTACAAATATAGAGAGGCATGCAAATATCCAGACCCAAGAAGCACAAAGGACCCCACTAGAATCAACCCAAGAAGATCGTCTTCAAGGTACGTCATAGCCACACTGGCCAAATCTACAAAGACAAGATACTAAAACTGGCAAGAGAGAAACATCAGGTTACTTATAAAGGTTATCCGATAATCAGGCTAACCTCAGACCTCTCATCAGAAACAATGCAAGCAAGGAAAGAATGGGAAAATATATGGAAAGTGTCAAGTGAAAAACAGTTTCAACCAAGAATACTATACCGGGCAAGATTATCTTTCATATAGAAAGAAAGGATAAAAACATTCTCAGATAAACAAGACCTGAAAGAATTTGCAGTAGCAGACCCACTCTTCAAGAAGTTCTGAAAGGAGTGCTCTACCAGGAAAACTAAAGACACATACAGAAGTAAGAGAACAAAAGGCAACCAAGAAAATGACCGATTTAATGCTGGGGTCAAAAAAAATCAATAATGATGTTGAATGTTAACTTCCAGGATTTAAACGGAAAGATTGGACCACAGTAACACTGCATATTCAACAGAAGAGAGTTTGAACATAAGACTGAAATAATGAAATAGAATTTTATGACTTTTGAGTACAACATTACTGATTTCCTTTTTGTACTATGCTTCATTTTCCCAATTTAAACATTTTACTTTCTTTTGAGTTGTGGATAAGTTCAGCAATTTACTAAAATATTTTTCTTGTTTGTTTCTTTAAATGGAAACATAAACTTTTCTTCCTTCCTGTCCCCTCTTGAACTGAAAATATTTGGGAGTATTCTTATTTTTTGGCAGAAGGGTTATTTGCCTAATTTCAATAATGCTTGTTGCATTGAATCAGAAATTGGAAGTACTCATTATTGGACGGGGCTTTGACTGGAAAGTCAGACCTTAAGGTTAACTTGTGTGCTGAGCATTTGCTTTTCAACCATTTGAGGAGTTGACATGTAAATGTTTTCTCAAAAATATTTAAAACCATACTGTCTCTGTTGTCATAGAGTCACAAACAAAATTATACAAAATTATAAGAAATATTTTGAACATTATCTTTAAAATTCAGTAGTTTGAAATTTTGAAAGTTGTTTATTAACTGTCAAGAACTATGGAGTATGAGCAAAAATTTTTTGATATGTAAAGTAAATGTTAGTGGAAAAATATAAAAATAAATAAATGGAAAAAAATTATTTAATAAAAGCACGTTTTTTCATATGCCACCAAAAAAATTAAAATAATAATAATAACAAATGGAATTCAGTAAATAAATAAATAATTCTTCAAAAAAAAAAAAAAGATCTGAAAGAAAGATAACATCTATCTACCAGAAGGTGGCAGTGTTGCTTCTCCAAACCTCTCCTGGGTCAGAAAGAATCCAGGTAAAAACTATCAATAATGAGGCTATTTCTCAAGTCTTTCAAAACGTAATTCATACATACCCTTTGCAAAAGTGAAAGTGGCCTGGCTCTACTGCAAAATTCGTCATCCTGATCATCCTCAAATATTCACAGAGGCAAAAGGTAGTAAGAGTATTTTTCTTTTAAAGTACAATATGTATCAACAAGTGTCTTCAGGCATTGCTCTTGCGAGGCTTGCTGCTGAAGTTCTAGGTGGAAGGCAGAAAAATAAAGGACTTGAATTTAGAATATACTTGGGAAGAACTACATTCATAAAATCATCAGGATGTCTCTTGCTTGTAAAATTCTAGCCACAATATAACAAGATGCTTCTAGGTCTTTCGTTCTCTTGGATACTAAAGTAGTCAATTCTCATCTAACTCCTAAGTTTCCCTTCTTCCTCAGCCTGTTATAATCATGTTTTATGTAACCCCCTTCACTTGTTTCACTTAAAATATCTCAGCATTTTACATTTTTGGTGTTAGAAGGCAAAGAAAGCAAGTTTCAGGGTAGCTTTTTCCCAGTGTAAGTAAAGGAGATATTTCTTAATACTCCTTTCTAGGTAGCTAGACAGTTCCGAATTCTAAGATTTTTATGTGACACCTGATTTGAGCCTTGTGATTCTCTCAAGACTTATTTGCCAGTGTACTGTTTCTCACAGAAACCCCAGCAGCCTTTACACTTAGCAAAAGTTTAGTAGTCAAGAATTTTTTAAAAGAAAAAGGCTGGGGCCAGCAGATGGCAGAATGGTTAAAGTGTTGGACTCCCATATGGCCCATAAGGTTTCGAGTCCCAAACATGGTGACTAGAAACTCACACTGGGTGCGTGTGTGTGTGTGTGTGTGTGTGTGTGTGTGTGTGTGTATGCTCAAGATCCTGAGAGGAGAATGGAGGAGAAGGGATTGCAGCAGGGCCATCCCCTCTAGGGGATGATTTCTCATTTTCTGTCTATCTCTTTCTGTCTCTCTGGCAAGTGCACATGGTCTATAACAAAATATCTCTCCAAAAAAAAAAAAAAGAAAGAAAGAAAAGACAGAAAAAAGAAAAAGGCTTATATTGCTTATGTTCCCCAGAATTTTAACCATTTCATAAACTCCATTTCAGTATGTTATGAAAAAGAATACTAATTACTCTTTGCCATTCTCCTCAGTTTGTCTAAACAATAATAGTGACCAATAGTCTGTTCTAGGTCTTTTTCTCTGACCAGTGATGACACCTATTTGGCTGCATGAAGTAAGTCTCTGTATGAACACTCTGTCTATATTACTATACTTTGACTCAGAAGCTAACTAATCCTCTGTGAATGCCTCTGGCACAAATTTGCAGAATCCTGGAATTCACAGCATGGAGGTAGTAGAAGTGGTTAGTTGTGCATTGGTTGATTCTACTGTATTTATAGACAAAAGAAATAGCATAGCTTACTGCTCCATTTTCTTCTTCTCTCCACTCTCTCTCATGTTTGGGATCGTTTTACTTAATGTTTTAGTTAAAGTTTATGGCTCAGGACAAAATGGCTGATGTCACAGAGGGGGACATGCAAGGTCAGCAACTGAACAACTAAAGCCGCGTGTGCCTGTTCCAAAATGCCCGTTTTTCATTTTGAGTGGGCCAAAGTTAAGTAGTGATAAAGCCACAGCAAAAGATAGAAACTATATTCCGGCTAACATTGCACTTTCATGCCAATCATGCATTTTTAATGTGAGCATTTATAGAAATTGTCTCCTAATGTGTAGGCAGTATTTTTATTCCTTGGTTATTTATGATGCTTTGAGCCTGGAAACCTGAGCTAAATGGAGGAGCCAGAGAAAGGGATTTACTTACCAACTGACAACCTTGTCCTATCGTAAATAAAAAGAAGAAAGCCCATCATCTCTTCCAACTACAGCATGATAAATAAAAAGAAAAAGACTGCCAGGATCCGTGGTACCTTTTACATTTCCCCCTCTACCTGGAATTCCCAAACAGGCACGTACTGCCTGATTGCTTTCCATTTTCTCCGAGAGATCTTCTGCCACACTGTTTAGTTTAATTGCGTCACTTTATCAGCTGGAATGTGAACCTGGAAAAAAATCTTTTTAAATAAAATCAAAGAATAGTTAAATGCCATTAGCAAGTAAAAATAGTTTAAGGAAGGAGGGGAGGTAATGGATATTAACATTAAATTAGATTTGAGGGGTTGGTTGGTGGTGCAGCAGTAAAACACTATGCTCTATGAGGCTGATGCACATAAGAAGATTCTGGGTTTGCACCCAGAGACCTCCCTGAGTATGCCAGGCACACATGTACCCATGATCTGGGGCCGGCTGAGGCTGGAGATGGTCTGTAGTGTTGAGACCTTGTTGGGTGGCATTGTCTCTCTCTCTCTCTGTTTTTCTATCTCATGAAGGAAATAGATAAACTGTTTTTTTTTTTTTTTGGAGAGATTTTCGCTATAGGGTGCATGCGCTCACCAGACAGAGAGAGACATAGAGACAGAAAGTGAGAAATCACCTCCCCAGGGGGGGATGATCACGCTGCAATCCCTTCTCCTCCATTCTCCTCTCGGGATCTTGGGCACACACGCACACGCACCCGGCGTGTGTTTTAAGCCACCGGGTCCGGGGCACAAACCGCGGTCGACTACGTGGGAGTCCAGCGACATAGCCATTATGCTAACTGCTAGTTCCTGGAAATAGATAAACTTTTAAAAAATAAAATCAATTTAAGAAAATTAAACTTAGATTTAAAAATTAAATCTGAGCGTAGGATTAAAGGAAGGGCTAGAGAGTCCCAGGCCCCAAGTCCATTCCATCCTCCAGCCCCGATGTAGGTCTCTAGAACGTGGACCCACTGAGGGGTCCTTATTTTGGAAGGTGAGTGTGAGAACATTACACATCTGCAGTGGATGTTGTCCTAGAATTAAGCTTCTCCAAACAAACTCAACCCATGTAAAAGTATTAGAGCCCATGTGACAAGCTTCGAGGCAGCACCATCATTTACGTGGTTGTCCACCTCTCAGATTAAGATGAGTTCTAAACAATCATCCGAGCAATGCTACCATTTTTTTCTTAAAGAATTATTTTTTAACTATTCCTTTGTTTATTTTAATTTGACCAGAGAGGGACAGAGAGAGAGAGAGAGACAGAGAGAATGTGAGAAAGGAAGCCACCAGGTCCAGGACTCAAACTGTAGTTCACCATGTGGGAGTCCAGTGTCCTTAATCCCCATGCCACCTGCCAGCCCCAATGCTACCATTTTTTAAGAAACTGAGTGGTGCCTGGCTATTTTTCCTGACAGAATGGATTAACTCCCACCTCACACTAGGGGTAATCTCTAGAAATATCGTAAATGTACTTAAAGATGCCTGACGTAAATAGGGAAGCTGGGAACTATCAGTGGGAACGTGTGAAACAGCTTGTTTCTGTTTCAGAAGGAGATCCTGTGAGTCACTCATGACTATTCCCATGTCTGAAGGAGCTTTTCAAGTTCTGTTTTTACAAAGCCAAGAGATTTTGCACCCCGTAGTAAATAAAATGTAGCAAACAAGACATAAGTGTTCTCGTCAGCCAATTACACAGCTCCTGGCTTCTGCCCAGCCGGCCATTGTTGTACAGACCATGTCATGAGTGCAAATATCTGGGGCACGTTTGCTAATTTATTTGCTAATAAAAGCAAACTTTGCTTAATCCAGACCTGATAGATTCTGGGTCCTTTAACTCCTTTTATCTTATTTTATTTATTTATTTCTGTTTATTTATTTCTTCCATGTGAAAGAGAGAGGAAGAGAGAGATAGAGGACCCCCAACAGAGACTTCATGCCCCAATCCACCTCCAGCCGCAGTCAGCTCAGGTCGTGGGCATACAGATGTACAGTGACTCTCCAGAGGTGGATGGAGGACCCTCCCATGTGAGCCCGTGTTTGCTACTGCTGCACCCCCCTCTGTCTTCTTTAGAGTCCATTCTTTTTTTTTAGAATATTTTATCAAACTTATTATTTTTTTATTTTTATATTTTTATTTTTATTTGACCAGAGAGAGACAGAGCAAGTGAGTGAGAGAGAGAGAGGGAAAGTAAGAAAGCAAGCTACCAGGTCCTGGATTCGAACTGCGGTCATGTGGGAGTCCAGCATCTTTAACCACCGTGCCACCTGCTGGTCCCTAAAGCCCATTCTTACACTTGCACTTCCCAGACCAGCTTGGTAGCATCGTGGTAACACTCAACACTCTGCTAACGTGAGGTTGGATCCATATGGGAGATTCCGGATTCAGTTTCCGGGTCTATTTGTACATGCCAGGCATGTGCACCCACGATCTTGGCTGACTGGGAATGCTTAAGGGTGCTTGTTCCTCTCATGCTCATGTAAGAAACTAACAAACAAAACAAAACAAACATGAACACAAAAGCAGCATCTTCCCACCTGGCAGGACTGAGCACACTCTGAGGTGATGTTTATAGAGAGAAGAGGAGGTGAAGTAGTCAATAGAACCTACAGACACTGTCATATTTTCAGATATGGCTCCAAACGGGACTGTCTCTGGATTAGCTGGGCTGGCACAACAGGCAGGGTCATGTCAAGGCTGAGATACTCAGATCACTGTACATCTCCTTGCTGGGTAAGACAGAGGGTGAAGACTCTGGTAACAGTTAAAACCATTCTAGAGAGGTTCCACACTCATGCCCATAGACTTGGCCCTGAGTACCTTTGGATGAACATACATAACACAAGTAAGTGTCCTTTTAAAATAAAACAAGTCATAACTATTTTTTATTCTGAATTGTCCACATGAGCATGTTTACTTTCTGAAAAATCATAGAGCTGTCCACTTAAAAGTAAGTACTTTTCTTATACTTCAATAAAAAGTTTCCTTAAAAAAAAAAATGTAAGGGCTGGAAGGTGCCACAGTGGTTAGGGTGCTGGTCTCCCACATTGAGTCCTAGACCTGGCAGCTTGTAGCTTGAGTCCTAGACCTGGGAGCGCTCTCTCTCTCTCTCTCTCTCTCTCTCTCTCTCATCAAATCTAAAATAATAATGATGATGAATAAGACTAATTCTTTTTAAAAATGCAGAGAATTACTATAGATGCAGGGCCAGCAAATATGGCTGGGGGGGACAAAAGGGCCGCAAAATAGGGCTGGTAGGCCAAACCCTGCCACTAACTGGTTTTATTGTTTTAATTTGCTGACGTGTTTGTGCTCTGGGCTGAGAGAGCCAGAGAAAAAGAAGGAAAGTGAGAAAGCACCAACCGGAGGATTGCCATGCCACAATCCCTTCTCCATGGCTCCCTCCTTTCAGGATTTTGGGCATGCACACACATGTACCCAGCATGTTTCTCAAGCTGCTGGATTCAGGACTCCAACCGCATTGTCAGCCATGGGATCCAGTTGCCTAAACCCACCATACCTCTAGCTGGCCCACAAAATAAAATTAAAATACCTGCATATTGTTTTATAGTATGCATTTTCCATAAACTTTTTGAAGACTCTTGTGTGTGTGTGTGTGTGTGTGTGTGGGTGTCGGGGT
>NW_006159602.1:1458818-1473642 GCF_000334495.1 Tupaia belangeri chinensis | reverse complement strand
GGTGGCCACACTCCTGCCACTAACTGGTTTTATTGTTTTAATTTGCTGACGTGTTTGTGCTCTGGGCTGAGAGAGCCAGAGAAAAAGAAGGAAAGTGAGAAAGCACCAACCGGAGGATTGCCATGCCACAATCCCTTCTCCATGGCTCCCTCCTTTCAGGATTTTGGGCATGCACACACATGTACCCAGCATGTTTCTCAAGCTGCTGGATTCAGGACTCCAACCGCATTGTCAGCCATGGGATCCAGTTGCCTAAACCCACCATACCTCTAGCTGGCCCACAAAATAAAATTAAAATACCTGCATATTGTTTTATAGTATGCATTTTCCATAAACTTTTTGAAGACTCTTGTGTGTGTGTGTGTGTGTGTGTGTGTGTGTGTGTGTGTGGTTTGTGCACATGTGTTTGTTTATGCCTGGTCCTTTACAGAAAATGTTTGCTCATCCTTGTTCTAGGTTGAAGGGTGAAGGACATAAGACAACCAAATACAGTACATGACTCTTGGTGGTCCTGGATCAGAAAAAAAAAATGCTATAAAGTTCATTTGGGAAACAATTTGTGAAATGTGAATATATTACTTGTTAACTGATAATAATTTATAACAATGTTGAGTTTCCTGGTGTGATAATGGTATTGTGTGGATGTTTTTGCTGCTCAGTATTTGTATTTAGAGCAGGAAGAGTCTAGTATCTGCAACTTACTTGCAAGTGGTTGGGGGGGGGGTGTCAGGAAATACAAGGAGCAGACAATTTTTTTCACAAATGGGATAAAATGTGAAAATCAGTGAGTGTGAGCGAAGGAAATAAGGGTGTTAATCCTCTGCTCTTTCAACATTTATGTGGGCTTACATGTTTTCAAAATAAAAAGTTAGGGAAATGAATGTAAACCGCAAAAAAACAATAATAGCTTGAAAGGAGTCACCACACAGAATATAAACGATGAATCATGCTGAGGTCAGTCAGTTCATATCGGTGGTTTGAGGTTTGCATAGAAAGCTCTCCCAACGTTACACTTTGGGGGTTGTCATCTATCAGCCTGCAGCTCTCATCCTTGTGGCTCTTCTCCATTCTCCTTTCTGTTTTTTCTGAGCCGATTCCAGACTGCAAGGGTTTACCAAAGATGTACTTGTTATTCAAGATCCACATTTGAAACAAATGATTGTCAGTATTTATCCTGTCTTTCAAGAAACATTAAAAAGAATTACCTCCTGCATAAATGTATTTTTTTCCTAATGAGATATAGAAGTACATCTTTAACTGTCACTTTGCCTTTCAAGAACTATTTAATTCCTTGAAGATTTATCATCTTTTTAATCAGACCAAACTCTTAACACACTAGTAATGATCAGTAAAGTACCAGTAATTATCCACCATTTTCAACCTATATTTCTTCTATGGATTTTTATGAGAGTTTCTTTTGTAAATTATGCTTTTGTCTGTGGGCAGTAATGTTGAAGTTTAGGAAACCAACCAAGATACAGAGTTTATCTCGGAAGGGCTGCAGAAAGATCTGTAAGGGCTTGCGGTGCTGTTCAGAGGCATTTGCAGGCAGGGACCATGAAGCACTTGTGACTGTGGAATGCAGTCAGTGTGACTGTCGCTCCGCAGAAGCAGTCCTTCAGCTCCATGTCAGGTGGACTCATTGTAACATACAAAATAATCTATCACATTGCATTTCGTCTCAGAGCGTTAAGAAGAGACTGTGCAAGTGTGACTTTTCAAGGAAATGAAAACGGTGTTTGTTTTATTAATAGAGTTCATCGTCTTTTCAAAGCAAAAATGCAGATCAGAAAATTATTCCTTACCCACTGGCTGAAATTTAAAACAACTCCTCAACTGTCACAGAAAGGAACCAGACTTAATTTGATGTAAAATGCAGGGACCAGTTTCTAAAAATAAAATTGGAAGCACTTTAGTTGCTACAAACTTCATTCCAGAAAAGTGAGTTACACGAATGTCTTATATTGTTTTATGGAACTTGGAGATTAAAATGATTTGGGGGAGACATCATGTCGACTTCCTATTTGAATCAGTCCAGAATGGAAACCAAGTAGAATTACAGAAAAAAAAAAAAAAGTGAATGACCATTACTGGCAGTAAAACAACTAGGCTTTGCCAATGACTTTAAAAACACATATACACGTACTTCACACTCCCTTCAAAATTTCTCTTGGTTAGGTCCACATAGACTGAAGGTTCTAGACCAGTAGTCCCTCTCAAAACTGGTTCCTAATAACTAAAACTGTTTCATGGCATGGTCAGCTGCACAGTTTGGAGGAAAGGACCTGTGGTCAGCTCTTGGTGAACTTCCTATGTCCAACTTCCATTCTTGGGAGTTAGTCTGTCTTCCAAGTGATTACGTTCTTCTAGAAATGAAATATTTGGTGAGTCCCTCAAAGGGCTTTTACAAAAGGAAGTGCAAAAGTCAAACAATCGGACATACATAGTGGGAATAATGTTTTATACTGTTCTTCTTGGTAATTTCCTAAATTTTTTTTCTGGTTTATTTATTTTACTTGGAGAGTTATGGGCACATGAGGGAGACAGAGAAAAAAAGCACCCTCAACAGGGTCTTGTCATACCACAATCCCCTCACTAGCACCTCAGGATCTTGGGCACACACATGGATGCACCCTGTATATTTTCTAGCTGATCCCGAGATCTGAACCATGGCCATTCACATGGCTTCCAGCACTGCAGTTCAGCTTGATACCCACTCAGCAGGCTAGACCTTAGTAATTTCATTCTCCACTTATTTTATCACTTATATTGAACCTTAAAGCTGAGGTTTATTGCCCCTATGAGGGGAGAACACCAAAAATCCCAGGAAGAGCAGATCAAATAGTAGGATCAAAAGCCTTTATTGAGTTTCAAAATAGGTTATTAAACTTATTGGCAAAAACAAATTTGAGAGGGAGAAAGAAAAACACAAAGGTTTCATGAGTTGTAGAAGGACAAGAAGTGCTCAGAACATAGTGTGTATATGATAAAGTCTAATGTCTGCTTACAAAAGTAGTTTTCCCAAGTAGAAAGAGGACATCAGAAGACTTGAGAGAGGATACTGTGACCATTGCTCCTTTTAGGTCCAAAGATCTAGGAAAGAAGTGATAGAAATACCCAGAAGGATATTGAAAGATAAGCCAACAGGACTCCTTGTCTGGAATGCTGGGAGAAACAGCCTTCAAGGTGCCTCATGCCAACAATGGAGTAGCCACAGTGAAAAGAAAAGGACAAGGGAGATGTAGGGAGAAAGGGTATGAGTCTCCACTTCACCCACAGACTCTACCTTAAAGGGGACCCCACAAACCAGCTGGGACTTAAGTGAGCCCAGAGATACCTGAAGTGCCAACTTGCAACAGAGAGAGAGAGAGACTCCCACAGTGAGGCTATGGAGTGGGAAGCCAAAGTCAAAGACGAGATGATCAGTGACCACCAGCTCTGCAGAGTAGAGGCAGGAACTGAGCCAAGCAGTTGCCCTGTGGTGAGCCTGTTGAGCGAACAGGCTTTGAGTCACAGCAGCAGTGAATGCCAGCAGAGAAGTAGTTGCAGACCAAAGGTCTGCCTCTCTGCCAAGATTAAGCACAGATCCCCCAGAGTCTCCAACCACTGCTGGGGAGATAGGAAGGAGAAAGGAAATGAGGTAAAACAGGAAGGTACCTCCAAAGTGACTGAGTTTAAGCTAAATGCAGTGGTTTCTGACCAGGACAGCTTTGCCTCTCCAGAGTTGGCAATGCCTGGGGGACATTTCATGATTGGCAAGAAATGGGGAAAGTTGGGGGCTGCTGGTATCTTGTGGACAGAGGCCAGAGTTGCTGCCAAACTTGCTGAGATGAAAATGGGGCCATCCTCACAACAAAGAATTATTCTGCCTGAAGTGTGAATAGTAGGGTGATGGAGAAACCCTGAGCCAAAGAGATTGAGTTACTATATAATACTGTCAGCAGCAATGGGAACATGAGAATTGTTGAAAATATAAATTCACACTTTTGCACACTTATAACAACACTCACACAAACTATTATACCAAGATAAAGATTTGAAGAACATGTAATGATAGAGCATAGCCCTGAGAAACTTCAAGTTAGATAGAAAAAAATTAGTAGAAAGACTTAGGGGAGGGCCAGCAAAGTTCAGAAGAAACAAGAGAGTGTGTATTATCATATAAGTTAAGGAAAAACAAGGTCAAAGTAACTCAAAAGGGATAGAGTGGTTAGCTGTGTATATATGTGCTACGTCAAAATGATTTTTAAAAGTATAGATCAATTTATTTCAGCTTTCTCCTATTAGAGCAGGTAGAAAGGAATGCGATCTGGAGAATATGTGACAGAACTAGTTTTAGGGCCAGCTGCATGGAACAGTGGTAACGCACTGCTCAGGAGAAGATGGATCCCACATAGTGACCATGGTTCAAATCCTTGGTCAGTCAAACACACAAAACAGCAGGCAAGTGCCCAAGAACTGATGGGCCAGAGAAGAGCATAAAGGGGGTTGTGGCATGGCCGGACTCTGTGGGGTGTGTTTCTCTTGCTCTCATGTACAATCACTCCATCATGAATTAAAAGAAATATTTTGAAGGATTCACTTTAGTTAGAAGAGACTTGTCTACTAGGACAGAGGAAGAAGAGAATGTGAATGGGTGGTGATCCAAGTACATTTGTCAAATTTAGTGCAGGTAAATTGTGACTCTCACACGTCAGAGACAAAACCATCTGCTGAAATTGAGAGAGGAAGAAGAGACAGAGAGAAGCCAAAGAGAGTGGAAGACTTGACATGATAACTGTGGAGAGTAAATGGGTTAGTCTACTGAGGAACATGGTAGGATACCTGGGTAATGTCAAGGCACCCAGTTGAGACTGGTGACCACGAAACCATGAGCAACAACTTGTGTGATTTTTTTTTTTTTTTTGGAGAGGTTTTTGCTATAGGGTGCATGCGCTCACCAGACAGACAGAGACAGAGAGACAGAAAGCGAGAAATCATCCCCCAGGGAGGATGGCCACGCCACAATCCCTTCTCCTCTATTCTCCTCTCGGGATCTTGGGCAAGCACACACACGTGTCTGCCGTGCGTTTAAGCCCCCAGGTCTGGGACTCGAACTGTGGTCAACTACATGGGAGTCCAGCGACATAGCCATTACGCTAACTGCTGGTCCCTCGTGTGATTTTTAAAAGTATATAGATCAATTGAATTAAGCTTTCCTCAACAACTCTCAGTTGCTCAGTGTGATCACAGAGAAGACAAACAACCTGATTAGTCAACGCTGGCTTTTGTTAGGAGCCGCACAGTTCTTTGGCCATAGTGTCAGAATAACATGGAATCCTTTGGAGACATGCAGACACATGCATGGATTACATCCCAGAGATTCCGGCTACATAAACCTGATAGTTAGTCTGGACATTGGTGTTGAGAGAAAATTCCCCCGTGATGCAGTTCATCCATGTAGGTGTAACCAAAGAAGACTGGCAATAAAATTAGCAATCTGAATTGGAATAATAGGAAGAAAAATCTACGCCAAATTAGGGAGAAAAGTAAAGACACAGGGCCTCACAGAAAGGGATAGTCCAGAGATCAACAGCTAAGAAATTCCTGTGTAGAAAGAGTGCCTAAAGCAGGTCTTGGATAGGGTGAACTTAGGGTATGTCTTCATCCATCCTATAAATTTTTATGGAGGAGAAAACAATAACCCGCACTCTTCTATAAAGCTGTGTTTTCTTGTAAATGATGGCCCAGAAATACTTGTCATTTTGTTGATACCACAATAATTAAACACTGATGTTTCCAATGTTATATGATGCTGCCCACAGGGATAAAGAGCATTTCCCCATTATTCACAGATGTTTCCCACAGTAGATCAAGAATAATAAGTGGGGGTCAGCAGGTGGCCAATTGGTTACGTCACTGGACTCCCACATAGTCAACTGCAGTTCCAGTACTGAACCCAGTGACGTAAAACTCACACTGGGTGCATGTGCATACATGCCCAAGATCCTGAGAGGAGAATGGAGGAGAAGGGATTGTGGCATGGCCACCACCATAGGGGGTGGGAGTAATTTCTTGCTCTCTGTCTCTCTGGTGAGTGCACATGCCCTATAGCAAAGAATGTTTCTTTAAAAAAATAAAAAGAAGAAGAAATGAAAACACTTTAAAGTTTCGAAAGAAGAAAGCTATGATGAAAAAGCTGTTCCTCCACTAATGGCAAAAGTAGCTAAGGGCCTCCAATCATTTCACCATAAACTGGTTTCTTGTCATCCAAACTGTAAGGCAGTAACACTAAGAGGCAGAAGTTATGACTGTGCCATGCAATGCATAGTTTCTCATTTTCCTGTAATTTGTTTTTTGCATTCTCCTTAGAATAAAGTTATTCCTTAAAAAAGAACATTATTTGTCACATGGAATTACAATGGGACTCAAAAGTTGTTATCACCGAATGATATCATAGGTGTGCTACCTTCATAACACACACAGTGTTCTGTTTGTGGTTATGCTGGTATAGATAAAATTATTGCACTGTCTGTCATTTAAAACTGTAACACACACTCTTATTACAGCACATGATACTTGATAATAAATGAGTATGTTACAGAAAAAAAAAGAACATTATTGTAGGATAAAAGAAAAAAGAAAACCTTGGGGGTAAGCAGGTGGCATACTGGTAAAAGCACTGGACTCCCACGTGATTGACTGCAGTTTGAGTCCCAGACCCGGTGGCTTGAAACTCATGCCAGGTACGTGTGCATACATGCCCAAAATCCCAAGAGAAGAATAAAGAAGAGATTGCAATGTGACCATCCTCCTGGCGGATAATTTCTCGCTTTCTTTCTCTCTGTCTCTTCAGCAAGCACATGTGCCCTATAGCAAAAATCTCTCCAAAAAGAATAAGAAGTAGAAAAGGGAAGACTGAATAACAAGGGCCTTAGAAAATGAATTTGGGGTCATTCTTATCTCTGGTTAATAAATTATTTAGATAGATCACCTCTTTCAGACCAATGAATCTTTAAAGTTATCTGCTTCTAAAAAAAAACCTCAAGACTATTGGTATGATCACTGATATCCTCATACCCCAGGACCCTTCTGCCCTACTCTATCCACAGGGTGATAACAGTGACTAACTCAGCTCTGACAGAGGGGGACAAGCTGTGCACTGGCCTGGTGGCCTGGCCTCGCACTGAAGGAGGAGCCCTTCCTTGTAGCACTCTGTTGGGGACAAGTTTCTGCACTGTAATTTAATGGCTCCCCAAGTTTTTGTTTTGTTTTGTTTTGTTTTGTTTTGTTTTGTTTTGTTCACAGGATAGGATCTAAATTCAGTGGCAGTAAAGGCTCTTCATGGTCCCTGGTTCCCTCCATCTCCAACCCCTTTCCTGTCACTTTCCTCCCTCCCTGAAGCCTGCACGCCAGCCACACTGAGAGGGAATTTCTTGGTGGTGACGTGCCCTGTAACAGTCTTGTACACGTGTGAGACCACACTGCCCCCAACCTCCTCCTCAGGCGATAGAGACCCAGATTTTATTCCCAGCTTTGCCACCGACTATATAGGTGGACTCAGTTTTTTCCCTCCTACTAAATAAAGGGGTAGAGACTTAACAGTGGCAAAGTTATGGTGGATGGGTCACATCTGGCCTTATACATCCTTAGGCAGGCATGGTGCTTGCATGGGTGAGTGTGTACCTATGTGTGTTCCACTCTGCCATCCAGCCCAGTCCTGCCACTCTCTCACACATACACCTGGCAGCAGCACACTTTTATGTTAGTGCCTGGCCCGTGAAAACACATAAATCGGCTACTAAGAGGCCAGATGATCTCTAAGGTTTCTTCCAGGTCTAAAGACATATGAAGTAAATTAACTCCCAACGCAGTCTTGAGCAGATGGTAAATGTGCAAGAAACACATAAAAGACCTCAGCCCCAGGTACCAGAGACCCTATCAAATAGTCCTGGCCTGGCACCAAGACCTTTATAAAACAATCAGATTCCCTTGACTGATCCCATATGGCTAACGACTTGGCTTCCTTTCGCCATGTGGCTTAGCGGGTATTAGCACCATCACTCTGGGAATGGTCTCTTTTCTACATACAAAAAGAAACTTTTATTTGTTTTTCCCAAAGAACACCTGTTCCTTTCAGAGCTATAACCCAATGATCAATAGTCTCTATTTTCTTTCCTAAATAATCCTGTGTATGAGAGAATATAGAAGTCCTAACATTTCTTGTTTTAACATGCTGACTAGTGTCTGCAGGTTAGTGTTGCAGTGGAGAAAATCTGGAGTCCATTTCTCTCCACCACTTGATTTTGACAGGATCATGAACCACTGGAATTCCAGTCCCCCCTGGGGAAGCTTGTTGTTCGGACCCGTGATATATGCTCACCTACCCCCAACATCCATTTCCTTTGACGTAAAGAGTATGGCCTTTTCTCTGACCAAAATCCATCTCATCTTAAACTAGTTTGAACCTTTTTTACACTACACTGCATGCTGCTCAGGTGTGGGAGAAACAAACAAACCATCTAATTTGCCCAAAGAGTAAAGGCCATGGCAACGGCTAGAAGGTGGAGGGCTGGATCACATGATCTCTTAAGACCCATTCTAGCGCCATTATTTCATGATTTTCATTTAAGTTCAGTAAAAGATTGTGCCAAGACTGTGTGGCGTTCTCATAGCATTTCATAAATAAAAAGAACTGAACAAGAAATGAAATTGGTCTAAAACACATTTTAAAATCTCACTCTTTGAAAACTGAACAAGGAATCATTGAGGATGTACATATGGAGAAACCAACCTCAGGACATCAGAGAGGTCAAAGGGAGGTAGGGCTGGAATATCCAGAGTGGTGCCCAGGGATTTGAGAATTATGTTCAGGTGGTGATCTACAGCCCTGAAGACTCCAAGCTTGGGCTACTCGGAGTGATTTATGACTGCTGAGCTGTGTACAAGAAATTCATTTGGAAGTAAAGAAGGATGAGCTAGTGTCTCAATAAGTGCTTACAATCCTCTGAGAGATAGCTAAGCCTTTTTAAAAGTTAAAACCAAATATGTGAACGTTTCTCATCTTGAGCCCCTTTCTGAAATGAGTACACAGTGTGACCGAAAAAATAATTCCTGCAACTAGAATTATGGCAGCTTTTCCTTTCATTCCTTTGGAAACGTTATTTTATTTCTGAAACTTATTTGGTGTGCCAAGGAAGTTGACCATATGGTGTAAACATAAAACTGCATCCTAATAATTGTTCCTCTGCAGAGCAGAACCTGGCTCTCCAAGTTACTGCAATAACATCTGCACGAGGCAAAGCTTGGAATGTGTCCCCCTCCCATCATCGCCCTGCCACCAAAAGAATGGCAGCACTGGTAAATGCACACCCTAAATGTATTCACAACCACGCAGAAATTTGCTCCTTCTAACTGTTCCTCTGCACAGTGGACACACAGGGTTGTCTCTCAGCTATGTAGCAAGACTCTCACTTCTAAATAACAACTCTGAAAAAAGTCTATATAATCGATAAACACATAGAAAACTTTTCTTCTGTATAAATAGATATAATTGGGTAGGCCCTGTGGTTCAGAGCTGGAGGGGCTGGCAGGTGGTGTGGTGGTTAAGGGCGCTGGACTCCCACATAGCCAACCGCAGTTCGAGTCCTGGACCTCGCAGCTTGCGTGCAATCTCTCTCTCTCTCTCTCCCTCTCTTTCTCCCCCTCCCCATCAAATTAAAATAAATAAATAAATAAAGTTAAATAAAATAATTCTTAAAACAAACAAATAGGAGCTGGATCCCACATGGTCAACCACAGTTCAAGTTCTAGCCCCAGTAGCTTGAAAAACTTGCTGGGCATGTGTGTGTGTGTGCATGCACTCCAAAATCTGATGGGATAGAGAAATGGAGGAAAAAGGCTTGTGGCATGAGTATGCCTCATTGAGAATGTTTGCTTTCTCTCTTTCCTCCTGCTCTTTCTCTGGTAAGCACATGCACACTTGGGGGGAAATGACATCAAAAAGTACTTTTATGGTAAATTCAGTGCAAACCAAATTTATGTGACACTAATAAACCTTCTGAGGATGCCCTTTTCTGCTTTACCTAGCCTTTCCTATACAGTCTACTCCTTAGGACATCAAGGTATAAACTGGGGCATAGTGAGCCGTAGCTTGACCTTCCACTTTATTTTTACCTAACATGAAAGGAATGCTCTAAACTTAAACAGCTCTGAGATTTCCCTACTTTTTAATTGCAATGAGTTGTATATTACAGTGAGAGAGAAGCTTTTGAAAATATCTTGGCTGATTTTAGGAATGTTGCTTTACAAATAAAATACATGGAAAGGGGACCAGCAGGTGGTGTGGTGGTTAGGGCTCTGGATTCCCATATGGCCGATTGTAGTTCAAGTCCAAGACCTGGCAGCTTGAGAATCACACTGTGCTGGGATCAGCAGATGGCATAATGGTTACATCACTAGAGTCCCATGTGGTCGACTATGGTTCAAGTCTCAGACCTGGCAGCTTAAAACTCACACTGAGCCCATGTGCATTTGTGCCCCAAATCCTGAGAGGAGAATGGAGGAGAAGGGATTGTGGTGTGGCCAGTCCCCCTGAGGGGTGCTTTGGATCAAACTGTCTGACTCTAAAATGTAGACTCTTAATCATCATGCAATATTAAATTCTTATTAAAGAAATCTATTGTTCATTCATTCAAACACTTCTACTGGTTTTAGTAAGAGCAGATGAGAAACTAGATAGTGAGAGGTGAGAGAAAAAGAATTATTGAGGATAACCCCATGTCTACTAGGTTGGTGTCTGAGTGAGACCACTGGAGGGAGACCAAAAAGGCTAAGATCAGGTTCATGAGGACAGTGGAGATGACAAAATCTGTTTTGGTGCTTTGGGTCATTGTGCAGAGCTAAAGAGTTTCAGAGGAATTACTACCACATGGATAGAAGTTAAAGTCAAGGGGAAAAGGAGAAATTGTTAGAGAAGGTTTATAGAGTTAGAAGAAAAAAAGACCAATAACTGGAGCCCTTTGAACCACGAGCATTTAAGGCATGTGCAGAAAAAGCAGAAGACACACAGAAGCAGGAGGCTGAGTGGGAGTTGGAGAACTGGAGAGAACTGTATTGAGGAAGCAAAGGGAGGGGTTTCAAGAAGGAAATGATACAGTGAAACCCAGCAAAAGAGGTCCCATGTAGATCTTTGAATTTAACCCTCAGAAAACTATTCCAGTATAAAGTGGGCACTAGAAGTCAGCTATTTGAGTCATCAAAATCTATTTGAAATGAGGAAGAAGCTACTTTCATGATGAAAGGTTGTTCGAGTCTTACTGTGGCTTTTAAAAGTTACAGGTCACAGGACACTCAGGTGGCATAGTGGTTATGTCACTGGACTCCCACGTAGTCAACCACAGTTTGAGTCCTAGATCCAGCAGCTTAAAACTCATGCTGGGTGTGTGTGCATCCATGCAGCCGTAGCTTGACCTTCCACTTTATTTTTACCTAACATGAAAGGAATGCTCTAAACTTAAACAGCTCTGAGATTTCCCTACTTTTTAATTGCAATGAGTTGTATATTACAGTGAGAGAGAAGCTTTTGAAAATATCTTGGCTGATTTTAGGAATGTTGCTTTACAAATAAAATACATGGAAAGGGGACCAGCAGGTGGTGTGGTGGTTAGGGCTCTGGATTCCCATATGGCCGATTGTAGTTCAAGTCCAAGACCTGGCAGCTTGAGAATCACACTGTGCTGGGATCAGCAGATGGCATAATGGTTACATCACTAGAGTCCCATGTGGTCGACTATGGTTCAAGTCTCAGACCTGGCAGCTTAAAACTCACACTGAGAACATGTGCATTTGTGCCCCAAATCCTGAGAGGAGAATGGAGGAGAAGGGATTGTGGTGTGGCCAGTCCCCCTGAGGGGTGCTTTGGATCAAACTGTCTGACTCTAAAATGTAGACTCTTAATCATCATGCAATATTAAATTCTTATTAAAGAAATCTATTGTTCATTCATTCAAACACTTCTACTGGTTTTAGTAAGAGCAGATGAGAAACTAGATAGTGAGAGGTGAGAGAAAAAGAATTATTGAGGATAACCCCATGTCTACTAGGTTGGTGTCTGAGTGAGACCACTGGAGGGAGACCAAAAAGGCTAAGATCAGGTTCATGAGGACAGTGGAGATGACAAAATCTGTTTTGGTGCTTTGGGTCATTGTGCAGAGCTAAAGAGTTTCAGAGGAATTACTACCACATGGATAGAAGTTAAAGTCAAGGGGAAAAGGAGAAATTGTTAGAGAAGGTTTATAGAGTTAGAAGAAAAAAAGACCAATAACTGGAGCCCTTTGAACCACGAGCATTTAAGGCATGTGCAGAAAAAGCAGAAGACACACAGAAGCAGGAGGCTGAGTGGGAGTTGGAGAACTGGAGAGAACTGTATTGAGGAAGCAAAGGGAGGGGTTTCAAGAAGGAAATGATACAGTGAAACCCAGCAAAAGAGGTCCCATGTAGATCTTTGAATTTAACCCTCAGAAAACTATTCCAGTATAAAGTGGGCACTAGAAGTCAGCTATTTGAGTCATCAAAATCTATTTGAAATGAGGAAGAAGCTACTTTCATGATGAAAGGTTGTTCGAGTCTTACTGTGGCTTTTAAAAGTTACAGGTCACAGGACACTCAGGTGGCATAGTGGTTATGTCACTGGACTCCCACGTAGTCAACCACAGTTTGAGTCCTAGATCCAGCAGCTTAAAACTCATGCTGGGTGTGTGTGCATCCATGCCCAAGATCCCGAGAGGAGAATGGAGAAAAGGCTGTGGTGTGACCATCTCCTCAGGGGAGTGATTTCTTGCTTTCTGTCTCTCTGTCTCTCAGGCATTTGGTGTGCCTACAAATTCAGTACTATATATTTAAGTGGACTCAAAATTTTGATCTAATTATTTGAGAGTGTCTTTTTGCTATAAGGTGCATGCACTCTCCAGAGAGACAGAGAGACAGAAAGCAAGAAATCATCCCCCATGGGGGATGGCTATGTTGCAATTTCTTCTCCATTCTCTTCTAGGGATTTTGGGTACACATGCACACGTGCTCAGCATGAATTTTAAGTTGCTGGTCCAGGATTTGAATTGCAGTCAGTTGGCCACATGGGAGTCCACTGCCTTAACCACTACACCACCTGCTGACGCCTTGATCTAATTTTTACATTTAAATTCAAAGTCTTAAATGGAAAAGTCTTCGGTATCTCCTAATTGTTTTCATATAAACAACAGAAGCATGTTATGCAAACGATATATGTCCAGAGACCTTGATTAATCTGGTTCTGACATTATTTCATGACCTGTGTCATTCAGAACTAGTCCTGATGAGTTAGAACATGTATTTCTGTTTACCACCTAAACCAAAGCCAGCACATGCCAGGCAATACCATCTGCTATCCACGGAGCCCACCAGTTTTAAAATCATGTGATTCAAAGTTAATTTTTGATTTGGGAATTCTCATTACTTCAAATTTTGTACATTAAAAGTTTTTATACAGTACCATTTTAATGCAGATCATTTAAATTCACATAAAATGTACCCACATTGTTTCTATTAATTTTTTTTATATATGTTAAATAAAAAAAAGACTTTTTGGAAGTTAATATTTGGAAAATTTAATAATACATTTTTACTTTACTGTATTACTTCTTGAACAACCTTTATATAAATGTAAACTATTTTAGTATTATCTTTAATTACAATATTGAAATTATTTCATAAGTTCCCTACTATTTGACATATTCCTTTAAGAAGCTGCTAGAACTCTGCAGGGTATTTGTGTTACTTTGAACTGATCTTCACTTTGACTGGGCTGCCTACCCCAATCCCGTGTTTTATGTGAAGGGCATAAATTACTTTGTTTTACAGTTGAGACACCGGGTCTCTGAGAAAGTGAAAAAGAACAACTTGAGTTATGGGCAAGTCAGAGATTAACTCAAAGAATGGCTAGATTTCTGTGCTTCCAGCCCTGTTCTTTCCTTCTTTGTTACACTACAAATAGGTTGCCGCTCTCCTCTAACCGGCTTTGCAGATTGGATAGAATTGATTGTGTGGTGTAGATTAAAAATAGAAACTCTCTCCTTTTGTCATTTTCATTTGTGGCAACTGTGGCACAACAATATTACACTATCTAGGATGAGAAGTAACTGTTCCCTCAAAGTTACAGATGCCAGTGGTAAATAGTACGGAATGGGTAGTAGGTCGGTATTAATGTGTTAACAAAGTTAACACTGGTGTTGACCTAAAATAGCATGACTATTTGAAGAAAGTCCAGCTGCAAATGACCATAGTCACAGAAAGTAGGAGGAGCTCTATAAAGTTAGAAAACCATTTAGCTTGGAGGCCTCAGAGGAGACTTCCAACAGCACTTGAGACAGAAGGAAAAAAAAATAAAAAGAAAAAAACCCCTCTTTATTCACACTCTGATTCTGAAAGACTGAATCCCAGCTGATTAGAGGGCATGTGACAGCCGAGTGGGTTTGAACAATAGAACAGAGTGTGGTAGAGGGATTCAAGTTTGTGCCTAGGAAACTGGACTCTTGAATTTGCTTTAGGGTCTTGCCAATGACTTGTAGCCTGGCCTTACCCTAATTATTTATACCCCCTTTTACTCCCAATGTTCCAATTCCTTTGTCTATCAAAATCATGGTGGGGAGGATCATTTGTATCATGCTTTGTATGATGTGTGCTAAAATAATCAACTATGGTAAAAAATTCTATTCAGTCTTAGTGGGAGACTAGCGGAGAGGCTAGACCACCCAGGGGTAACTGAGAATAAGAACATGGGTGAGTTTTTAAAAAGCAGTTATCTTCTTTC
>NW_006159602.1:1422054-1458787 GCF_000334495.1 Tupaia belangeri chinensis | reverse complement strand
ATTACACTTCATGGTGAGGGGGGAAAATGGAAACATTCAAAAAAATGAAGGAAATTACCCGGAAACCATTACTGTTGACATTTGAGGGGTATGTGTCTGTAGATGTTTGTGACACACTAATATACATATTAAAGAGAAAAAGTGGTTTTAGTAAATTACAACCATATTATATAGTACTTTGTATCCTGCACTTTTTATTTACCAGATGATGTCAACATTTTTTTTAATTTGACAGAGGGTATGTGTGCTTGCCAGAGAGAGACAGAGATAGAGAAAAGGAAAAGTAGGAAAAGCATACCCTATGGGGCATGGTCATGCCACAATTCTTTCATCTCTCCCTGCCTTTGGGATTTTGGGCACACACATGTGGTGGTATATTTGTCAAAGTGCTGTGTCTGGAACTCCAACTGTGCAGTTGGCCATGTAGGATCCAAATGCCTTAACCAGTAAGCCATAGGCTAGCCCAACAGCAACAATATTTTTTTAGAAGTTTATTTATTTATTTATTTATTTATTTATTTATTTTTGGGGAGAGGTTTTTGCTATAGGACACGTGCGCTTGTCAGACAGACAGAGACAGAGAGATAGAAAGTGAGAAATCACCCCCCAGGGGGGATGGCCACGCCACAATCCCTTCTCCTCCAGTCTCGCACATGCACACGCGCCCGGCATGAATTTTAAGCCACTGGGTCCAGGACATGAACCGCGGTCGGCTACGTGGGAGTCCAGTGACACAGTCATTACGCTAACTGCTGGTCCTTGTTTTTGTTTTTGTTTTCTCAGTTTTTCTCTAGGGTACGTGTACTCACTGGAGAGAGACAGAGAGAGAGACAGATAGACAGAGAGGGAAAGTGAGAAGTCTCCCCTTAGGGGGATGGCAATGCAATGATCCCTTCTCCTTCATTCTCCTCTTGGGATTTTGGGCTCGCAACACATACACACTCCTAGTTTGTTTTCAAGCCACTAGGTCTAGGACTCGAAGTCACCTATGCGTGATCCAGTCACCTTAACCTCCATGCCAGTTGCTGTTTTGAAGATAGGAAGATTTTTGGTGGCTCCAAAAAATATTCTAGCAGGAAGACTTTGAAAAGAAAAACAAACAAAAAAAAAAAAAAAAGAAAGATTATGTCAAATTGCACTTTGGTCAGTATTACATGCCGGTATATATTACCGTAAACTTTCTCAATGCTGCTTTCTTTTTTCTCTTTAATCTTTGAAAGATTTTGAAAAGCATATTTTGCTTATTTTAACTTACTTTAATTAGTGGGCAATGTCATTGAATTAGGATAAGTATTGTGCTTTTTTTCATTGAATATCTTATCTTTCAACCTAGAAGATAAAAACCTTTCATCTCATCAAAGAGATGTCTTTGAAGGGCAATCTTCTGGCTTTTAGTTAAGAAGGAAGGGGGAACTGAAAGCCCCTGAGGACTCAGACATTTGACAGTGGTCTAGTACCGGGGATGGCAAATTCATGAAACTATATGATGCCTTCTTTCCTCTCCCTCTTTCTCCTAACTGGCAGACATCACTAATTAACCAAGGCACTATTTTCTCAGTGAGTCTTGATGTGTTCTCAGAATTCTCCATACCGTTACTCTGAGCTCTACCCACTTGGCCCTTGAGATAAAGCCAATTTACCTTCCTGACCTACAGAACAACCTTCATTCCACAGGAAAGGACCAAGGTGGAGAGCTGTACAATGTTACCTGCTACTGGACTTCCTATGCTCTGTTTCTCTCCCGAATGTAAGCCCAGAACTGTCATGTTCACTGCATATAAATCTTCCTATTGTATGTACGATTGATATATACAACATATGGAAGTCTTCATCCCTTTTCCATGTCCTCTTTAGTTTCTAAAATAGACTTCTTGAAAATACTAATAAATTCCTGTTGGCTCTTTAATAGTGTATACTGTCTGAGAGTCTGTGCTATTAAGTTACTTTAGTTCTCTTTGAGATCCATGTAAATTTCTCCTCTAAATTTGCTTTCATTTACCACCATTCAGTTGTGGCCTCTCCCTTCCAATCCCTTTCTATTTCGATGTCCCCCTTCTAATGCGCCCATTATCATTCCCTAAAGAGATACAGGTCATGGGATCTGGAAGGACCACGCAGAAGGCAAGCCCATTCAATAAGCACATAAGAGGGTGCCTGCTGTGAGAGATCAATAAAATCGTTCTTATGTAGACCATCCATTTTGGAGGAGTGGTACTCTTTTATTTTGCTTCAAAAGGGAGCAGCTGCTGAAGAGTGGTTAATAAGCTGCATTCTCAATAGTAGTAGAAAAGACCAAGGCCAGAGGAAGCAGTGAGGAATGATTAGTCAGCCTTTCTCACAATGGAGCTGAGCCTGGGTCCTAGTCTTCTGCATCTCTCCTCTTCCAATAGCTTGGGCTACCTACAACCAACCCTGACCTTCAACAGGAAGGACTTTAAGATATTACAGTTCCTTTAACATTCAGTGCATTTGGCTGTGACCTTGGGCTTAAGAATTAATCATGAAACTTCTTTTGTTTGGGTATTTTTAAAATATTATTTTAATTTCAAGAAAAGCAGTTTTAACTTTAATAAATCAAAATCAAAGAAATGCTAAGAGAGTTTTGCTTAAAACTTAAAGCTAGGACACAGTTTACGATTCTGTTCAAGTAGTAGGTACATGAACCTATCAGCAGCTCAAGACAAGACAAAAATCCTTAAATACAGAAAACAAAGCCTAGAAGAAAATCAGTAATGTTTTAGTCAAAAGGCATAAGATTGTATTTCACCAATTCAGTCTTATGTACTTAATCTATTTTCTGTTGTGGTCCAATCTTACTGATTAAATTCTGGGATATAATATTCAACTCTAGCTTTGTCCCTACCATTAAGTTGGCCATTTTCTTTGTTGTTTTTGAACTCTTATGTGTCTGTATTTAGTTCTTCTGGTATAGCACTCCCTTCAGTACTTCTTGGAGAGCTGGTCTTGTGTTGGTAAATTCTTTCAGGTTTTGTTTATCTGAAAATGTTCTTGTCTTTTCTTCCCATATGAAGGATAATCTTACTGGGGACAATATTCTTGATTGAAACTGCTTTTCCCTTAATGCTTTGAATATATTTTCCCAGGACCAGCAGTTATCGTAATGACTATGTCACTGGACTCCCATTTAGTTGACCGTGGTTCGAGTCCCAGACCCGGCGGCTTAAACTCACACTGCACGCATGTGCATGCATGCCCAAGATCCTGAGAGGAGAATGGAGGAGAAGGGATTGTAGTGTGGCATCCCCCCTGGGGGGTGATTTCTCGCTTTCTGTCTCTCTGTGTCTCTCTGACTTTCTGGCGAGCCCATGCGCCCTATAGAATCAAACCTCTCCTATATATGTATATATATCCCCCCATTCTTTCCTTGCTTTCATTGTTTCCAATGAAAGGTCCACTGTGAGCTGATGGGATATCCTTTGTAGGTAACTTGATGTTTCTCGCTAATCTTAGTATCTTATCTTTGTCTGTGGTTTTGGTCAATCTGGCTATAATGTGTCTTGGAGAAGATCTTGGGGTCCTTTGTATTTCTTGGGTCTGGATCTTTGAATGCCTCTCTAGGTTTAATCATGAAACTTCTTACCTATTCGGTCAGTCATTCACTTAACCAACATTTTTGAGCACTTACTATGTGATAGACTCAGTTGTGAATAACACAGAAATAACGCTTGCCAAATGCAACACAAGAAATAGTCTGGGGGACCTTTAGACACCACAATCCCCATTAGCCTCCTCTCTACCCCAGTAAATTAAATGTAGAAGGGAAGAGAATGAAATAGGTTTCTCAGTGACCTTCTCCACAACTGTGTACTTCCCCAAGACATGTACAGGAGGAACAAGCGAGCACCTCATTTTTGAAAGGATGCTTCCCCATCTTTCTGTTTACTGCATACCATTTAGTCCACTTTTCTCTGACTGGTAGTCTCAGCCTTTCAAATATAAATATGATTATGTTTTGATAATTTTATATATAGACCTCAGAAAGAGTTATGCTTTAATCTACCATGATGGAGTGTTCCCTCTGAAACCCAGAGTAGAAGAGAGCTTTGATTTTTACTTATTTCATCTTCTCTTATACAGATAATAATTCTTCTGGTGTTTTGTTTTGTTTTAGAGGGATTTTTGCTGTAGGGCATGTGCATTCACTGGAGAGACAGAAAGAAAGAAAGTGAGAAATCACCCTCCCCCAGGGGGATGGCCACACCACAATCCTGTTTCCTCCATTCTCCTCTCTGGATTTTGGGCCCGCATACACATGCTCCTGATGTGTTTCAAGCTGCTGGGTCCTGGACTAGAACTGCAGTCAGCCATGTGGGAATCCAGTGCCTAAACTACTACACCACCTACTGGCCCTAATCCTTCTGTTTTTAGATATGGTAGGTAATCTGAGAATCCCAAACTATGTGAATAACCACAGCCTTCCCTAGTTTTAAATATCCATAAATTAAACTACTTTTTTAAAAGTTTTTTTTTTTTTTTTTTGGAAAGCAGAGGCCAGCTTTGAAAATGTATGTTGGTTTTTTATTAAACTCAATCTGAAAACAGCCCCATAGCACATTGCTAGTATTTGTTTTAATGTCCCGTTCTAAAGAACTCATTGAGGCAAAAATTAAGTTGAAGGTTTTTGTTTCTGTTTTAATTTGCCAGACGGTGTACATGTGCTGTGGAGAGGGAGAAAGAAAGGGAGAAAGTAACTTTTCCCCCCATCAGACAGTCCTTTCTCCTCCATTTCCTCCTCCTTTCAGGATTTTGGGTATGCACACACACATGCCCAGCACGTTTTTCGAGCCCCTGGGTCCAGGACTCAATCTGACTGGTTAGCCATGTGAGATTCAGTCACGTTAACCACCACACCACTGGCTGGCCCAAGCCAACTTTTAAAAGGCCAAAGTAATCAAAGTTTGTTAGTGGTTGTAGACCTTACAAGTTTAAAAATTGTGATCTAGTAGCTTTGGGATGTGTTACTTATTTTCCAATGAGATACATTAAGTCCTATTTTTAAGAAATATGAACAAAAGACCAGAATACTGGTTCCAGTTACACTTTATCTTCAAGGAACAAGTTACAAAACTGGATGGGCTTAGCATGAGACAAGCTCCGTCTACAAGCAGTGCCATTACATGGAGCAATAACTGCACAAACCTCATTTAGCAAGGCAGCATTTTGAATGCAAGTCTGAATTACTTTGGAAAAGAAAGCTTATGGCATTTTTTCCCCCTTCATTTTGAGATTTGTCAACAGTGTTTCACAATGAGGAAAAGAAGATGACTGTCATATGATAGCATTTGCATCACAGGAATAATGGGTTTCATCATGTAGACAATCAACTCAATACATGAGCATTTCAAGCTGTTAGAAAGAGGGTGGGTTAACAGCAATGAGCAACTAAGTATCAAGAGACAATAGGTGAAAAGGGGGCCTGATCCTGATGCTGCCCCTTGAAGGAGCCAGACAGTGGTACAATGGTAAAATGATGCTCTGAGAGGCTGACTCATGGGAAGGTTCCAAGTTCATGTCTGGAGAACCCCCTGAGTACACTGGTTATACACATGCCATGATCTGGGGCTGGCTAAGGCTTGGGGTAGATCATGGCATGAGGACTCTGATGGGGGTGCTGTATCTCTCTTCCTCTCTCTTGCTGATGGAAGAAATAAATACACTTTAAAGAAAGAAAGGACATTTGAGGATGAACTGACCGGTGACACTGCTACCCCTGGTATACGATGCTAGACAACTGCAGAAACATCTTTATATTAGTAGTTACAGAGTTCAGGTCAAGGTACTATAACAAAGGGAGCCCCAAAGGCAGGGTTCTGAGTAGGACAGGAATTTGTTTCTTTCACACGCTACTGCACTATTGACCAAAGGTAGTTAAGCAGTTCTGGGACCAGACAGGAAGCCAGATCCACTCTGCTTGGTTGTTCCACCTTCTGCTAGGGGGCTGTTGCTCTCATCTTCATGACTGAGGTAGCTCACTGGCATGTTCCAGTCCTCGGACTAAAAGAATAAGAAAATAGAAGGTAACCAACCTCTCTTTCAAGGGCATACTCCAGAAACAGCATGCATCACACCTGCTCACAGACACTGCTTCCCAGGTGAAACAGCAGGGTGCTGTCAGGTGTCCAGCTAAAACTCAAGGGTTTCTCTGCTCAATGAGGAGTGGATATTGGAACTCACTTAGCATTCTCTCCCACAGTAGATAGAGATGACAAGCTTCAGAATACACATGTCACATGAGTGTGTATATACGCACATGGCCATTCACAAGCATTTTTCAGGGTAAGTAGGGGCTTACATCAAAGCCAATATTAATGGCTTATATAGATCAAGAGTAGACTTCAGGGATAGGCAGACCTGAGTGTGATCCTGGCTCTGTCACTGACTACATGTATAGATCTTTGAAGCATTTATTTTCTTACCTATAAAATGGAGACATTTCCTAGCTCAGATGTTATAAAGGGTAAATTAAATCATGTGGGTTTTTTTTGTTTTTACTATAGGGCACGTGTACTCACTAGAGTGACAGACAGAAAGTGAGAAATCAACCCCCAGGACTGCGGACATGCTGCAATCCCTTCTCCATTATCCTCCCAGGAATTGGGGCACACATGCCTAGCATGAGTTTTTTTAAGCCACCAGGTCCTGGACTCAAACCACAGTTGACTACGTGGGAGTCCAACGACATAACCATTACACCATCTGCTGACCTGAATAATGTGTAATGGTCTGGTCTCTGTCCCAGATCCCTGGCAAGAAGCTTCTAAAACCTTGGAATTTCCCAAATCATAGGAAATTCCAAGGTTTTCATGAGTCCCTGTGGTCACACCTGAGTTTATGCTATTGAGATGGAGAAGGCCCAGGATAGAGACTGTTTATCAGAAAGCTCAATCATGTGATTATATGGTTGGGACTTTGAAATAGGTCAGATCAGCCTGATCTCCTAACCTTCATGGACGAGAGATGGCTGGAGATGGAGTTCAAGTGTGTGTCCAGTGATTCAGTACGTAATGGAACCCAAGTAAAAACAGACGCTAGAGCTCTGTAGGTCTTCCCAGGTGGTGTGCCAGGAAACTAGTGCATCCTGATTCCACAAGAAGGAGGCACAGAAGCTCTGCATCTGGGACTCTGTCAGACCTTGCCCTGTATATCTTTTTATTGGGCTGGTTATGGTTTGCATTTTTTTTTTTTTTTGAGAGGTTTTTGCTATAGGGCGCATGTGCTCACCAGAAAGACAGAAACAGAGAGACAGAAAGAGAAATTCCCCCCCAGGGGGGATGGTCACACCGCAATCCCTTCTCCATTCTCCTCTCAGAGGACCATGGGCATGGACGCACACGCGCCTGGCATGAGTTTAAGCCACCAGGTCCGGGACTCGAACAGCAGTCGGCTGCATGGGAGTCCAGCGACATAGCCATTATGCTAACTGCTGGTCCCTGCATTTGTTTCCCAATTGCCAGAGGATGCCTGCTTTTGCCAGAGAGAAAAAGAAAGAGAAGGGAGAGAGAGAAAGGGAGAAAGTACTCCCCCAATGGAGCTTGCCACAATCTTTTCTCTTCCATTTCTCCATTCTGTAGGATTTGGGGTATGCAATACATGCATCTGGCATGTTTTTCAAGCCACCAGAGCCAGGATTCTAACTGCCAGGGGGCCGTGGGGGATCTGACCTCCTAAACCACGAAGCTATGGGGTCAGCCTGTGATTGCGATTTGTATTTTTTATAATAAAACTGCGAACTTAAGTGTTTTTCTCAATTCTGTGAGTTGCTCTCAGGAATGATCAAACCTGAAGAGGTTGTTGTCACTCCCAAATCTGTGGCCAGTCCTCAGTGCAGGTAGCCCAGCGACCCTGGGTGGCTGTTCTGTGAAGTGAGGATGGTCTGGTGGGAAGCTGAGATCTTAACTTGTGGGGTCTGCCCCAGCTTGAGGTGATTAGTGCCAGAACTGCATTACGGCCCACCAGTTGGTTTCAGAATATGTGTAAAATGCTTAGAGAGTCCCTGCCACGTGGTAAGAGCTTATAGAAGCTAGGTGCTATTGTTGCTTTTCATTGTTATGATGTTACAATTACTTGACTGAATTACTGGAGCAAGCCATTAGGATAATATTTTATTATAATACCATAGTCCTTTTCATCAGAGTTTTATAAATATTTTCCTCAACAAATGGCTATCTCTAAACGTTTTTCTGGGAATAGAAAGTTGGAATAAGGGCCTCCTATTTCTATCAATTTAATGAAGAAAAAGTATGCCAGCTTGCCTGGCCTCAGATGAGCAACGAAGATTATCTTCAATAACCCTTGATTAAAAGTTCCTACATGAGTGCCCCTAACAAGAGCATGACTTGGGACCAACAGATGGCATAATGGTTACATTACTGGACTACCATGTTAGTTGACTGCAGTTCAAGTTCTGGACCTGGCAGCTTAAAACTCACGCCAGATACATGGGCATGTGTGCCCAAAATCCTGAGGATAATGGAGGAGAAGGGATTGCAGTGTGGCCATCCCTTTTGGGGGATGATTTCTCTCTTTCTTTCTATCTCTCTCTGTGTCTCTCCAGTGAATGCATATGTCCTATAGCAAAAATTGGTTTAAAACAAAACAAAACAAAACCAGAGCATGACTTCTGAGTGCCCCCAGAATTTAGAGTGACCAGAGGAGGTGGAGTCTTATTCAAGCTAAATGTGCCTATATTCTTCTTCTTCTTCTTCATTTTATTATTTATTTATTTATTTATTTATTTATCTATTTATTTTTGGAGAGGTTTTTGCTATAGGGTGTGTGCACTTGCCATAAAGACAGAGAGAGACAGAAAGCAAAAAATCACCCCCCAGGGGTGATGGCCAAGCTGCAATCCCTTCTCCTCCATTCTCCTGTAGGAATCTTAGGCACGAACACACACGTGCCCAGCGTGAGTTTTAGGCCACCGGGTCCAGGATGCGAACCGTGGTCAACTGCATGAGAGTCCAGCAACACAGCCATTACACTAACTGCTGGTCCCAATGTGCCTATATTCTGAGGGCTGTCATGGTGAGAAAGGGTGAGATTCCCAACTCACAGGGTCAGCTTTGCCTGGCTGGCTGAGGCATGTACTTTATAGTAAAAAGAAATTACCAAGATTTGGGGAGAGACAGTTATAGGGAAGATTTTTTTTTTTAAAAAAAGCACATAAATATGTTAGAAAAACACACTTGACTTGGAGTTTGTCAAACCTGTTTTCAAATCCAGTCCTTTGCCACTAGCCAACTGTATGCTTTGAGGGAAAGTTTTTCATCTCTCTGAATTTCAATTTTTCATAGTATGAATCACCATGAGGTTGTTGAAAGGAAGTAACGAGATAATACATGCAGAGTATTTTCCAAAGTGCTTGGCCCGTAGAAGGCAACTCCATACAAGTTGGTTCAGTCTGCTTTCCCTTTGTCAGGGCATGGTGGGAGGGAAGTTCTTCCACTCACTTACTATTTTAAAAGCCCAGGCAGAAAGCTTTCTAGGCTCAGATTACCAGTTATTCTTTTCCTGAAAGGCAAGTCTTATGTTACAGTTTAACTGTAAACATCTCCAAAACACTGCAGGCAGAAAGATCAAGGAGACTCGCAGTTCCTAGAAGGATCCATGATACCTCATGAAAGTTCATATTTCAAGGCTGATCTACCGGCTGATGGGATTCTGTCATCAGTGGTTTTCTTTCTCCATGTGGCTTCCTAGAAGATAATCTGACCTTCACAGTTGATTTCCCACAATGTGTCCCTTTGCACAGATACTATTGCCTGCCATTTCATTTTTACATTTAGAAATGTTTGTATTCAATATTTGCTGCATGGAATAGAGTTGGACTCTTCCACTAATGAGAAGTCTTTTATTTAATCAGAACTTTCAATTATTTTTATCTCCTCTTCCCCAGGTGCAAAAACTCTCCCTACCAATATTGCCAAGCTCGAAATAACTAACTGCAAAATTTAAGGTCACTTTCTTTTTCTTTCTTTCTTTCTTTTTTTTTTTTTAAGTGGTTTTTGCCTTAGAGTGTACAAACTCACTGGGAAGAAAGAGATAGTGAGAGGGAAAGTGAGATATCATGCCCTCCCACCTCCATGGCTACAATCCTTTCACCTCCATTCTCTTCCTAGGATCTTGGGCATGCATGCTCACACACCTGGTGTGATTTCAAGCCACTGAGTCCAGGACGCTAACTGTGGTTGGACTTGTGGGAGTCCAGTGGCATAATCGCTACACCATCTGCTGGCCCCATCAAGGTCACTTTCACTGCATAGCTATTTGTGTGTTGCCATAGGGAGATGGGAATATGGATCCTTCAGAGAAATATACTTGCATGTCAGACATGAAAGTATATATGACCAATATATTGTTAGACTAATATAAATCTTCCAATGATTGTGTATTTGTAACTATGTTTATTACATTAACTATAAAAATGTTCACCCCAGGGCCAGCCCTGTAGCACAGTAGTTAAGTGCTATATATTAGAAGTCAGATCTGACATGGCTAACAGCAGTTCAAAGCCTGGCCTTGCTAGTGTGAAAAACTCATTGTGTACATGTGTGTGCATGCTCATAGTAAGGACAAACGGAGGAAAGGGACTGTAGTGTGGCAGTGCCCCACTGAGGAATGCTTTCTCTCTCTGTGTCTCTTTCTCACTGGTGAGCTCATGCACCCTCTGACGACTTAAAAAAAATTCACTACAGTGTTTTTCAATGTTTCTACTTCATTGAAAATGAAGAAGAGGAGGAAGAGGAAGAGGAAGAGGAAGAGGAAGAAGAAGAAGAAGAAGAAGAAGAAGAAGAAGAGGAGGAGGAAGAGGAGGAAAAAGAAGAAGAAGAAAAAGAAAAAGAAGAGGCAACCAACATGGGGCCAGCTAGTGGAGTGGTGTTTAAGTAACTGAATCCCAATTTGCTGACTGCATGGTTTGAGTCCCAGACCTGGTGGCTTTAAAAACATACTGGGTGCATGTGTGTATCTGTTCAAAAGTCCCAAGAGGAACATAGAGGGGAAGGGATTGCAGTATGGCCATCCCCTCAGGGAGTACTTTCTCACTTCTTTGCTGTCTCTCTCCAGCAAGCGTATGCATCCTAAAGCAAAACTAAAAAAAAAAAAAAGAAACAAACAAACTAAATACACAGCCCATAAAGAATTAATTAATTATGAAGTCTTATATAATAGATTACTAGCCATTGGAAATGAAGTTGTAGAAGTTTATTAATATATTCATATATTACTAATCTACATGTACAAAGAATAAAAATATAAAATTATGTATCATACCCTCATTTTTCTAAAAATTAGAACTAGATGTTTCTGTATTATATGTATACTATGACTATGCCAAGGAAAATATCTAAAAGAATATGCACCAAAATGCAAGTGATAGAATTACAGTAGACTTTTTTCCTTTTTCTTGAATGTAATTTTTTTCTACCAGGAATATGCATTACCTGCATACTTTTCTAATTGTCAGAAGGTGTGTGTGCTTGCCGAAATGAAACAGAGTGACAGAAAGACAGAGAGAAAGCACCCCCCAATGAGGCGTGGTCATGCTGCAATCCCTTCTCTCCTCCATCCTGTCAAAATTCTGGGCAGGTACACATACGGGTGTGGCATGTTTTCAAGCACTGGGTCCAGGATTTGAGCCATGGTCAGCCATGCTGAATCTGATTCCTTTAATCACTTTGGCTATGGGTCTGGGCACTTTGCATACATTTTTTGAAGTTTTTTTTTTTTTTTTTTTTTTTAAGCGTGAGAAGACAGAAAGGAGAGATGTAGAGAGAAAGAGTTTAAAAAAAGACAAGTATCTGCAATAGTCTCATACTACAATTCTCTCCCATCCAGTCAGGATCATGGGCATGTGTGCCTGACACATCTAAGTCAACCAGGGAAACAAATCCACCATCTTCCTCATGAAACCATCATCGCTTGAGTAGCACATGGGTGCTGGGTCACCGAGCTGGCCCTTCTGCATACATTTTTTAAGTTGTGAAAATGACTATTTTCTGATCACCATGTTAGAGTCTCTGAGATAGAAGGAAAGTAGGATAATGCTTCACAGTAAAAAGGTGGCATGGTGGTTGGGGCGCTGGACTCCTACATAGCTGACCATAATTCAAGTCCTGGACCTGGTGGCTTGCTTTCTCACTTCCTCTCTCTCTCTCTCTCTGGTCAACTTTTAAAAAATAATAATGATAAATAAAATTAAATAATTCTTTTAAGAAAGGAGTTTATGTGCTAGAGGAGACGATGTATTAGAAGACCAAGACTCCGCTGAACACTGGGACCTTTGCATCCATAATAAGCTTGCCTCTGCGGGAGATAATCAAGGGCAAGTCATAGCTTTTTCTGTACATCACTTTTTCCGTATGGAAAAGCACAATGACATTCCACGCCTTGATAAGCTATCAACGAGATTGGGTGCATACCCTTACGTCCTCTGGGTCACTGGAAAAACCCACACACTGTCAGCACTCTGGATTTTCATTAGTGATATTAGCTATGGGTTTGTCTGAGTGTTCATTTAGCATTTCTATTTATTTCACTATTATTAGATTATGTTCTGGAAATTTTTCCATGCATCATGGAGAGAGGCTTCTCTGTGGGGAATCTCAAGTTGGTAATCATTTCCATCAGGAGCAGAGAAGCTGTTTTGCTTTTTGTTTCTCTGTTGAGGTTAAAGAGACCTTTTATAAGTCTCTGTATTGTTTGGTTTTGCAGTGCAGGCTTTACAAGCAAAGTTGCTGATTGTATGGCCTCTGAACATAGAGGTATGTGATCAAGCAGAAGGGAAATTAAGAGTTTGTAATACTTGTACAGGCTACTAAAGAGAAAATAGATTGTAAAATAGAGTAATATCATACTTGTAAAGTTGTGCAAGTCGGTCTTCAGCTTTTATAAATGGTCTTTAACTTCTACATGAGACTCTATAGTTTACATGCTTGAACCTTTGCAATATCTACTGCTATAGAAATCACTTAATCATCTAAGCAGAACAGAGAAAGGAGTGATTGCTGCCAACTGCTTCTTCAAATTTACAGGATAAATCTCACATTGAGCATTTACGACTGAATAAATAACAATTAATGAGGGTTAAAATGGGATCCCCAGGCCCTCTTTCTGATTAGCACTATAATGTGCTTACTTCAACGTCTAGCAGAAAACTATATCACTGAAAATCTTAGTCTGAGGTTACAGATGAGCAATGTCAGGTGACTAATTATGATTCACTTTCAATTTCAATTTAAGTATTAATTAAAGTAGGTGTCCTTGACACGACATTCAGGGCAAGAAAAGCTCAAAAGGAAAATGTATACTACACCATTCCAAGCCACTGCCTGGTTCCCTTATAGCTGTTGCTCACGGTAGCTATAGTAACCAGCGTTTAAGACACAAACACACAAAATCAAAGTCTTGGGCTGATGCGGCAGCTCTCAAGTGGCTTTGTTCCATGTCTAAGATTCCCCTTCCTCCTCTTGCATCATATTTCACCCCAAAACCTCCAGTGACTAACTCACTGCATGGGGATGGGCCAACCAATGTCCACAGGGACAAAGGGGACAAGGGTGGGCTGGAGACAGCCTATATTAGGGCCACCTGCCCTTTCAAAGAAAATAAAACATAGATGTGCAGTGTGGTTAGTGAGACTCAGCCCCCTGTGTTCTGCTGGGAAAGAAAGAGGCTGGCCTGCGACAGCTGTTGCATTGTGTGGGCAGCACGGGTCCAGCCCCCTCCAGGAGCATTGATGGGGTCAGGACCTGTGTTGCCAGCCACAAACTCACCATAACCTTGCTTAGTCTGGGGGTGGGATGGAAGTGTGGCTTCCACTTCTAGACTGAAGAAGAATAGATGATTTTTCAAGTGCTGAGTTGTAAACAGAGGAAAAGAAAGGAGTGGAGCAGGAGAGAGGATAAGCCGGAATTAACACTCAGTGTTTACAGAAAATAAATTGGAGCAGTGGGTTTTATTTGGACTTAAATAAACATTTCCGTTTATTTCATTTATTTTTGTAGCAGATATGGGTAACACATTCAAAGGAAAAGTGGTAGATAGAAATGATTCCATTTGGGCATTTATATTTGCAACATCAAGGGATGCCTATTAATATATATGTGTGTGTGTGTGTGTGTGTGTGTGTATTTTAAGGTGCTAAAAGTACACTTTTCCAGCAGTCTCATAATTTAAACAAAAAATTAGACTGCCTCCCAACAGGGGGAATTACGGAGTCCAAAATATTTCTTTCATAATACTACATAAGACATTACATTGCAGGGCATATTAGCTTCATTGGAATATTTTTACATACATAAACCCTTAACTGTACAGCAAACGAATAATTCCCAAGAACTTCTTTAAAGGAAGTTTAATATTTTGGTTGGCAAATGTGCCCAGAGGAAGTATTACATTCATAATACTTGCTTTTAACACAATTCCTTTCTTTGTGTAGTCAGAATGCTTTATGGTAGATTAAATCCACAAATTGAAAAGAGAATGAATACACTTGAGCTTCTATGACTTACTCTATCAGAAGAATATTCTTAAGAAGCACAAAAATAAAACCCTGTCTCATGCCTGGGGGAAAGGTTAAGTGATTGATGGTTAGAGAAAAATGAAGAAAGTTACAATACATATAGGGAAATAATTCACTAATTAGATGTGAGGAAATATGTAATATTTGTTAACAAAGGTCATAACTGTATAATCTAGCCTTGGGCCTACTCAAGTTAATTGAGATCTAAATCCAGTGATCTGAGCATAAAAAATATAAATATTACGATCCACGATACAAATGCTCCATTTCCTCAGGCTCCTGGGTTCAGCCCTATCTGTTGGGTGAGTGCTCTGACACTGCTAAGTGGAGAAATGGCTTGTGAAAAACAGGTCTAGGGACCAGCAGTTGGCATAATGGCTATGTCATTGGACTCCCACATAGTCGACCACGGTTCGCGTCCCGGACCTGGTGGCTTAAACTCACACTGGGCATGTGTGCATGCGTGCCCAAGATCCCGAGAGGAGAATGGAGGAGAAAGGATTGCGGTGTGCCCATCCCCCCTGGGGGTGAATTCTCGCTTTTTGTCTCTGTCTCTCTCTGTCTGTCTGGCAAGTGCACGCACCCTATAGCAAAAAAAAAAAAAAATCTCAAAAATAAAACAAAAAAACAGGTCTAGAACTTTCTTGCTTGTCTGAAGTATTGCATTGGAACCTGAAAAGTTCATTTATTAGCTTGATTCCATGGTCAGTGCCCACGTGAGGAACGGGCCAGATGAGGACACTGGGAGTCTCATTCTATTTATCTTATCTGCCTCTGAGTAGTCAGCCTGAAAGAAAAAGCAGCAACAGTTAAGGAAGCACACTGCTGGAAATGCTTTATTTCGGTCAATTGGCAGATGAATATGATGGAATGTCTTAATGCAAAGAGACAGATGCCATTTAATGCAGCCATTAGCAAAAGAAGGGTATGTCTTATTGATTGCTATAGTTAAGAACTGTGCTGATAAATACAAAGTTGACATTTATAAGGCAGCATGCCCTGAGCAGTTTGGACACTCATCAGTGTGGAAACAGAGCCCAATCAGGGGTTTCAACCACAAGTGACATAAGAAGGCTGCTTGTCTGCCTCTTTTGAAAGCCTCGACCCAAACGCAGAGCAGTATTCTACATACAGAGTACAATGCATGAGTGTGCTAAGTGCAGGCACAGGGATCTGGGTGAGGTGAAGGGGCTCATCCCATGAGAGTGCCAAAAGTCCCACCAGAGTGACACCCAATCTGTCTTGATCCTCCAGACACCTCAGAGCACAGGCTTGAGGTTCAGGGAGACCTAATTTTAAACCATAATTGTGTTATCTTGGGCAAATGGCTTCATCTCTATGAGCCTCAATTTTTCATCTCTAAATCAATGGCTTTTGAAAAATAACTTAGATAAAATATACAAAGTGCTTACTGAGCACAGTGAAAGGTATACATTAGGCCTTCTCTGTCCCTCATCCCTCTCACTCACCTGTCATTTACTTCTCTGCTGTAAGCCTACATGGCAATATGAAGACTCTTCTTTTGCTTATAAAAACATTTTCTTATCTAGTATTTTAATCAGTAATTGGTCTTTTTTCCTGATCTTTCCACAACTGAAAAGGAATCTGGGGGGAAAAAGCAGAATGGCGTAAAATTACTGCAAAGATAAAAATAGGTAAAACAGATATAAAATGCCTATTGCAGGTGAATATTTATAAACGTTCATTTTTTTCTCTATAATAACCACTGATAATCAACAATATGTGTAAGACTAAGCCATACACAAGAGCGGGGGAATACAGAGTGGCACCCGTATTGGGTCCCTTCATTCAAGCAGTTCACAGTCTATGGACGGTACACTGGTACGTGAAGGAACTGGGGCTGTGCAGGACCACTCCCAAAGAAGTGATAATGTTTGCATTGAATCTTGAGAGAACTGAGAAGCAGTGAGACTTGGGAGTAGGGGAGAATACAGAGAATGTGCTGGGGGACTGGGGAGGAAAGAAGTGCCAGTGAATACACTGTACCTGGAGCTTACAGTGCACTTTTTAATTCCCTACCCAAAAACATGAGCACTCAGGGATTGTCACACTCTAAGAAAAGATTCTACCATGAAAGATTGAGCCTCAAACTAAAAATCAAATAAGCAATTTAAAAAAATACAATTTTGAGGAAATAAAAATAATGCAAGAACTCCTTTAAAGATCATTACTATTAGGAACTAGCAGGTGGCGTGGTGTTTGAGGCGCTGGATTACCACATGGCCAACCATGGTTCAAGTCCCAGACCCAGTGACCCCCAATAATCACAACAAATAAATAAGTAAATAAATAACTTTTAAAATAGATTTTTGCAATAGGGTTGTGCACTTACTGGAGAGACAGAGAGAAACAGACATAAAGTGAGAAATCACCCCCAGCAAGGATGGCCATGCCCCAATCCCTTCTCCTCCATCTTCTCTTGGGATTTTGGGCACACATGCACACACTCCTGGTGTGAGTTTTAAGCCCCCAGGTCCAAGACTCGAACTGCAGTAAACTATGGGGGAGTCCAGCAATGTAACCATTAAACCATCTGCTGGTCTCATAAATAATTTTTTAAAAATCATTAATATTATGGGGCCAGCAGATAGTGTAGTGGTTACATCACTGGACTCCCAGTGGCCAACCACGGTTCGATTCCTGAACCTGATGTCTTGAAAATCACACCAAGCACATGTGCATGCATGCTCAAGATCCCAGGACGAGAATAGAGGAGAAGGGATTGCAGCATGGCCATTCCCCTGGGGGGTGATTTCTCACTTTTTCTCTCACTGTCTCTCCCCCAGCACACATACTCCATCCCCAATGAGTGCATGTGCCCTAAGGCAAAAATCTCTAAAAATATAACCATTAATATTATGTCAACATTGAGAATGGGGATATACCCATGAAACAAGAACAGAATGATGTGAAATTTTTAGAGAACAGAAAAAAGAACCTTTAGACATTAAAATCTTAAAAGCGAGGCCAAGAGAGTTGACATATAGAGGAAAAACCAAGGAGATAAAATAATCTTGCTCTTAAGATAGACAAAACTGAAGCCTGTTAGTATACTGTAGATTTTAATTTTGCCCTTACAGGTCTCTAGGTGTGAATTATTCCCAATACCCAAAATAGCTGGCTGTGTGATAGCTGATGATACTCTGTAGAAGGGAATGCCAAGAGGAGTGACAGAATGAAACTGAATTCCTAGTGCTCAGTCTGTAGAGGAAAATTGTTGTTTTCCGTCCTATGAGTGCTGCTACTGCACAAAGCCACAGAACAAAAAGTGGTGAGACTCTGTTCCTAGTGTTGCGTGTGTTAAAGGATAATTTTTGCAAGAGGATAAAATGATACATCACTCACATACAAATATAAAATAACCATATGTAAATACTTTTATTTAGCTCATCAATCGATGAGGGAACCAATGAGATATTACAGTTGATTCAGGGAACAACCCTAAGTAGTGAGGTAAGGACTGATGAAATGATTTCAAAGGACAAAGCTTCAAAAGTTTATTCTATTTGCCTTTGTGTGTAACACGGGAATATGAAAGGAAGCTAGGAAGTGTGTTGAAATCTTATTAAGGTTTTGCACTTATGATAGTGCTATGGTTCTTCTGAATTAGTTGAGACTCCCCAGAGAAACAGAACCAATAAAATACATATACACGTATATAGAAAGAAATTGGTTCACACAATTATGGAGACTGAGAAGTCTCAGAATCTGTGGTTTGTGAGCTGGAGACCCAAGAGAGTCAGTGATACAGTTCCAGTTTAAATCCAAAGGTCTGAGAATTACAAGAAGCCATAATAAGTTCTGATCTGAGTGCAGGAGAAGACGAATGTCCAAGTCCAAAAACAATCTGGCAGAGAGCATGAATTCTCCTTTATGCCTCCTTTTGTGGTATTTGTTTTTTATAGAGAGATTTTTGGCTGTAGGGCTCATGTGCTCACCAAAGAGACAGAGAGACAGAAAGCAAGAAATTACCCCTCAGGGGTGATGGCCAGACCATAATCCCTTCTCCTCCATTTCCTCTCAGGATTTTTGGCAAACATGCACATGTGTCCCACAGAGTTTTAAGATGTTGGGTCCAGGACTTGAACCACGGTTGACTAAGTGGGAGTCCAGTGACATAACTGTTACACTATGTGTTGCTCCCTTCTTTTGTTTTAATCATGCATTTGATGGGTTGAATGAGGCCTATCCAGTTTAGGAAGGGCAATCTGTTTTACTTACTCTACAGATTCAAACATTAATCTCACCCAGAGATACCCTCAGCCACCCAGAATAATGTTTAACCTAATATCTGGGCACCCTGTGGGCCAGTTAAGGTGACACATAAAATTAACATCAAATTCACTTTAATTGAATAGATAACCGAATATTGTTTCTCAAGCACCCATTTTCTCATCTTAATTGAATAGCCAAATCTCTGACAACTTTCTGATTTTTGCTTTCTCTTAAAGTGTAGTAGCCCTTGATAAAACTGTCAAGTAAGTGAATTCTTCTTCAGCTCCTTCTTGTTATATTCTAATTTCCTTTCTTCTTTTCTTAAGAGAGATTTTGCTATAGGGTTCATGCATTTGCTAGAGAGACAGAAAGAGACAGAAAAAAGGCAATAAATCACCCCCCCCACCACTGCCCCAGGGGAGAATGGCCACACTGCAATCTCTTCTGCATTCTCCTCTCCAGATTTTGAGCATACATACACACATACTTAGTGTGATTTTCAAGCCGCTGGGTCCAGACTCAACTGTGGTCAGCCAAATGGGAATCCAGCACCTTAATCACTGTGCCACCTGTTGACCCTTCTAATTTTTATTTGTTCTTGTGCTGCAGCCCCTTTTAAGAACCCAACACCAGAAAGTGAACCTCCAATTGCCCAGGGTATTCCCTTTGGCAGGCAAAAGCAAATGCTGAACATATTTTCTTCCCCTAACTCATCCATCAAAACCCACCTGCCTGCATCGTCCACATTACAAAACTAATAATGTCTTTCTCCTGTTATTTGTATTTTAGCAGAAGAAAACACTAAAATATATTTAAATTTCAAATGCTATTGAGTACTATTTTGTGTTGGGCATTTTGCTCTAAAGTTTACATTCTATTAAATTAAATCAATGAGTGCTATAGTAACATATATTCCCAGAATGCCTTGACTTAATCTTCAGTTGATTTTACAACAATGGTGCCAAGATAAATATTTTAGGGAAAGAACAGTCTTTTTAACAAGTGATACTGGGTCAACTAGGTATTCACATGCAAAAGAATGAAGTTGGAGGGCCAGCAGGTGGCATGAAGGTTAAGGTGGCTGGATGCCACATGGTCTCCTCTGCAGCTAGAGACCCAGACCCAGTGTCTTGAAAATCATGCTGGGTGAATGTGCATGTGTGCCCAAAATCCTGAGAGAAAAATGAGAAAGAGAGGACTGCCGCGTGGACATCCACCTTGGGGCGGTGTGATCTCTCTCTCTCTCTTTCTTTCTCTCTCTCTCTGGCAAGAGCATGCACCCTATAGAAAAACAAACAAAAACACAACAGCAAAAGGAATGAAGTTGGACACTTACTCCACACCAAATACAAAAATTAACTGAAAATGGATCAAAGACCTAATTGTAAGAGTTTTAAAACTATAAAATGTTTGGGACCAGTATATGACATAATGGTTATGTTGCTGTACTTCCATGTAGTTGACCATAGTCTGAGTCCCAGACCCGGCAACTTAAAACTCATGCCAGGCATGTGTGTGTGCATTCCCAAAATCCTGAGAGAGGAATGGAGGAGAAGGGATTGCAGCTTGACCATCCCCCCGGGAGTTTGATTTCTCGCTTTCTGTCTCTGTGTCTTTCTCTGTCTTTCTGGCAAGCTCATGCAAAAATCTCTCAAAAAAAAAAAAATCTATAAAATTCTTAAAAGTACGGGGACCAGCAGTTGGCTTGGTGGTTAAGATGCTGGACACTCTCATATGGCCAACCACGGTTTGAGTCCTGGACCTGGTGGCTTGCTTTCTCACTTACCTCTCTCTCTGTCTCTCTCTGGCCAAATTAAAATAAATGAATGAATAAATAAAATTAAATAATTCTTAAAAAAAAATGTACATAGGAGGGGGCCAGCAGGTGGCATGGAGGTTAAGGTGGCTGGATCTCACATAGCATACTGTGCAGTTTGAGCACTTGGTGCATGTACATGCATGCCCAAAATCCCAAGAGGAAAATGGAGTAGAAGGGATTGTGGTATGGCCATCCCCTGGTGGGTGCTTTTTCACTTTCACTCTCTCTCTGTCTCTCTCCGGCAAGCACACATGCCTTATAGCAAACTTCAAAACAAAAATGTAAATGGATAAATGTCCGTTACCTTGTGCAATAAATGGAATTGTATCCTCTCCAAAATTTCTATGTTGAAACCCTAATTCCCAATTTGATTGTTTTTGGAGCTAGGGACTCTAAAAAGAATTAATATTTAAAAAGTCTTAAGGGTGGAGACTTAAGCTTATAGGACTGATGTCTTAAAAAAAAATAAATAAGAGTGGGGACCAGCAGTTAGTGTAATGGCTATGTTGCTGGACTCCCACGTAGTCGACTGCAGTTCGTGTCCCGGACCCAGTGGCTTAAAACTCATGCTAGGTGTGTGTGCGTGCGTGCCCAAGATCCTGAGAGGAGAATGGAGGAGAAGGGATTGCGGCATGGCCATCCCCCCTGGGGGGTGATTTCTCGCTTTCTCTCTCTCTGTTTCTCTCTGTCTGTCTGGCGAGCACATGAGCCCTATAGCAAAAACCTCTTCAAAAAAAAAAGTAAAAAAAAAAAAAAGAAGAGGAAGAGATCCTTGAGATCTCTCTCTGGTGATACACACAGAGGAAAGGTCATATGAAGATACAGGTAACAAAACTGGAAAAAGTGAAAAGATGGTCATCTGCAAACTAACAAGAGAGGTCTCAATAGAAACCAACTCTGCTGTTACCTTAGTCTTAAATTTCTGGCCTCCCTACTGTGAGAAAAGAAATTTCTAATGGGGGCCAGTGGGTAGCATGGTGGTTAAGGCTTTAGATGTCCATAGGGTCAAGTGTGGTTTGAGTCCTGGAACTGGCAGCTTGAAAATCATGCTGAGTGCATGTGTGCATGCGCTCAAAATCCTGAGATGAGAATGAAGAAGGGATTATGGCATGGCCATTCCCTCTGGTGGGGGGGAGTGATTTCCCACTTTCTCTCTCTCTCTCTCTCTCTCTCTAGTCAGTGCATACACCCCATGGTAAAAACCCTAAAAATAATAATTAAAATATTTATTTATTATTTTGTTTAAGTCATTCATTCTCTGGTATTGTTATGGCAACCCAAGCAGACTAATGCTCCTTAGGTCAAGCAATGGTTTCTTTTCTTTTTCTTTTCATTTTTTTTTAGAGAGATTTTATGTTTTAGAGGATATAGAAATATCTATGTAGCAAATCTCTCATTTTTGAACATTTAGATTGTTTTAAAATATAATTACTTTTGGAAGAATCTGTTTAGTTTTTTCATAGGATAAGTGATCTTCCATACACAATCCCTTTTCAAGGGACAAAGTGGGGTCTTTTAAACAAATGTCAGTTCTAAGACTGAAAATTGATATCCTGTTAGATAGGATTACTACACATTCTTCTTTTTAAGCGGCTGAGAATCCTAATCAGTAAGTTAAAAGTATGACCTCATCGTGTTCCTCTACCATCTCCGTAGGGCCGCGGTGGTCTATTTGAACAGTGCCCTCTAGAAAGATGCGTCACTAGCCTGTACAGTTTCAGTGGTGGCCCTGTTTAGGTCATGCCACACTCTTGTGTAAAAGAAGTGTGATCTGTGACTTTTCAGTAATCCTGCTGACTGTGTGATTCAGGGGATGATATTCTAAGCCAGTGGTTCTCCAGCTTCAGCATACATAAAAATCACCTCAAGGGGCTATTAAAACAGGTTGCTGCTCCCTCACCCCCAATCATTTCTGATCAAGAAGGTCCATGATGACACCCAAGGATCTGCATTTCTGAGAAGTTCTCAGGTGATGGTGATACTGCTGCTCTGAGGTCTTTGCAAACCCCTGTTTTACCCGTTCTCCCTCCAAACCAAATCTTCACATTGCAGCCACTTCCCTGCGTAAACCCCTTTTATGGCTTCCTCCTGTCTTCAGGAGAAAGTCCAGACTGCTTGGCAAGACACACACATTTTATGCTCTGGCCCTGAACTGCTTCCCTCCAGACTCACTCTTCACACTTGACCCAGCTCTTTGCTCCAGGAAGCTCGCCTATATGAACTACAGCCACAGACTCTGTGCTCTACGCTTCTGGAGAGGCTGACAGGAGACAGGAGACTGAAGAGAGAGGTCACTTATTTTCCCCCTGAGCACCTTTCTTCAAGAGTTGGCAGTGACTTTGTTCCTCTACCTAAAGTTCCAATAGGTTGGGTTCTTTCCTAGAGTGACAGTTCTCAGAGAGAACTTCAGGTCAGTGGGCCATAATGACTTCCTGCTGTTACTGGTCCCCATCTTCATCACCCCTTGAGTGTTCCTTTAACTCTGCTCTCTTCATTACATTCTCTAATTTCCCCCTTCTGAATGCTGCCTCTCCTTCCTACTGAGTTTCTGCCCTAATCAGATGCTCTTTTTACTTTCCAGTCTCATTCCCCACCAACCTTCTCCAGCGTGCACTAGCCATCCACTTCCCAACAGCCGTGCAGTCCACACGGCCTCACCTCTGCTCATGCATTTTCCCTCTGGCTGTAAAGCCCTTTCACCTTTCTTAAGGTGGAAATCTACTTCTTCTTTAATGTATACGTCAAATATCATTTTCTACATAAGTCTTTTCTCTTTTCATCTCACTTTCTGTCTCTCTGTCTCTCCGGTGAGCAAGCAAACCCTATAGCAAAAATATCTCAAAAAAATATTCACCCATATAAAATGAGTAAACTATAGTTCAGTGGCTTTTGGTATATTCCAAGCTATGTGACTATCACTATAATCTAATTTTAGAACATCTTACCACCTCCTAAAGAAACCTTGTACCCATTGGCAATCACTCTCCATTCTCTCTATTCTCTATTCTTCTTAGTACCTGGCAACCACTTACCTATTTTTTTCTCTATAGTTTTACCTAGTTGGGGCATTTCACATAAATAAAATTACACACTTTGTAGTCTTTTGTGACTGGTTTTTTTTTTCCTTTTTCTTTTTTTCTTTTTTTTTTTTTTTGAGAGGTTTTGCTATAGGGTGCGTGCACTCACCAGAAAGACGAGAGAGAGAGAAAGAAAGTGAAAAATCACCCCCCCCCTAAGGGGGATGGCCACACCCCAATCTCTTCTTCTCCATTCTCCTCTCTGGATCTTGAGTACACATGCAGACATGCCTGACATGAGTTTAAGCCACCAGGTCTGGGACTCGAACCACGATCGACTACATGGGAGTCCAGCGATATAGCCATTATGCTAACTGCTGGTCCCAGTGACTGGTTTATTTTATTTAGCTTAACATTTTCAAGGTTCACCCATGTTTTGGCATGTGTCAATACTCCATTTATTTTTATGACTGGAAAGTATTCCATTTTATGGATATACAAAATTGTGTTTATGCATACATCAGGTGCAACTTGGGTTGCTTCTACTTTTTAGCTATTATTAACAATGCTGTTGTCAGGACCAGCAGATGGCATAATGATTATGTTGGTGGACTCCCACATGGCCAACCACAGTTCAAGTCCTGGACCCAGCAGCTTCAAACTCATGCCAGTTCATGTGTGTGCATCCCCAAAATCTTGAGAGGAGAATGGAGGAGAAGGGATTGTTGTATGGCCATACCCACCCCCCTCCCTGGTGAGTGATTTCTCACTTTCTGTCTCTCAGTCTTTCCAGTGAGTAATGTGCCCTAATGAAAAAAAAAAAAAACCTCTCTAAAACAAACAATGCTGGTATGAACATTTGTGTACAAGCTTTTGCATAGGAACATTCTTTCAATTCTTTTGGTATATACCCAGGAGAGAAATTTCTGGATCATATAGTAGCTCCATGTGTAAGTGTTTGAGAAACTGCCAGACCATTTTCCAAAGTGGATGTACCATTTTGGCTTCCCGCCCGCCGTGTATGAGGGTTCCAGTTTTTCCCCATCCTCCCAAACAGTTGGTACTGTCTGTTTTAAGCCATAGCGATCCTAGTTTTTATAATGAGATATCTTATGCTTTTTATTTGCACTTCCCTAATGACTCAAGTAGGATGAGCATCTTTCGTTGTGCTTTCTGGGCATTTGTATGTCTTTTTTGGAGCAATGTCTATTCAAGAGTTCTTTATATAGTCTGGTTACAAGTTTCTTGTTAGACTTTATGATTTGCAAATATTTATTCCTATTGTATGGGTTGTCTTTTCACTTTCTTAATGATGTCCTTTGAAGTATAAAAATGTTGAATTTTGAGAAAGTTCAACTTATCTGCTTTTTTTTATTTTTGGTTGTTTATATCTAAGAAACAATTCTTGTGGGACCAGCAGATGGCATAATGGTTATGTCACTGGACTCCCACATAGTCGATCATGGTTTGAGTCCTGGACCTGGCAGCTAAAAACTCATGCCAGGTGTGTATGGGTGTGTGCCCAAAGTCCCAAGAGAAGAATGGAGGAGAAGGGATTGTGGCATGGCCATCTCTCTGAGGGTTGATTTCTAGCTTTCTGTTTCTGTCTCTTTCTGCCTCTCCAGTGAGTGCACATGCCCTATAGCAAAAATGTAGCATTATAATTAATGATGCATAAGAATATTTAATGTCATTTAAAATTTAAAATTATAAGGTTATTTCTTATGTAAATTCATTTTTATTAAAAATTACATAAGCAAAAAAAAATTGGGACCAGCAGATGGCATAATGGTTACATTACCCTGTGGCTGAGTTTTCTATAGGAATTTTATTGAAGATTGTTTAATTTTGTTTTCCTTCTTAATGTTCTCAGTCAGTCAAGTAAATGGGTAACTGGTTTCAGCCATTAAAAAAAAAAATTCATGTTGGGTGCATGTATATGTGCATGCCCAAAATCCTGAGAGGAGAATGGAGAAGAGGGGATTATGGTGTGGTCATCCCACCTAGGGAGTGATTTCTCATGTTCTTTCCCTTTGTCACTCTCTATAGCAAATGTTTAAAAAAGAAAGAAATTTAAAAAAAAGGGAGAAAGAAAAGGAAAGGATGGAAGAAAAAGAAAGAGATAGAAAGAAGAAAGAAGAAAAAATGAAAGAAAAAGAAGAAACTGAGAAGAGAGGGAAAGAAAAAGAAAAGGAAAGGAAAGGAAAGGAAAGGAAAGGAAGGAAGAAAGAAAGAAAGAAAGAAAGAAAGAAAGAAAGAAAGAAAGAAGAAGAAAGAAAGAAAGAGAGAGAGAGGAAGGAAGGAAGAAAAGAAAGAAAGAAAAAGAATGAAATGAAGCTTCTCACCAGGTCTGACTCTTAGGACCTGAGACCCTGGCAACTGCGGTAACATTCCCTTACAGATGTCTAAGCACATTCAGTCAAATCACTGTGATTTTTCAGAAGCTTGGATTTTGCCTCAGAGTGCTAGTCCTAATGAACTGCTGTGAAGATGAGGCACAGGAACACCTCTGAGCTTGCATTGCACAGTACAAAGGCCAGTGGAAGAGACTGCTATCAGTTATACTTCCTGGGAGAGACAGACATTTGCAATTTAAAGAGGACCAGAGACAGAACAAATGCTTCCAGAGGGAATTATCTTTAGGTAGTTCTAGATAGGAAAGATGGTATGGGGCAGGGAATTCCTCTCAATCCAAACCACACAGGAGCCTGTGCAGAAAGTTAGACCCAGGCATCAAATAGGTGGTGAGTGAGCAAGGACATAAATCAGACTCCTAGAATGCAGAGAATGCTTCTGGTTCATCACGCAAAAAGTCTCCTTTTGACAAAGGACCCTCTCCAGTCCCTAAGTATCTCAGGATGATAACAGGCATTGCTAAACTGCTTCTCAGAAAGCTTTTTAAATGATTAGTCTCGTCACTTTCCTGCCTCCTGGCTAGAGGAGGTGGCGACAGAGCAAGAAACCGAAGTGCCCTATCTTCAGTAAATGTGAGTGACCGTACACACAAAGACCCACCAGGGATAGAATGTTCTAGACCTCCAAGGGACCTGGAGTGGCCACGGGTCACATGCAACTGTTGAGTACTTGGAGTGCAGCTCATCTGAACAGAAATGTGCTACAAACATGAAATACAAACTGATTCCAAATAAAATGTTAAGTATCTAATAACTTTCAAGTTGATTACATATTTAAGTGACATTTGAAATCTGTCTGGTTAGATGTTATTAAAATCAATTTTACCTGTTTCTTTGTACCTTTAAATGTGGCTACTAGAAAAATCTCAACATACATACATGGATTGGACAGTGGTGCTTTAGAATGAAAAGCAAGCAGGCATTGCTTAACAAAAAATATATGCACTGGGCCAGCAGGTGGTGTGTTGGTCAAGGTGCTGGATCCCACATAGCCTAATCTGGTTGAAGTATCAGAACTGGTGGCTTCAAATCACACTGTGTGTGTGTGTGTGTGTGTGTGTGTGTGTGTATGTGTCCAAAATCCAAAAGGAGAATGGAGGAGAAGGGATTGTGGCATGGCCATCTCCCTGGGAGGATGATTTCTCACTTTCCCTTTCTCTCTCTGTCTCTGGCGAGTGTGCGTACCCTGTGGCAAAGACTAAGACAAAACATAACCAAACAACAACAACAAAATAACAACAATAAAAAACAAGCACCAGCACCAAGTGGTTACTTCATTGCCTTTCATCCTAGCCCAAGCAGAAGCACAGTTTCCATTTTGAAAATGTCTCTCCTTGATCTTACTTCAAATTGCTAAGACATATTCCTCTTTCTTCTGGTGAAATTCTCTGTAATACACTCTTTAAGTTTTTTGTTTTCACAATACCTCAAGGTCAGGGGTCACATTGCATTTTCTGTTGTGCCTGACTGCTGGGAATGCAACAGAAAGATCTGACATACCTCAGAGATGACCCACAATGATCACCAACAATACGAACTCCCTTCTATTGGTTACACCTGCTTCTATTGGTTGTTCATCAACGTTTGTGATTTTTCATCAGTGTTAATGTTTGTCAATAAAAACTATAGATAGATTTTTTTTGTTTCGTTTTGTTTTTGTTTTTGTTTTTAGAGAGAGAGATTTTTGCTATAGGGTACATGCATTCACCAGAGAGACAGAAAGGGAGAAATCATTCCCTGGGCGGGGGGTTGAGGGGGATGGTCATGCTGTAATCCCTTTTCCAGCGTACTCTCAGGATCTTGGGCACACACACACACACACATACTTACCCAGAGTGAGTTTTAAGTTGCTGGTCTGGGACTCGAACCACGGTCGACTACGTGGGTGTCCAGTGATGTAACTGTTACACCATCTGTTGGTCCCAAAACTATAGATAATTGATGAGCACTTAGTGCCAATGAGTAAAAGTTGGTCAAGAGATGGTAATAGAATTCTAGTTAACTCTGAATAGGTCTAAGGACAATTTACACACTAAAAGACATCTGCTTTGTAGGAAATGTAAAGAGGCTGGCTTCCTGACACAGCGGTACTGCTCTGCTTCGCTCTGCTCTGCTTAAGAGAAGCAGGGTCCCCCATAGCAACCATAATTTGACTCTCAGGCCTCATTAGCCTGAAACACACTGGGCAAGGGACTGGAGGAAGGGAATGGCATGTGACCAGGGCCTGTGGAGAGTGCTTGTCTCTAACTCCATGTGTGTGCACACGCCCTTTACCATGAAGAAAGAAAAGGAAGAAGTACATACCTAATGAGGACAAAAGCAAGCAACAAGACTGGAACTGTAACTCGAATACACTCAGTAATCACAGTGGGAAGACTTCCACCTAGGGAGAGACTAGCATGCCAGAAAGGATTTTAGACATAAGTATGGATTTTAGACCAAGACATGTCTCCCAAAGTGGGTAAAGCTACAATCTGCTGTGACTTTTTGTGGTTTAATTATGTACTGAGCTCATCTTACAAAATTATAAATACCTTGTGCATGCATATGTACATTTGCAACCTACCCAGCATGCACATGTGTGTATACACACACACACACACACACACACACACACATACGCACACACTTTGCCTCACACTCTCCTCCTTTTATGGCTAGAAGCTCCACAGTTCCCATAAGAACTTCTTGTGGGGAATGTGGAACTTTTCAAGTATGATGTAAAAATGTTTAGAGGATTGTCATGTTTAATCTTGAAACATTTGTTATTCTGGGGCTGCTCGTACCAGTGGACAAATACCTAAACAAAGATTAGCTAAAATCCAGGTTCGGTGAGTTCAGGAAAATCAGTGGGTCAAAGGTAGGAGTTTGTGAAAATCACATTTTGAAGGATTAAGCAATTCATTAACAGTGCACCTCTGCGGGACCTGCTTCATTCTTCCTTATTCCAATATGGTTTGTCACCAAACGCTTTCTGTGCCTTGTGGGTTTTTCCCCTTTTTTAAAAAAATATTATTTCACAAAATACTGCCAATTATAAATCATTTGTGTTTGTAAGATTCAAAAAAAAAAAAAACCAAAAACAAACCTCAAGTGGATGCTGAAGAATTAGAGGTTATCAGGCATTCATACCTTTGTGGAAACTTGTTCAATGACACCTGTGACAGGCTGTGTTAGAAAAATGAATGGATGGTCTATGAGTGACAGGAGGGGAGAGCAGGTAATTTTTGGAACTTAGAGCACTTTAGCAGTTTAGACAGACCTGCCAAGGTGCCATGATGGAATATGGCATGAGGTAATGGGGCCCTGGGAGAGGGCATGCCACTTATTGAGAGAGCACAAGGCTTAAAGCGAAGTGAGGGACATGATAAGGGCATTTCGCCTGGTTCAGATATTCCTAGGACACCATCCCTTGGCTTGGGAAGGCTCTTTTCTTTCTTTCACCTCTTATTCCTACAGGGACTGCTCTTTTCTCTCACCATTCAGGCCTCAGGCTGACAAGATCACTTCTATGACTCAAATCGATTCTGGGATCCATTTCCTTATTTGGTGTAGCCTGGGAACTTGATCATCATTTATTATGTTGATTTAATTTTTAAGAAAAAATAAGTATTTTCCAAGATAGGTGAGGGAAGTGGGCACTAAATGGACTTCTGGGAGAAAATCATTCTTTGTTTTTATTTATTTATTTATTTATTTTAATTGCCAGAGAGCAAGCATGTTAGAGAGAGAGAGAAAGAGAGAGAGAGAGAGAAATCACTCTCCCAATAAGGCATAGCCACTTCAACAATTACTTTTATTCCACTTCTTCATCTTGCCAGGATTTGGGGTATGCATGCACATACACCCAGCAAATCCTTAAGCCACCACACCTGGGATTCAAACCATGGATATTCAGGTGGGATGCAGCTTCATATGCACAGTGCTTAACCACTGTGCTACCAGGCACACCCAGCATTATGTTTACATAAGATAGTTTACATCTTAAACATTATATATTATCTATTTATCTCTCTATATAATATCTATATCTACATATAGTTTGTATTCTCCTAATAGACTCATGCCTCCACATTGTCTTTTTAATAATTATTTATTTTATGTTATTCATTATATTATCTTTAAGTTTTCTGTAGAGCACATGTGCTCACCAGAGAGAGAGAGAAAGTGAGAAAGCAAGCCACCTGCCCTGAGTCTCGAACTGTGATTGGCCATGTGAGAGTCCACCCTAACGTCCAGGCCAATTGCTGGCCCCCACATTGCCTTTTTAAGATGATTTTTATCATTATTTTCCAGACTTATGAAAATGTTTTTAAGAGCAGCCTGCGGAGCCCAGCTCTAAGCTACTGTGGGGTCACATAGCTTCAGCTTGCAGTTTTTCTGGAATTCTCTCTCCATTCCACCTGATACACACACAGCCCTAGGCTGACTTCCTTCTCTTCCTGGTTCAAAAACACTACTCCCTGCTAAACTTATCACCAGAGTCCTCTTTCCTGTTTGAGGGATAAGACTCAACTTTTGAACTCAGTAAGGAATCGGGACCTTCTCCATTCAGGAGATAATGCCACTCTTCATTCTGCACAAGTCGAGTACCATGACACAAGCCCAGGCTCTCCATTTATAGACTCCCACAGCACAAGCTGAAATCACTAGAGAAACCTACAGGGCGTTGCGTAGCAGTAAGAGGAGGATTCTCCTCTTCTATTACTAATGAAAGAGAATGGAGATGCCAGTAAATGGTTAGTTAACAGCTGCATCTGTGCTGGAAGTCCTTATATATAATTTTTGCAGTTTTTGTGATGTAAATACCCCATCATGACTGGTTTTGAGCGACCCATGTGAAGTCACTGACAGTGGGGTTGGGAAGAGATGTACATTGTATCCCTCCATTCAAAGTCAGAGGGCTCCTCAAGATTACAGATGATAGGAAAATGTGGCAATAATGAGGTGATAAGTTTTAAATATTTATTAACTTTGTTTTTGGTATTATTTATTTATTTATTGCCAGAAAGCACATGTACTCGCCAGAGAAATTCAGAGAAAGGGAGAAAGTATCCTCCCATTGAAATCCTTTCTCCTTCATGTCTTTATCCTGTTGGGATTTAGAGACAACACACATGTCTAGTGTGGTTTCTAAGCTGCCGTAGCCAGGATTCAACTGCAATGGCTGTGTGGGATCCAGCTCCATTAACCACTGAACTACAGGGCTAGAATAGATGTAATTTATTTAACTAAGTTTATCTAACTTAGTTTTTAAAATTGACTGTGCTTGGGACCAGCAGTTGGTGTAATGGCTATATTGCTGGACTCCCATGTAGTCAACCACGTTTCGAGTCCCAGACCCAGCGGCTTAAACTCAAGCCAGGTGCATGTGTGTGTGTGCCCAAGACCCCGAAAGGAGAATGGAGAAGGGATTGTGGCATAGCCATCTCTCCGGGAAATGATTTCTCACTTTCTGTCTCTCTGTCTCTCTCTGTCTTTTTGGTGAGCGCACATGTCCTATAGCAAAAACCTCTCCTGAAAAAAAAAAAGAAAAAAGAAAAAAAAATTGACTATGCTTAGTAGCAGGTTCACAAAACTGAACTTTAGTTTTTTTGTTTTTTTTTTTTGCCTTAGGGTGTGTGCACTGGCAGGGGGAGAAACAGAGACAGTGAGAGAGAAAATGAGAAATCATCTTTGGGGGGGGTTGGGGGGGTGGCCATGCCACCATTCCTCTTCTTTCATTCTCCTCTTGGGATATTAGGCATACACGCTCACATGCCTGGTATGAGTTTCAAGTCACCAGGTCTGGGACTCAATCCATAGTTGGACATGTGGGAATCCAGCGACATAACTGCTCTGCCGGCAGCTGGTGCCTTAATAATGTCTTTTTGAGAGGTAGCGCTATGGGACCTCAGTTATGCCACCACATGGATCTCCCTTGAACAGGGGATTCTTCGCCTATACTTTTAGTGGAGAGACGCTGTGTGAAAAGTCTTCCTGAAATGATTGCTGTAGGGATCTGACACTTGGGAATTAAGAACACAATGTACTTCAAATCCTATATTTGTCTCTGAGGCATCTGGGTTTTCTTTGGAGGTTCCCATTCTAGCCTTGACCTTATGCAAAGCTCTCAGCTTGCAAATTCTAGTCGGCTTGTAGCCAGAGGTAGAGTATCTTCAAGTATAATTAATTTACATGCATAAGTCAAGAGGGAGATGACCCTGTTATTCAGAATCACTGTTACATATGTGTGGAAAGTAATAGGGTTGTATTTTTCTTGCTTTAACCATGTTTAGATTCCAATGAGTATAATTTTCTAAAACAATAACATAAATCCCAGAGAAGAAAACCTGTCACTTGCAGGAAAGCAAAGCCAGAATAAAACATTCCAATAACTCTCTTTCTCCTTTAACTGAGTGGCTAGTCTTCTGACAACCCCAAATATTATTTTAGGAGCCTGAGACACAGGGAGAGGGCACAGACAACCCGAGAGAAAAGGTTACAATCACAATTTGGTGAAGAGAAAATACTCTCACAGAGATAATATGCCATGACATATTGTATTGAAGTGTGGCTTTTCCATGAGAAATTCCACATCACAAGGTTCTCATGTAAAACAGGACTAGAGTTGCTCTTAATCTTCCAATCCAGTGTCTAAGTGCTAGCACAACCTGCTGTGAAACAAGGCTCTTACACAAATCCTACACACTGTAATATTTCTGCCACAAAGGAGAATACATCTGTTAGGATAATTCCCAGTAAAGAAAGTTAGAAAAAGTGAAAAAGTCAACGGAATTTTTTCTCTCCACTGGACACCCAGCCTATCTTTAACTTATGCACAAGCTTTGCCACATATGGATCACCCATTTTAGGGTTAAAGATGTCATGCAGAGATTTGATGTTTAAAGAGAAAAAGAAAATGAAAATTGTATGACACCCTCAGCAGGGGATATTTTGAAAGCTAACTTGGGATGGTTTGTCTAAAATGCCTGGTCAGGGAATTTGTACCAATGAAAGGTCAGTAGAGTCTTCATCTGAGAATTCTTGATCAAGGATGACAAGACTGTGTACCTGGAGACCAGACCTCAGCCTTCAACCCCCAGAAGATCTACATCAAGGCTTCCATATAATTCAGGAAGCACTCTACATCTGCTGTTTCTGTTACTCTTGAAAAGCTTCAAGTTCCTCTGTTCAATTTTTAGACTTTATCTTAATTTCCAAATGAGTTATCCTAACATCTAGGTAACCATTACATGAAAGATCAAGAAAGCCAGCTCTTAGTTCAACCAGCGTCGTGCATGCTGGACACTGCTGCTTAGCAGGCTAAGGCCACATGAGAGGCCTGGGTTCCATTCCCAGCCTAACCCAAAGGCCAAGTGCAACAGTATGCACCTATAAACTCAGCTGCTTAGGAGGCAGGAGGACCATGAACTCACTGCAAGCATGGGCAATTTAGTAAGACCTTGCTTGAAAGAGATGGGCAAGTGGCATACCTTTAATTCCAGTTACTTGGTAGACTGAGGCAGGAGGATTGCAGTCTCTGGAGACCCTGCCTAAAAACACCATGTACATGCACATGCACATTCACACACACACATATATACACAAGAAAGCCAGTTTTCTCTTATTTGGGTTTACTGAGTGTTATGGATTGAACTATCTTCTTCCCCCACCTTTCCCAATTTGTATGTTGAAGACTTAACCCCCAGGATCTTAGAGAAATCATTCTTTGGGAAAAGGGCCTTAAAGAGGTAATTAAGTTAAAATGAAGTCATTAGGGTGGGTATTAACGCAATATGACTGTTGCCTCTATAAAAGGGGAAACTTTGGTCACAGAGGAAGATGTGCATAGAGAGCAGATGATGTGATGAGATAGGGAGAGAAGATGGCCATCTATAAGCCAAGGAGGAAAGCCTGGATACATCCTGCCCTGACAGCCCTCAGAAGGAACCAGCCCTGCCAATAGGGACTGATTGTGGACTTCCACCCTTCAGAACTGTGAGCTAATACTCCTTTGCATACTTTGTTACACCAGCCTCAACAAACTAATACATGCAGTGTACGCTGGAGAGTCAGGTCACTCTGGACAACAGATGCTTCTTTTTCTCTTGGACACTCATTCTTCCCTGATAGTTCCATCAACCATTCCATTAACATTATTAGAGTTCATCTCAGACAGTTCAAGTTGCTCTCAGGCCATGACTCATTTTTCTCAGAGAGGATTCCAGATCTATGTGGGTTAGTAGGAAATATCAACTACATTATTTACAAATAATAAAAATAAGTGTTTTGGGCAATTTGGCAATGTATATAAAAAGCATTTAAATTTTCTTACTCTATATTTCTACTTCTAAAGACATGGTAATCATGGATGAGCACAAAAATTGAACTAGGGGGACCAGCAGTTGGCATAATGGCTATGTTGCTGGACTCCCATGTGGTCAACCGTGGTTCATGTCCCGGACCCGGTGGCTTAAAACTCATGCTGGGCATGTGTGCGTACGTGCCCAAGATCTCAAGAAGAGAATGGAGAAGAAGGGATTGCAGCATGGTCATCCCCCCTGGGGGGTGATTTCTGGCTTCCTGTCTCTCTGTCTCTCTCTGTCTTTCTGGCGAGTGCATGCACCCTATAGCGAAAACCTCTCCCCCCCACACACACACACAAAAGAACTAGGATATACATTAGAATAATCGATAAGACAAAAAAAGTACAAATGACTTGTTATATCATAGAAGATTGATTATATAAAGATTGTTACCTTCACATAGTAAAATACCAAGTAGCTATTAAAGGGATGATGATGTTAAAAAAAATATATCAATGACAGAGAGTTTGAAGGGTAGAGGGAGGAAATGTTAATAATGCACTCTGGCTTGTTAGCTCACAGGTAATTTTTATTGCTTTAAGTAGCAGCATTTTCTCAATTCTCAGCACAGAACATGAGTAACTATTATACTTAGGAAAACCCAAAAAAACTTGAGTAGCAGAATATATAAGATAATTTTGTATGGAGGTGATCATGAAATAAAATAGCCTAGTGTTGAATTTATACAAATATTTTATTTTCATATAACATATATTCTTCCAGATAAATCATAAGTGTATAGCAAGATGAAGTGAAGTGCTCATGTAAGCAACACCCAGATAAAAATATCGAACAATATCAGGATCCCAAGACCTCCCTCATGCCTTCTGTGACTATCCACTGAAGGTATCTACTGCTCTAACACTATCATTAGCTTTGCCTCTTGTTAAACTTTTATGTAAATGTAATTATACAATAGATACCCTTTTTAGTCAGTGTTATTTTGTGATGTTTATATTTTTTACATGTAGACATGACTTCTTCATTCTCATTGCTAGATAGTAGGGGTTGGAAAACTATAGGTTGCAGGCCAGCTGACGACTTTTGTAGTAAAGTTTTATTGGAACACAGCCATTTTCATTTCTTTATGTCTGTAACTACTTTCATGCTACAAATGGTGGAGCTCAGTAGCTGTAATAGACATCATATGGTCCATAAAATCTAAAGTATTTATTAACTACTCCTTTATAGAAAGCTTGCTGACCCTTTTTTTGTTTGTTTTGTTTTTGCTTTGTTTTGTTTTATATAGAGAGATTTTTGCTGTAGGACACATGCACTTGCTTGAGAGATAGGGAGACAGAAAGTGAGAAATCACCCCCAATGGGGGATGGCCACGGCACATTCTCCATCTCCTCTCAGGATTTTGGGCACGCATGCACACATGCCCAGCATGAGTTTCAAGTCATCAGGTCTGGGACTCAAACTGTAGTGGACTACATGGGAGTTCAGCGATGTAACTGTTACACCATCTGCTGGCCCTTGTTTTTCAGTATTAATTACATGCCTGTGCCACAATCTACTTATGCATCCTACTGCTGACAAACAATTGTGTTGATTCTAGTTGATGGCTATTAAGGTGGTTGCCAGATTTGGCAGATGAAAATACAGAACACTCAGTTAAATTTGAATATTAGACAAGTAACATTTTTAGTCAAGATATATCCCAAATATTGCACGGCAACCTCAGGCTATACTAAATAGCATAACTATGAACATTCAAATATGTGAACATATTTACATAATTTTCTTGGGTATGCTCCTAGGAGTGGAATTGTTGGGCCATAAAAGAAGTGTGTGTTCACTCTTAGTAGATACCATCATAGTCTGTTTTCATGTTGCTAACAGATAGAGCCGAGCCTGGGTGCTTTAATAAAGATGTTTGGGGCTTATTTACAAACTCACAATCCTGGCAGCTAGAAAGGTCAAAGGCATGTGCTCCAGCATGACTGTGGCACCGAGGACAGCAGGTACTGCATAGAGCGAGAGGGCCTGAAGGATCTCCTTTCATAAACATCAGCTCTCCCAAGAACTAACCTCTTCTTACAAAAGCGAGAACTCACTGGGTCTCACGTAACATCATTCATCTATTCAAGGGCCTGTTGCCTCCATCGTGCGATCACCACCCCGTAGGCTTCACCACCTCCCAAGATCAAGTCTGAAAATATGAAACTTTAAGGGACAAACCATTGTCCAAACTATAGAACTGATAAAGAGTTTTCCAAAGTGGTTGTAGCAACGTACAGTCTCACTAGCATGTAGGATTTAAGTCACTTATCTTTTCCAAACCCTAGTATAGTTGGTCCTTTCATTTTAGCCAGTCTGATAGGTATGTAACACTATTCCACCATGATCTTTCC
>NW_006159602.1:1415927-1422000 GCF_000334495.1 Tupaia belangeri chinensis | reverse complement strand
TGTGTGTGTGTGTGTGTGTGTGTGTGTGTTTGTGTGTAAGCACCTGTTCAAAATTTCTGGCCAGTTTTCTAGGGTTATCTACCATTTTTATGGCCAGTGATTTATAGTATGATTTGCCTTAAAATAGTGACTGGAATAGTTAGATTTTCTCTTTCTTTTTCTGTTCATTTACTATCGCTCTGAAATTTGATGTGTGAAAGATGGTAGAAAAATGTAGCTTTCATCATGAACAGAATCTAAAAACACGAGAGGGACAGAGCATAGAGCGCTGTCCAATAGACCGTTCTTAAAATGAAGGGGACACTGTGTCACCGATGGACAATGTGGGATGGCCACTGGCCCCATGCAGCTACTGAACCTTTGAAATGTGGCAATTGTGATTGAGAAACTGAGTTTTAAACTTGTATTAACTTTTAATGAATTTAAATTTAAATAGCCACATGGGGGCCAGTGGCTACAGAACTGAAAACCATGCCGTCACATTTGTGGCTAAGAAGAAACCAGTTGTGAAGAAGCCGATACAGCCAACGCTGCTAAGGCATGTCAAAGGAGGGCTTCTGTTTCTGTATCCCAAGGAGCCATTCAGATGTGACTGGTCTGGAGAGTTCCGAGAGGCTGGAGCTTTGTTGCCTCTTACTGTGTCTGTCTTACTATGGTTCTGTTTCCACATTTCTGTGTGAGTCCACCCTCTTTATCTTCTCTTGAGGTTGGTCTTTCAGGTTGTTTTTGTTCTTTTTTTTTTTTTTTTCTCCCAAACACAGTGAAATGAATCTTTTTCAAATGTCTTTGCAGTGATTCAATTGAATAGTTGGCACAGAATGCTGCAAAGTCTTCTCTCAGGAGGACTCATGTTTTCCTGTTAACACTCTGACAGGTTGACTGAAGTTTTACTGGACCCCTATTGGGGTGGTTACCAGGCTCACATGTCCTCGCTGGGAGGACTCCCAGCACATAGGGACAGATCCTGAGTAATTATATCTGAGCCACACAATCTTGTCATCCTTCTTTTTTTTTTTTTTTCTTTCTTTCTTCTTTTTTTTTTGAGAGGTTTTTGCTATAGGGTGCGTGCACTCGCCAGAAAGACAGAAACAGGGAGACAGAAAGTGAGAAATCGGCCCCCCGGGGGGATGGTGATACTGCAATCCCTTCTCCATTTTCCTCTTGGGATCTTGGGCACGAACACACACGTGCCCTGCGTGAGTTTAAGCCACCGGGTCCGAGACTCGAACCATGGTCAACTACATGGGAGTCCAGCAACATAGCCATTACGCTAACTGCTGGTCTCAATCTTGTCATTTTTACCATAGATCAGAGGTTAGAAAACTTCCATGTGTGTCCACATCAGCTGAGGACTTGTTATAACACGGATTGTTGCATCCCGACGTTCCTTTCCAGTAGCTCTGTGGGTAGGGCCCAATTTTTCGCATTTCTGACAAGTTTCTTCGGTGCTGCTGGTTTCAGGACCGCACTGTAAGAACCACAGTAGTCGAGCTTTCCTACTTGGGCCTAGCACAAAAGGTCCCCCAAAGAAGAGTGTCAAGAAGAAAAAGTGCTTTTCTGCCATAATGAAGTGGTGACTTGAGAATATACCCTTATCACTCACAAGTGCATCTACGCAATGGATTTCAAGAAGCATGTCCCTTGGGCACACACAGAGAGCCAGAAATTTGCCATGAAAGAGACGGGGACTCCAGATGTGTGCATTGGATCCAGGCTTTACAAAGCTATCTGGGCCAAAGGAATAAGAAACATTCCAAATGGTATCTGGGTGTAGTTGTCCAGAAAATGCCATGAAAATAAAGATTCACTGTGCAAGTTCTACATTTTGTTACTATTTCTTGTTACCACTTTAAAAAATCTACCAACAGTTACTGTGGAAGATAACTAAACACCAATTGTCAGTTATAAAACTGGAAACAAAAGATACTACAGCTGTAGATAATTAAGTCAGGGATAGGGTAACCCTGAAATAGGGCACAAAGAGGCCCAGAGATTGAGGGCTATTAGGGAAGCTTTGAAAACAACTACTGCCTAGGTTCTTGTTCTTCCTGAGCCATAGCCGTTTAATTCTTTGAATAAATCTCACTACTTTGCTTTGCATAAATTAGCCATAGAAGGTTTCTGTTGCCTGCCCCTAAAAGAACTTTTAACTATGACATGAACGTATCAGTTAAAGTGTTTCACCAAGGAAACAGAAGCCATTCTAAGTATTTAAAATAGAGACAGGAGCTGACCTCAACGCTGAGTAGTTAAGGGAATTGGATTCCACATGACCGACCAGGGTTGGAATCCTGGCCCTAGTGGCTTGAAAAACATATCAGTTGAGTGTACATGTATGCCTCAAATCCAAACAGGTTGGAGAAAGAAATGCAGAAGGGATTATGGTGTGACCCCCCACTGAGAGGTATCTTCTCTATCTCTGGCCAGTGTACATACTTTCTGACAATTAAAAAGGAAGAAAGAAAATAGAAAAGGAAAACCAGATCATATACTACAGAGAATTGGTTACACTAGTGACAGAAGATCTGTGGAGCCAAACACGCAACACAGAGATTAACACCACCAGGAAGCTACCTCTACCTTTAGCCTTGAGGGACAAAGGGAGAAGGTGGTGTTACCAGAGGCCAGAGTGACCTGGAAGAGACTGGAACCAGGACAGACCAGTCCAACAGGGAAAATGCTGTTGCTATTGCCAGAAACTTAACCAAGTGCATTTCTGTGGTGGTGGAGAAATACCCTAGCTTCTCACTTCCTCCTACCTCCAGTCTCCCAGCAGTGTCTTTCCATGCCGCAAAGCTGAAGAATGGTTTCCCGTGGTACTAAGAACAGCTGGATCTGAGAACGAGCCAGGGACCAGCACTGTTCAGCTCTCTGGATTCCTCAGTGTTTTCATCAAAGTACATTTTGCCTACTTACAAATTAGGGTGAGATAATATGGACATGCTATATAACTTCTAATAGTCTCTTGTTAAGAATAAGAATTTAAAAAACTTTAAATAGATTTCTATGAACTTGTTCCATAATTAGAACTGTCATTTTGAGATGACAAAATGACAGATGAGAATAGCAAATGATAACAAGAGCTGGCATGTGGATAGTTTTTTGAGTTTGCAAAGTGTTCCTACATGCTTCATCTAATTTAATCCTTAAAAACCATGTGAAGTAGGTGTTATTGTCCACACCATTTTATAAGAACATTGAGGCACAGAGAATAAGCGATATAGATAAGCAAGTACCATGCCTCAAATTGGCAGAAGGGCACAATTTCAAACCTGAGCTTTCAAACCTGGAGCTATTGAATGGAAACACACAAGGCTACAAACTTGAACTTCTTTCTCTTTGTTGATACTTGACTTCCTCCATTATCTAAAACCCAATACCTAGAGTAAAACTTTGTAACCAGAACTGAGAAAGGTTATTCTGAAGCATCAGCAAAATGCACAATGGTGCCTTTCTCCCTTCTGCTACCTATATAGATAGTCAATTAACGTTGATTCTCAATGACTTCGCAAGTTTGTAATTACCAGGATAAGCTACAGAACAAGGCAGCACTTTTTATAAGAGCATTCCAGTACATAGCAGTAGTTTAAAAAGGAAAAGATGAAAACAAAACAAAACAAAAAACACTAAAGATACCCTTTAGATGGAGAATATAAATCAAAGTTGACAGAGTGGATATTTGCCAGTTTATGAGACTACTTGGTCACCTAGGAAGAATTATATATAAACATTCATGGTGAGCGTGAGTTCCCTTCTGCCTCCACGGAAGTGGTTATGCTTCCTCTACTCCTGGTCCTACAGACTGTATTTCAGTTGCGAAGAGCCATCTTTGTTTTCCTTGGTTACCAGTGAAACAATGGGCAGGGGTCAGTTCAAATCCATCATCACTTACAGAAAAATATTTTCAAATACAATGCCTCCTTTCCACCTCTATTATATGCATATCATTTTTTTAAAAAAAAGAATGATTTAATTTTATTTATTTTTGTTATTTTAAAATTTGCTGTCGGGAACATGAGCTCATGAGAGAGAGAGAAAGAGGGAGAGAAAGTAAGAGAAAGTGAGAAAGTAAGCCACCAGGCCTGGAACTCAAACCACAGTGGGCCATGTGGCCATGTCTGGCACCTTAACCACCTTGCCACCTGCTGGCCCTTATACTCATACCTATTTGGTAGGCTCACACGTGCATATCCACACACTTACATGCTTATTGAGTATGCTGTCCTTTCTACATAGAGATGAATGTCACCTAGAACATCCCTATAGTATTGTCATAGAGAGTGATTTTTTTTCTATCCTCTCCATTGCTGAAAACCCAAGAGAACTTGCTTTAAGGTGATATCTCCAGTAAAATTATTCCTCAGAGTGTGCCTCAATAATGTGCTTTTATCTATCAGGATAAACTCTGTCTTATAGAAAGTCTGCACGTTAAATTTATTGACTCAATAAATTTCAAGCTCACTGATTATGTTTCCATCTAAAAGCTTTACACCGTTATAAAATTGGGAGAGCCTTTAGAATCATCCCAGGTCAAGTTTCTTTTGGAATATTTTCCCACAGCGAACGGCAGTACTTTTACGCCTACCCATTAGCTAGAGCAACACTGATTGTACCCTTGATCTGATGGCCAAGAGAACATTTGTATTGTCTGGGTTTCATTTAAGATAATATTTAAAATGAATTCAACAGCTCAGAACAGAAGACCAACGTCAAAGTTATCTTCCTTCAGTGGAGAAAAATGGCTTGGTCTGTAAAGAAAAGTCTTATTAAAAGAACATCAGAATTCAGCCCTAAGTGATCTCTCTCAGCAAAACATTCTTCTCTCCCCTGAAATCCCCAACTAGTTCCAGAAATATATATTTTTTTTCACTTGAACCCAAGTTAGTGCTTTGGAATGAAATGAGAAAATAAGAATGATAAGAGAACTTCCACTAACAGCTAGATGGAGAGTTGCTTGAAATCTTAATTGCAAACCTTCTTTCCATAAGACATGCAGTCTTCTAGAGATTTTGCTACTAGAAATGGGGTTCTAGCCAATCCTTATATGTGATTGAGGACACCACATGTCATTATACTTTACATTTAAAATGGAAATAACTGATTATATTTGAAAAGACATCTGGAGAGGTGATCTCAATGTTAAATTTTTATACTACTTGGTATTCACTGAATAATAAAAATATCACGGATTCATTTCATGTATTAACAAAATACCTGCCAAAAGGGTCATAAATCGGCTACACATCTTTTGCTTACCTTTAAATAAACCTTTAGGTATCTTAAGACCAGGGCAATTCTTGAACAGCACGATGTATTGTTCAAGGTCTTTAAAAAATAACTGAAAGTTCAAGTATGGAAAACGGGGGAGTGTTGTGGATTTAAAAATACATGGACACACATAGGTAATTTGTTAGAACTTTAGACTAGGACGTTATCTTCCAGGGAGTTGAGAGCCACCAGAGCGGGAAATCCGTTGCAGGGATGAACAAAAGCATGGCGACAGTAGTATCTGTGCAGCAGCAGCGGGCTCCCTGACCGAGGCTGCGGCGACTGTCTTTTCTATTACATCGCATTTTTATTAGTGACAGCCTCTGTTATTCCGTCAGCTCAGCGGAATACGCGTTCTGCTTGGTCACTCGGTCTCCGTTAAGTGGGGAAGAAGGAAAGAGAAGAGCAAGGTGAATTGAACCAAGCAGGGTGCACGGGGATTCCACCTTTTCGGGACCTGCGTCGCCCCATCCCTGGGGACATTAAGGGAATTCCAGCAACGTGTTTAACCCAGAAGCCAGTGAGTCCGGGGAGGTAGTTGCTATGAGCCAGGAAGGCAGAGAGAGGCTTAACCGTCTCTTCCCGGCTGCGGCCAAGGGAAGCCGGCTGGTCAGAGCTGCCAGGCCTGTGTGCACAAACCCCGGACCTTCCCGGCCCTCGAAGCCCGCGAGGAGCGGAATAGAGGTCAAGTCAAAGGGCACAACCGCAGGGTGCCCCCCTCCTCGCCCGTGCAGTCCGCAGCTCAGCTTCTAGACTACCACGGCGGCTAACAGCAAGGCTGGAAGGCGGGGAGGGGGCGGGGCCC
>NW_006159602.1:1413384-1415330 GCF_000334495.1 Tupaia belangeri chinensis | reverse complement strand
GGAGGGGGCGGGGCCAAGGGGCGGGGACGGAGGGGCCGCGGAGTCTGCTGGGAAATGTAGTTCCTTCAGTCCGGTAGCGCTGGCGTCCTGGCTTCGCTTGTACCGTGGGGACTACAACTCCCAGGAGTTTGCGGGACTGGTGGGGGAATCCATGCGCAGTGGGCGCCACATTGTATCCTATCAGGCGAGGAGAGGGTGATGTCACCTGCGAGTTGGTAACCTACGAGCGGCTGTGAAGGAAACTGTTTAACCGGATCCCATTGTACCCGGAGCGCAGAGCCGCCTTTCCAGCATGCAGGGGCTGCTCAGGTAAGGGGGACGCGCCGCCTCGCCCGCCGCACTCATTCATTAAGTGGCACCGCGCGGTGGCGCGAGGGTGGGCGTGCTTCTTCAGGCTGGGTGCTGGGTTCGCGGCGCGCCCTCCCGCTTCCTCCCTGCAGCACCAGGGCCAGTAGGTAAATATTAAACCCGTCCTTCAGGTTGGGTCTGGGTGGGAACGGGACCGAGACAGCTCCCAGCTGCCGAGCTGGGGATGGGAAAATGGCTGCAGCGCGGCACAAAACGAGGCGAGCCTGGAGGAAGGCGCCCTTGAGGACCGGGGTCCCTCCCTCCTTTCTTTCTGAGGCGCTCGGATGGCAGGAGAGCCGGCGGGGTACCAATCGCTGCTTCGCTGCAGGCACCCCGGGTCTGGGGGCTGCGAGCACTGCAGCAGCGTTCGCGAGCTGTCCCGGCGGCTCGGAGAGGGAGAATCCCAACGCAGGCTTGTTGGACACGGAGGTGGCGACAGGAAGGAGGGGATCCCCGTGCTCGTCCACTGCGGAGTAGAACCTCCACCGCTTGTGACACCCTCACTTCAAGCCCCATTCGAAAGAAACGGGGTGACTGTAATTCAGGCAAAGTTGGAGCTAAATGTCTGAAGAGAGAGGGCAGGGAAATACGGCCTGGCGTAGGGAGCTAGGCGTGTTGGAGAACTGCGGCCAGCGGAGGCTGCGCAGCCCGCGAACCCGGTTCGAGGTGCCGCAGAGCGCTCCTGCCTCTAGTCTAGCTCCGGAGGGCTCCTCTCAGTTTGCTCCGCACCGATGGCCCCGATCGGTAGGAGCACTTGTGCCAGGGAGAAGCGCCTGACGCGGAACCCTGGACCCGGAGGTGGTGAGGGAGTGGGGGCAAGCGGGCCGGATAATCTAAAGATAAAGCTCACCCAGGGGCGGGAGGGCTGGATAATCGGGTTTACCCCAGCTGGCGCCTAAAGTCGACTGCTTGTGATCAGCTCGCCCTCCTCCCGGAGACGTGCACGGCCCGCCAACTCTGAAGTCCTCTGGGTTTCCTCTCCCTTTCCCTAGTACCGTCCTTCGCTCGCTTACTCACTCATTCATCAAACCCTGCTAAGGTCTCTTCCCAAGTTGCTCACAGCCTGGATTTGGGGGTGTTCTGTCTCTACTCCCTATAAAAAATATCTTAGTGGGCTCAGGAATAGATGCCTGCGTTCCATCCCTCCCTCTCCTATCCCCACCCTCACCAGAGCACGGAGAGCAAATGCCACCCGTGACCGTCTTGCTGCCATTGAGCTGGTAGTTCCTTGAGATTCGAGCAGGACCGGGTGACTGGAGGCGGAGTCTGCCTGCGAGATGAATCCGGTTGCCATGGCGACTCTTGCCTTCGGAATCTTAACTGCTCCCACTGCTGTTTCGATTCGATGTGGCTCTGCGGGCAGCTGGGAGGGCGTGGCCAGTGGGTGTGGTCAAGGCTTGCCCTGGGCCCAGCTGCTCTCCCCTCCTCACCCCTTTCACAGCGGCTGGACTCTCCCCATTCTCTTGTAAATAGCTTAGACGCTGTTCTTTGACCCCTTTCCCTTTCGGCTGCTGTAACCTCGGTACCTCGTTTCTCCACTTCTCTCCCTAAAACGAGAGTCTTCCTGAGGCAAACTCTGAAATTACAATTTGGAAGAT
>NW_006159602.1:1375889-1412913 GCF_000334495.1 Tupaia belangeri chinensis | reverse complement strand
TTTCCCTTTTCAGGCTGGTGCACCTTTCCCCCAGTAACGTAGCCAGTAGTATGGAGGCAGCATTCTCTAGAGTGTGCTCCCTTCTCCCGGATTCTGCATGGAGAGCTCCCTGGTTACCAGCCAAGGGCTTCCCCAGTTGGCCCTAGGTGCAGAGACTGGAAGTCATCGGAGACAGGGAATAACTGAGGTTAAAATTTTGAACGTCAGTGTCATCCCTCATGGTTCTCATAAAATCTAAATTCTGACTTAGAGGATGCCAGCCCTTGAGAGTGAAGCACGTGGGTATGGAATTTAGAGCCCTGGATCCTGCTCTGGGGTTGCTGTCATTACCAGCTGTGCCATTTCACCCCTGGAGACCGCTGCCTCCTCACTGGCCGTGTGGGAAGGATTCCCTAAGGTGGATTCTAGGTATGAAATCTTGAGACTCTAAGAAAGACTTGGTCATTGCCCCCTCTCCACCCCACGCCCTCACTCACTCGCAATCTGATGAAGGTTTAAACCCAGCTTCTGACGCTATGGCATTAGGTTACTGTCTCTGAGCCTTAGCTGTAAGGCAGCATTGCCAGGCTTTTCGTTGCAACCCTTTAGCATGCACAGTAGCTATGTCACTATTTGTAACGCGTCCTGTACCGTTACCCCAGTATCTGGATTCACATGATTTTACTTTAGTCTTAAAATGAATTTTTACAGTTTTGGCTTTTTACAGATTTTTGACAAATGCATTTACTTGTAACTTAATTGCATTCAGTATAATTGCATTATACAGATCATTTGTTTTTCCCCTGCTTGAAAAAATGTATTCCTCTAGGGGCCAGCAGGTGGCATGCTGGATAGGGCTCTGGACTCCCACAAGATTAAACATGGTTTGAGTCCCAGACCTGGTGGCTTGCTCTCTTACTTTCTCTCACTTTGTCTCTTTCTGGTGAGTGCATGTGTCCTGTAGGAAATTTTAAAAAAAGTAGTAACAACACCTAAACAAAAAAACTAAATTAAAAAAATGTATTCATCTATTTCTCCCATCAGTGAGAGAGATGGAAAGAGACAGAGATAGCACTCAACAATATCTTTACACCGTGATCCACCCCAGCCTCAGCAAGTCTCTGATCATGGCATATCTGCACTGTAGGTGCTGAGGGAGGTTTCCGGATGGGAACCCAGAACTCTGGGATGTGGGTCAGCCCTCGTGTTTTCTGTGTTAGCACTGTGTCACCTCTGGCCCCGCCCCTGTATGTTATACCAAGGTACATTATTGCAGAAGAGGTGATGCAGCTGGGGGAGGGTAGTGCATCTGCGGGTCGCTATGCATGTGCACGTACGTGCTTGGGCATGACTGGTGCCAGGTGAATGACACTCGTCATCTTGTTTGAAGTAGGCAGTTATATCCCTGTGAGGAAACAGGATTAAATTGATCGTTTACTCTTTATTTTTGTTCTAGAATTTAGCATTAAATGAAAATGTCTTTCATTTTTCTGTTTGCTTGTCTCCTCTACTAGATTGTAAGCTCCATGAGGACAGTCTTTGTCTTATTCTCCTCTGTCTCCCAAATATTTAGAACAGCGTTTGTTCATTTCAAGGTCTTTAATAATTATTGAATGAATAGTAAGTAGTAGAGTTGGATTTGGAGACCCAAATTGGGTTTGGAGACCTAAAGCCCATATTAATACCACTGATAGTTCTCTGGTGCATCTTAATGATCCCTTTTCTGTGAAACAGTTTCATCTCAGCATAAGCCAACACTCCTGTGTGGTTAAAGGCTTGCTATGTGTTTGAAATAGATGTATTTCAACAATTATTTGCTTTTGGAATATATTCATCCACATAAATAATTATTTGTAGTTACAATTTCTTTTTTTTTTTTGAGAGGTTTTCGCTATAGGGCGCGTGCGCTCGCCAGACAGACAGAGAGAGACATAGAGACAGAAAGCGAGAAATCACCCCCCAGGGGGGATGGTCACGCTGCAATCCCTTCTCCTCCATTCTCCTCTCGGGATCTTGGGCACATATGCACACGCGCCCAGTGTGAGTTTTAAGCCACCGGGTCCGGGATGTGAACCATGGTCGACTACGTGGGAGTCCAGCAACATAGCCATTACGCTAACTGCTGGTTCCTGGTAGTTACAATTTCTTATTGCCTCAAACTAGGCAAAATTTTTTTAAAGAGAGATTTTTGCTATAGGGCATGTGTGCTCACTAGAGAGACAGAGAAAGAAATAGAGATATCACCCCCCCCCACCCCAGGGGGATGGCCTTGCTGCAATCCCTTGTCCTCTATTCTCCTCTTAGAATTTTGGACATGCACACACTCATGCCTGACATGAGTTTAAGCCGCCAAGTCTGATACTCAAACCACAGTCAACTATGTAGGAATCTAGTGATGTAACCATTGCGCCATCTACTGGTCCCCACACTAGGTATTTCTAAATTTCTTTTTCTTTTTTTTTTTCTTTCCTTCTTTTCTCTTTTCTTCTTCTTCTCCTTCTTCTTTCTTTATTTTTTTAATGCCAGGAGTGTGTGGGCAGGCCGGAGAGAAAGCGCAAAGACACCCCCAATGGGGCCCGGTCGTGCCATAATCCCCTTTCTTCATTCTTTTTTCCCATCAGGGTCCTGGCATACATGCATGTGTACCTCAAGACTCCAACAGTGTTTGGCCCTGTGGTATCGAGTTCCGTCCACACAACACCTAACCGTTGTAGTATAGGTCCAGCCCAACATGTCTACATTTCTCTTAATTGTACTGTCTACAGGCCAAATACCTTTCCCAGGAGCTCTATGGCAGTAGCATAGGGAGAGAGACCGAGGCAATGATAGCTAGAGACTTTTGCCAGGCTATCAGTGGCTCCCAGAAGAGCTGCGAGATAATGGTTTTCTCATCTGGATCCGAATAGGATCAGTTGTCCCAGGCTGGATGCCGTGAGAGAACAAATGTTCAACATTTGTAACATTGTGTTATCATCCAGTGGTTGGGGTCTGTGGGTTTCTGAAGGATAAAGTGAGGAGGTGTGATGGGAAGAGGGTGTGGTAGGTCACATCCTTGGGTGGTGCTTCCAGGAGCTCAGTGAATAGGTGCTAAGGAATTTGAATCCTGGCCTTCTTGCTTTGTGGACACACTCTGGGTGTTAAGAATGTGTGTGTGTGTTGTTTTATTTGAGCTACTTTGTTTCAAAGGCTGCTTTCAATACTGTGGTCCTCAGAACAAATAGGTTATTTACAAACAAAACACAGTTAAGATGGAAAGTGTTTCATTTTATAAATATTTTGGAGATGGTGTGAAGAGTGGCTTTGGCTTGAGCTTCTTGAGGTCTTCTCTGAAAACACTTTGAAAGTTACAGCTGTTGGATCAGAGGAAACAAGCTTTTTCAACACAGCTCGGTCCAACTGAGTGCCTTAGGTATTTTGGTTCGGGAAATAATCACAATCAGAGCTTGTAACTGCTGTGGGGCCCTCTCTGGCTTTGAGCCATGCTCTGGTATTTTCAAGTGTTAAGTCTACCCCTAGACAGCCAGAAACAAAGCAACATTGCCAACCTAGGTTAGCAAACCTGTTTTCTCTCTGGGGTGAGTGGGGAGGGCACCCATCAAAATGAAAGTTCTATTTTGTATCGTGTTCTTCTCGGGTGAGGAATGTGGGCTACTTGTCACTCGTTTTGATATTGCAACTTCTAACTTGGCGGCCGAGGAAACCTAAGTCTCTGTCTTAAGCACTCACAGGTGTGTCCCCTCAGTGATTTCCCTGGGAGTCTAAAGTTTAGAAGCTACGGACCACATAGGTATTTAAGAGACTGGTGCTGAGGGCAGTTTCTCTATGTGGCTTGGGGAAACAACGTCTGGTTGGCAGAACAGGCCGAGGCAGGCTTGGGTAGAAAATACCTCTCCGAAGACGTTCACTTAGCCAGTGAGTACTGCCTTTTATGTAGATCGTGTTCATTAGAGTGGCTAAGGCTGCTGATGAGACTCAATTGAAGGGTGGATCTGAAGTACCCCCCTTCCTCCAAGCCACTACCTCATTAGTGCCCCCACTGAGGGAGCGACAGATGAAGATGAGATACAAGTTGATTGTGTGACCTACATTCCACTCTAGCAGAATCTTTATGCAGGGTGGAAAGAACATGTACTCCTGCATTTTCTGGCCTCCTTTCCATTTTTTCTAGAGCAGAGAACCGTGTTTCACAGCAGCAAGTGTACAGAGCCTTCTTTTCCATCCCAGTTACCTGGGGTTCCTAAATACACCCTCGGTTTGGGTGAGCTTATTTTCCTTGTTGATGTTTAAGTGGTTTTTATCCCTATGTGTGACTCTGCAGTAATAGCTTCCCTCACCTGGAGTGAGTACCCCTCTCTGGGTCTAAATTCTTGTGCTTTCAAATCTAGCTTAGACGCTGTAGCTTGCAGGGAACCTCAGCTGCTACCCAGGCTTCCCACTCTCTACCCTCACCATGCTCCTTCCTCCTTAGGGTCCTAACCCTGACCATGCAACACTTAACAGCTAATTGAGACAGTGTATACCAGTCTATTATCTCCTGCTAAACCCTACTTTATAGGGCTGCCCCACTGACCCTTACATTTGTACCAGGTAGGCATTGTTATTGCCATTTTAGAGGAAGGGAAGCTGGAGCTTGAACTTGCCTAGCGTAGCCCTTAATCGGCAGAGCAGATCAGGGACCCAGGTGGCCTAGGTCTTACACACCACACTTTTGCCTGGCCTCTGACTTTCCTACATGTTGTTGTTTTCTCTCTAGCTTGGGGGAAATCACAGCTTCCTTTGTGTCTCTTAATTCTGAGAGAGCTGTGTTAATAAGTGCTGCGTTGATTGAGACTAAAATTGCTTCTTCACTTAATGGATTCTTAAAGTTTGATTTTTTTTTTCTGGAATGGAAAATACTGTATGCCATTGAAAATGTTGCATTTGAGTATTTGAATGATGAAACTTCTGACCTCTCATCTTTTTGCTATGTAAATGATGGGCAAATTATTTGAAAAAGGAAATGCTTTTCTATCTTTTTGTTAGATCTGTTGGGAGCCTTTCCAGCATTAGACCCTCTTTGTTAATTCGGATAACTTTTCACTAGATTGAATCCCTCATCTGATGAAAGGCCTCCTACCCAGAACAGGGTCACAGAAGTCTGCGTTGAGAGTTAAGAAGGCCCATAACGTCTCAGCTTCCCTCCTCCCTGTTATCCAACATAAATTGTGAAGGCTCTTTTGAAAAGGAAATAGTGAAAACTTGAGTGGTAATCAAACATGTTATCTCATATTGGGCATCCTTAGATCTTTTAAATAAGCGATATTCCCTTACCACAGAAGAGAGACTTGTCATTTATTTTTACAGTGGAACAAATTTGGTGCCAAATAAACAATTGCAATTCTTTTAAACCATCACCACCATTGTGAATTAAATGTGGAAAACTGGAGAAGCAAGTTCCATTTCCAATGCAATTGTACATTTTCCTGAAGTACAATAGATCTTTTCCTTTTGGCTTAATATTGGACATTGTGCCACTTTGACAATATTTAATGGAGACAATCGACTGAAACACAAACTCTGTCGTTTAGGGACATAATAGGAAAGTTATGCCCTAACTGCATATTGCCAGGAAAGGAAAATAAAAACAAAAGGCTCATTAGCCATGAGGCTACTCAAACATAATATTCACTTAACAGACATTGATTTCAGAAGCTTTTTTCCCTCCCATTCATTTCGTTACACTTCCTAAGTATGTCATTCACCTTTAGTAATAACCTGAGCTCATTCTGTTCTATAAATTGCACCAGGATTGGAGTTGAAGGTTACCTGCATTTCTGCTAAGAGCACAATTAGGGTCACCTATTAAACTGGTCTTTGTCCTTTTCACTTTTGAAAAATACCTGTTCAGCAATAGACAAATGTTGCCCATCTGATGGAATTTCGGAATTTAGAGGAGATAGCCCGGATCCTAGCTTTGAGCATTGTTGGGGTGACACAGATGCCTGTCTTTTGTCCTTTGAGATGGGCTCTTACATTCTGGCTTATTGGCCAAGCTCTGTTGGTTAGTGACGTACAAACCAGGTCAAGGGCATGGGTTAGCTTTGCCCACAAACTGTACCTGTAACCCTAGTCAGCTTTTTCTTCATTTTTTTCCTTTTTAACTTATTATGTTCTTGGCCACAAAGGAGACTAGACAGCTGTCACTATTAAGGACAAAAGAAAGTGCCATATTATAAAATGAACTGAGAGGGTGATATTGCTTCAGACCCCATCAGCTTGAGGCCATGCTCTGCCAACAGTTGGCCACGACACTGTGCTGTATTCTTCTGACAGGTGTCTTCCTGTGACAATCGGGTCAGGACCAGGGGCAGCTTCTAAACGTTTGCCAGAGGACTTCGTTGTGTTCTTTTTCTTGTCTCGGAGGAATGACAGATGCCATCAGCGTGTGCTTCGGTGCCACTTCTGGGCTTTCTTCTTTCATAAAGCTTTGTGGATTTGTACCTGAGAACGAGTGAAGGGTGGTGGCCAACGTCATTTATCAGATAAGACAGATCGTCCTTCTGTGCCCAGGCCTAACTTGGTGTTTGTTTCGTAGACATTGGGTCAAACCGAGCACTGGCATGTCTCACACACATTCAATTAGAACCGGCTGTTCTGTAACAAGAGAGACTAGGGGCCCTTCCAAATCCTGAGAAATTATTAGGAAACTTATTGTGCGAAGTTAAAGGAAAATGGATAACTGAATCCATTTGAAAGACCTTGCTGAATTCTCTGCTGTTTGAAAGATGATGAAATTAGAGATACAGAAAGTGCCATCCCGTTCTGTTTGAGGCAATTGATTTAGACTTCTTTAGACAAGTGCAACTGCAGGCAGCCCAGCAGTCACGGCTCTGATTTGTTTAGGATGGTGATGGCAGCAGAAACAGAAACATGTCGGTGTTTCCACCCCGGCCTGTTCATATGGCAGTCGTGTTGGCCTGAGAGGTGCTTTCCCTCATTGCTCAGCACTAGGTGTTAGTTTGAACTAAAAGTCAGACAGGGCGTGAAGTAAGTGCTGAAGTTGAAGCCAGTGGCCGAGACTGGTTGCCACAGGTTCTTAGAAGGTAAAATGAACAGGCCTGCTGTTATATCTTTAAATTTGTAAAATCAAGAATAGAGATTGGATTGGACTAGAAAAACTCCATGACCTATTTATGAGATTGTGTAAGCAGGGAACACCTAGCTACAAAAATTCTCAGAAACTGTGGCAAGAAGCTGCCTTGACTTTGACATATTTTGCTAAGGAGTTGATTAAAACACAATATGTGCGTGTGTATGTATATATGTATGCGTGTGTGTGTGTGTGTAATTTTTAATTGGACCCAATTTCTTTTCAGGCTGCTCCTAAAGTTTCCTTTCTTCCCTATTCTGCCTTTCCCTCCTTCCCTGCTGCACTCCCTGGATTGTAATTTGCCAGGTTTGCTCTCATAGCCTCCCGGGGGCAGGGTAAGGTGACTGTCCCCAGATGGCCAGGCTCCATATCAGGGAGCCACATTACTGACCTTAAGAAGAAGAAGAAGCATGTCTTCCTCTTAGCCCCTGACCTAGACTAGGGAACCACATTTGAATTCTCCCAAGCTCAGGTTGTTTTTCTGATGGAGCAAGCTGAGGGAAGGAGGCAGAGAGGAGGGCAGAGGGAGTTACTGGGTTTCACTTATCTTATCATTTGTTTCCCCCTGGATTGCCTTTGTTTACACTGTCTCTTCAGGCCAGGAATTCTTCCAGCTGAAAGCATGCTTCCACGCGGACGGTTCTGGTCCAGGCTTCCTTCTTGTGTTTCCATTTGCTGAGTCGGCCTTCTGCTCTCCAGCCTGAGCTGAAAGGAGAGCTGGAGATATGTAACCTGCTTTTAATGCTCCCAATTACATGAGAGACAGATCTTAAAACAGCGCCTTGAGGTAAACATGATTAGCCTTGAGGTTAATGATTTTTCTGGTGGGGGAAGAGGTTTAAATTTAACATCTACGTATAACTTATTTATGTTTGCTGGAGAGTTTAGTCGTGAATGTTTGACCCCTTGAATGAAATCTCTTTACTTAGCAATAGGTGCTTTGCAATTGCACAGAGGAAAAAGAAACACCCATTGCTTTTAGGCTCAAATGTGGGTAATTGGTCTTTTCTTTCAACTTCCTGGGCCTTTATTTCCTCACCTGTGGAACAGCATATTCACCTAGAATAAGCTGTCTTCTGGGTAAAAGATCTAAATGGTTATGGGAACAGTATCATCGTAAACAAATGACCTCACTTATATGGTATTGTGTGATATTGATGAAATTTCCCCTGAACTTCCCTCAAATGGAGATCAGTGTATCAGGGGAAGGGGACAAGTGGGCTCTCCTTTTTTCTTTTCTTTCAACTCTGGAGTTTCCAACCTGGGTCCCTCCCTTGGCACAATGTACCTAAAACTCCGTTCTTGGCTGGGGTTAAACCTCTAAGATGTAATCCCTACTCTTCTCAACTGAACAGCTCAGGGAGTTCCATAGGAGATAAGGGATCCTGCAGTTCTATGTAAATTGATAATCTCTTTAAACTAGAGTTTGGTCATCAGTGGTCATCAGGGTGACTATCCAGATGTCACATTTTCTTTAGCCAGCACAGTATTATTTTTAAACATGAAGTGATATTTTAGTGAGCGTTATACTCTGACTTGACACAGAGCCTCACACCCTCGTGCCTGCTGCACAGCTACAGCCACTTAGTTTAGGTGATATTTCACCTCCTTGGTCTGTGAAGGCATTGCATTTGCAATTCCTTTTTTTTTTTTTAAGGTTTTTATCATAGGGTGCATGTGCTTGCAGGAGAGGAGAGAGAGAGAGAGACAGTGAGTAGGAAAGTGAGTGAGAAATCACCTCCCGGAGGGTGGCCACACCACAATCCCTTCTTCTCCACTCTCGTCCTGGGATTTGGGCACACACACACAAGCGTCTGGTGTAATTTTCAAGTCGCCGGGTCCAGGACCTAAACCATGGTTTGGCCATGTGGGAGTCCAGTGCCTTAATTACTATTCCACCTGCTGGTCCCTTGGGATTTTTATTTTAAGCCAAATTAAATTGAGATTACAGTCTCTTCCAAGGTTTACCTAGCTGCAGGCTGGCAAACGATGTATTCTGTGTCCTAATTCAGCTTCTCACCCTCTGCTCTATAGAAATTTGGGACCAGAGAACTGTCGTGAGGGCCTGTGCCTTGCACTGTTGATCAGTATCCTTGGGCTCTGCTCACTAGAGACCCACGGCCAGTGGTAACAACCACAATGCCTCCAGACATTGCCAGTGCCCCTGGGGGCAAAAGCAGTCCCAGTTGAGTTGTGTGACAGATTTTTGGATGGTCCGAAAACTTGAAGCATTCAACCAGGCTTGGATTCTTGGGATAAATTGGAATTCATCTGGGAAACCGAGCAACCCTGCTGTTTTTATTTATTTGGGCAGTTGGTTAGAGCACAGTAAAGGTCAGTGGATTAGACCCCTCAGGGGTCACTTCTCCATTCTTCCATGACCACAGCCTGGGAGGCCAGCCACATTTTGAGGACATCTCCTTGCTCACAACAGGGGATTCTGTGAGACACTGATGCTGGGTCTGGCTAGGCCCACCGTAGCTAGTAGGTAAACAGCTTTGAAGCCCGTGGCCCGTGTTGGTAGGTCAGTAATGCTATCTGTGGGCAAGGAGGATGAAGCTTTGGGGAAGAAAAGGCCAGTACTGTCCTTACTGCAAAAAAAAAAAAAAAAAAAAAAAAGCCTTCAGCCTTTAAAAATGACAGCTTATCTCAAATCAGCAGTGTGGGAAAAGCTCTGAAAAGGATTAACAGAGTGATGTTCCTTTTTGTTTTTCCTCTCTGGAACAAGAATGTCTTTTAAACTTGACTCTAAAACTTGGGCTTTGGTAACACTCAAACTTGTCTTACCTCTCAGAAAAACACTGATAAGATTTTTAGTGTGCAAAGTGAAAATATAAGTTGTTTTTCTTTTTTCTTTTCTTTTTCTTTTTTTTTTTTTTTAGGTTTTTGCCATAGGGCACATGTGTTCACGGGAGAGAGACGGAGGGAAAGTGAGAAATCACCGGGAGGATGGCTACGCTACAGTCCCTTCTCCAGTCTCCTCTTGGGATTCTGGGCACTCATGCACACATGCCCAGCATGACTTTCAAGTTGCTCAGTCTGGGGCTGGAACCCAGTCAGCCGTGCGGGAGTCCAGCACATAAGCACCATGCTATTTGCTGGCTTCATATTGTAAGGTTTTAACTGACCAACCCAAGCTTCTTTCTTCTTAAAAATTTTATTTATTTGTTAAAAGATTATTTCTTCTGAGAGAGAGAGAGGAAGAGAAAGGGGCGCCTCTAACAAGGTCTTCATGCTGTGCTCCCCTCCAGCCTCACACGCTTGGTTCAGAGCACAGGTGCGCTCCTGGTGTGCTCAGAGGAGTCCCAGGATGCAAACCCAAGACTTTTTCTATGGGGTCCTGTTTCATTACCATATGCCACCACCTACTCCTCCGAACTCCTTTCTTGAGCAAGTGATGCAAGCGTAATGGTTAGGGAAGCGTAGAATTGCAGTGAAATCAGAATTTCCTCTCAGAGAAGTAGGTGGGACTTCTGAGGGATTCATACCTCTCCTCCAAGGCGGCTGTGTCTAGTCTTACAGTTCTCCAGCTGGCCATCAGAACTTTTCATGGCAGATTTACTAAAGAGGTGTCTAGGGATGCTGATTTAGGAGACTGGGGTTGGTTCCTTATAATTCTGACATTTAGCCAGGACTGAAAACAAGCAGGAAGAGCAAAAGGTCTTGAATTCGGGAAATGTGGTTCCAGCAACAGATGTGTGCTGGCCTGGCTGCCTGGCTGCCTGGCTGGTTAAATGCCATCTTTTTTTTTTTTTTTTTTTTTTTTTAATGCATCCATTTTGGTGTGAATATTATTATTATTATTATTATTATTTAGAGGTTTTTGCTATAGGGCATGTGTGCTCGCCAGAAAGACAGAGACAAAGAGTCAGAAAGCAAGAAATCACCCCCCCCCCCCCGGGGGGACGGCCACCCCGCCATCCTTTCTCCTCCATTCTCCTCTTGGGATCTGCCTGGCGTGAGTTTAACTGGACTTGAACTGCGGTCAACTACATGGAAGTCCAGCGACATAGCCATTTCATCAACTGCTGATCCCTGAATATTATTTTTTATAAAAATTTAGAATTTTGAATTTGTGAAAGGGAAGATCTTTACATGTGATATAATGCATTGAACCTAAGATTTTTTTTTTTTTTGAGAGGTTTTTGCTATAGGGTGCATGCGCTCGCCAGACAGACAGAGACAGAGAGACAGAAAGTGGGAAATCACCCCCCAGGGGGGATGGCCACGTCACAATCCCTTCTCCTCCATCCTCCTCTTGGGATCTGGGGAATGCATGCACACACGCCTAGCGTGAGTTTAAGCCACCGGGTCCAGGACGCAAACCACGGTTGACTAGTTGGGAGTCCAGCGACATAGCCATTACGCTAACTGCTGGTCCCTTGAACCTAAGATTTCTAACAATCTTGAAACTTTATTATAGTTTGACAGGTTTAACTGAACAACCTTTAAACCTGTGGAAGTTATCCTTTCATCAAGCTACTTCTCCAAGAAAATTCAATTTACGTTTTAAATTATTGTTTAATAGAAAAGGAACTAGAAAGCACCCCATCGCTAGTGGTCAATACCATGAGCACCCTTGAAATAAAAATGGGTGGGATAGTACAGTCTTAGTATGGGTGCTTCCTAGCTCCTGTTCTAGAAAAGGATCTAAAATGATCTGAGAAGGATCTAGGTTGCTACTTCCCAGCAGTTAGCTCTGACTCTGAGCTTCCTTTCTGGCTTCATAAGCAGTGTAGGTGTTTGTTCCAAGTTTCCTCCCTTAGCCTGTGCCCTGTGCCAGCACTACACCCCCGTGGGGGGCTTGTCTTTGGCCGAGAGTTGTGAGCAAAGTCTGTGGAGGGAGAGAGAATAAAATGGCTGAAAAGAAGAGAAATTTGTATTCAGACTTCCGGCAAACAGCAGAGGCTAGGAAATAACTAATTTTTAGGGGAAATACCCTGGGCGTTTTACAGATTAATCCATACATCGTGGAAATGGCACCTACAACATCATTCGTGTGCTCACTTGTCATGTGGAATGTTTTCAGGGTCAGCAGGTGGTACGGAGGTTAAGGCATCCAATCCCACAGGGCCCCACAGGGCTGACTGTGGCTCAGTCCAGGCCAGTGGCTTGAAAATTCTTGTGGAGCACATGTGCTTGTGTGCCCCTCATTTCTAGAGGGTAATGGAAGAGAAGGGATTGTAGCATGGCCATCCCCCCTACGGTATGATTTCTCTCTCTCTCTCTGATGAGAACACACTCTCTAAAGCCAAAAAAAAAAAAAAAGTTTTCAATATTGAGTGTGAAAATTTCAGAATGCTATTTTATGTTCTTAAAGAAATTCACTTTTTTTTTCATTTGGAACACTGAAGTTTTTATATTCTCTTTCTTTTTTTGTGTGTGGGGGGGTTGCTATAGGGCACGTGCGCTCGCCAGAAAGACAGAGAAAGAGAGAGAGAGAGAGATAGAGGGATATATAGAGAGAGACAGAAAGCGGGAGATCACTCCCCAGGGGGGATGGCCACGCTGCAATCCCTTCTCCTCCATTCTGCTCTCGGGATCTTGGGCACGCATGCACACACGTCTGGCATGAGTTTAAGCCACTGGATCTGGGACTCGAACCATGGTCGACTACCTGGGAGTCCAGCAACAGAACCATTATGCCATCTGCTGGCCCCGGAACACTGAAGTTTTATTGTACTTAAATCTCAGATCATCTTTTGTCTTGAGTTTTGGAAATAAACAGATTACCTTGTGCAATTGCCCAAGAGTCTCCCCAGTGAAAGGCCCTTTGCTCTCGCTGGCAATGGTTGCATGCTTTGCTTATTTAGAGCTTGTCTGTCTTTTCAAAGGAACGTTTGTTTACATCACTTGTAGGAAGCAGTGCTCTACCACTCCAAGTCACGTTTGCAATATTTGTTATGCTTATGGTCAATATTTCTACGTTCAGTTCTTTTCTTCCCTAAATGCTGATTTTGAATCCTAGGTGACCAGGGTTTTCTATTACTAGAGGACTATGTTAACATGAGATGGTATTGAAATAAGGACTATTAAAATGACCTAATAAAAGGCTTCTTTTTTGGGGGTGATGAACAGTATTGGTAATGGTTATATAATTTGTGAATGTAGTAAAGACCACCAAACTGTATACTTGATGTGGACGAATTTCGTGGTATGTGAATTATATCTCGGTAAGTTGTTATTTAGAGAAAAGAAAGACCCACATAAAAAAACAGACTAACTGGAACCTTAGAAACAGTTTTATACTTTAGAGATAATATTACTCAAATTTCCGTTTGTTATCTTCATGTATATCTCAGTCTTCTCTCTAACACAACAGATGTGTAACATGCACAATGAAGAGTTGTAGTAATCCCTTGATATTAACAAACCACTTGAGATATGGCAAACTTAGAATTTTTTTTAAGAATTATTTTCTTTTTCTTTTCTTTATACCACCTACTTAACTTTATTTTTAATAATTTTTATTTATTAATTTTAATTATTATTTATATATTTAATTGCTATGCATCATTTAGATTTTAAAGAGACTTCACCCAGCATGACACACAAGAATTTTTATTGTAGTTCAATCTGGCTTATATTTTTCTCATCCCTCCTAATCATGAGTTAGGATAGTAGAGGGTACAAAACTTGGTTTTATTTTCTATCTGCTGTGATGATAGGCTAAGGTTTTAAAATTTTATTTGTTTAATGTTCTTTGTTATTATTAGATGTCTTTTAATTTTTCCATAGAGAGAGAGAAAAAGAAAGGGAAAATGAGAAAGCAAGCCGCCAGGTCTGGGACTCAAACTGCAGTTGGCCAGGTGGGAGTCCAGCACCTTAACCACTGTGCCATATGCTAGTCTCAATAAGCTAAGGTTTTGGTGGTACATTTGGCTTAGTTACAATTTTCTGTAAGCTTGTTCTGTTTGATATTTTGCAGGGTTTTTCTCTTATAGAAGCCTTTATACTGTAAAAAGCATTCAAGTATGAACTCTTTTCCTGTAACGCTGTGTGTATTGGAGAAGAAATATTTCATTTGTCAGGGATTATATGGTGCAAAGTTTCTCAGATGTGAATTCATGATCTTTTTGCATTAAAAGTTAAATTGCTGAATGTTTAGGTACTCACTGGGTGCCAGTGGGATCATAAACTCGTGCAAAGTAGGCCTTGAGATACTGTGATGTTATTTGGTTATAAGATGCCTATTCAGGCATATTAGGTTTATTGCTGCATAATAAACTACCACAAATTTAGCAGCTTAAAACTGCACCAAGTCAGAAATCTTGGCATGCTGTGACTAGAATCTCTGCTGAGGGTCTTTAGCAGACTAAAATCCAAGTGTCAGCCAAGGCTGTGGTTCTCATCTGCACTTTAGGGGCTTCTTTCAAGCTCGCTGGTTGTTTGTAGAATCTCCTTGTTACTGTACAACTGAGCATTGCTAGCTGAGATTGCTTTTAGCTCCTGGAGGCCACCCACATTCCATGCCATGTGGCCCGCATTTACAATTTGTAGTGTGGATATTTGGTTTCTTTCATGGAAGGCGGAGCACATCTCTCTCTTTTTTTTTTTTTTTTGTTAAGAAAGCACCCTCAAAGGGGCATGGCCATGCCGCAGTCCCTTCTCCTCCATTCTGCTCTTGGCATTTTGAGCCCGCACTGACACACACACACACCCAGTATGTCTTTTTTTTTTTTTTTTTTAAGAGGTTTTTGCTATACGGCGCGTGCGCGCGCCAGAAAGACAGAGAGAGACAGAGAGATAGAAAGTGAGAGATCACTCCCCAGGGGGGATGGCCACGTTGCAATCCCTTCTCCTCCATTCTCCTCTTGGGATCTTGGGCACGCACGCACACGCGCCCGGCATGAGTTTAAGCCACTGGGTCTGGGACTTGAACCGCGGTCGACTACATGGGAGTCCAGTGCCATAGCCATTACGCTAACTGCTGGTCCCTTCAAGCCACCTGGTCCAGGACTCAAATAGTGAAGCTGGCCATGTGGGACCCAGTCACCTTAACCACTATGCCACCAGCAGGCCCTCTGTCTTCCTTTTCTGTAGTCGCCCAGAGAAAAGGCTGATGTAAAAATGCTCACCTAATTAGGTCAGGCGCACCTAAGATGATCTTTCTTTGACCAGAAAATGTAGCATGATCTTGAGAGTGATATCTCACCATAGTAACAAGTTCCACCCACACTCAAATGGGCCAAGGATAGCTTGGCTCTGTGGCCTGGTACTGGGGGAGCTAGGTTCCATATGACTGACTATAGTTCAAATCCCAGTCCTGGAGATTTGAGGAACATGCGGAGCATGTGTACATATGTGCCCCGAATTCCAACAGGATGGAGAAATGGAAGACAAGGAATTGTGGTCTAACCACGTCCCACTGGTGGGTGCTTTCTCCTTCTTCCTCACCCTCTTTCTCTGTTTCTTTATGGCAAGTGCACATAACCTTTGACAATTACAAAAAAGTTTTTAAAAAAGTGAACAAGGGTAATGGGGTGTTATTTAAAGTTCTGCCTATCATACCAGGAAACACCGATTAACTGGAAACACAGATTAAAATGAAAACACAAAATTCAAAAATCATCAGAATGGGGACCAGCAGTTGGCATAATGGCTATGTTGCTGGACTCTCATGTAGTCGACCACGGTTTGAGTCCCAGACCCGCTAGCTGAAAAAACTCACTTCAGGCGCGTGTGCGTGTGTGCCCAAAATCCTGAGAGGAGAATGGAGAAGGGATTGTGGTGTGTCCATCCCCCCTGGGGGGTGATTTTTCACTTTCTGTCTTTCTGTCTCTCTGTCTCTCTCTGTCTGGCTGGTGAGCGCATGTGCCCTATAGCAAAAACCTCTTAAAAAAAATCATCAGAATGAACAGCACCTCACAAATGCACTTCAGACCTCCTCTGTTTTCCTAAAACACCTGACTTTCAGACTTACTGCTTCCCATCACTACTTTTTCTGTTTCAAATAGAGTAAAAATAAAAATGAAAACTTTTTTATTGAAAATTTCTGACACTAACACACACACACGAGCACATAAAATCCAGTGTGAGAATCCTCCATATCCCCCCAGCTTCATCAGTTGTCAATTTATGACCGATTTTCATCTCTACCTTCAATCCCTTTAAACTCTGAAGTTATTTTAAAGCAAGTTCCAGATATTATATCTTATCATCTATAAATATTTTAGTATATTTCTCCTAAAAATCTACAGGCTGGATGGTAGCACAGCCTTAAGGCAACACTTTGTGTAGCTGATCCACCTGGGAAGGTTGCAGGTTTTATGTGGAGCCCTCTCTGAGCACACCAGGCATGCTCATGCCCATGATTCAGGGCTGGGCTGCGGCTGGGGTGTATCATGGTATGAAGATCCATTGGGGATAACAACCCCCCTCCCAAACCTCTCTTGCTCATGGATTAAATAAACTAAAAATAAGTAAATAAGTAAATAAATAAATAGGGGACCAGCAGTTGGCTTGGTGATTAAGCCACTGAACTTCCACATGGCCGACTGCAGTTCGAGTCTCAGACCCAGCAGCTTGAGACTCATGCTGGGTGCGTGTTCATGTGTGCCCAAAATCCTGAGAGGATTGTGGCATGGCCATCCCCCTAGAGGGTGATTTCCTGCTTTCTCTCTTTCTGTCTCTCTAGCAAATGTACATGCTGTATACCAAAAATCTCTCTCTTAAAATAAATAAATAAATGCATAACTAAAAGGCTGTTGTCATCTCTTAAGTAGTATCTAGTGATGTATATTACTTCTTTAAAATCACCAAACATCTAGTCAGTTATAAAATTGTCTCCTTTAAAAAAAAGTTTATTCAATTTAAATTTCAAATAAAATTTGTGTGTAGTAATTTTTTAATATTGCCTCTTAGACCTCTCTATATTTCATGTGGCATTTTTTATTCTTGTGATTCACCTGTTAGAAGAACTAGGTAATCATTTGTCCTATAGGATTCCTCGTAGTCTGAAACTCATGGTACAACCTTGTTTTTCTGTTTCCACTATTTCCTGTAAATTAGTTAAAATGAAAATAATTGATACCATCTACTATCTAGTCACTAGAAGCAGAAAAGCTATTGAGGGACTTCAAACAATTCATGGGGAAAGTGGAATTAAATGACAAGTTTTTTTGGTTCAAAAGTATTTTGCAACCTTTGCATATTTTTTCACAATATAAATACTTGAATGTTTGAAGGCCATTTTGTATATGATGTAGCCATTAAGTGATATTTGGATTTGCTCAGATTTAAGTAGATCCAAAGTGTTCTTATTGAATCAGGCTTTAGCTTCTTTAAAAAGAAAAAAAAAGGTAGTAAAATCTTAAGGGAGAAAGATATTTCAGTTTTGAGTTTTGGAAAATAACCAGATTGTAGTCATAAAATCATTGCTTTTTATGTTGGGGCTTTGCTAGATTTTTCCTATCTGTAGGCTTTCCAGAGACACATCCTTTGTCCTCAATAAAGATGATAAATATTTTAAATCCTTACCATTGGGATATTTCATTTTAAAAAAATGCATCACTTTGTATTGTTCTAAAAGAATGTGTGTGTGTATGTATGTATGTATGTGTGTGTGTATGTTTTTTGGCTTTTTTTCTTGTGGTATGTGCTGTGCTTGTGTGTATGGGAGAGATTCAGAGAGAGAGAAAGACTGAAACCCACTAATAGAGAGTGAGAAGGCTATATCCCAAGGGGACCTCGTCATACCACAATCCTTTTTCTTCCAGGTCTCTATCCCGTCAGGATCCTGGGAACCTGTGCAAAAGCTTGGTGTTTCTCAAGCTTTCTTGAACCCTGGATGGCCATGTGGGATCTAGCTTCCTCTGCACAGTGCCTAACTACTATGCTATGGGGTCAGCCCAGGTTTTAAAGAGAATAATTTTATTTGATTGCCACTGGGGAAAAAAATAGAAGAGGTTATCTAATTTAAATTTTAGTTTAGAGGAAAAGATAACCTTGGGTTGAGATAAGTAAGAGCATAATAACTTGGAACAGAGGATGGTAAACTTTTTCTGTGAAAGGTCAGCTGGTAAATATTTCAGGTTTTGTGGGCCATACTGTTCCTGCCAACTGTTTAACCTTGTCATTGTAGTGTGACAGCATTCACGTGCGATATGTAAACAAATGAGTATAGCTGTAATTAACGTACTTGTGCTACTTTATTTAAAAATTAGGGAGTGGGCTGGATTTGGCTCATGACAGTCCTTTGTAGAACCGGGCTTGGAGCTCTTTGGTCTCTTGTTTACAAAGTAACATTGGCATTAGTTCCTTAGTGACTAACTTAAATTATGTTTCATGTATATAAACAATGCTTCAAAAGTAATCTTGAGCATTTAGGAACAGGAGTTTTAATTAAAACATAGATATTCAAAAATGTTTATCACTACAAAACATAGGATCACTGATTCAAATGAAAAACACCTTTTAGACTAATCTAATTTGGAAACATCTCATTTTGGAGAATATTCCCAAAGAGTGTGTGCACATGTACAAGTGCATGCATGCAAGGGCTAGCTTAAAAGAGATAGGGAGGCAGGAGAAAGGAAGAGAGAGACTTGAGTTTAACCAAAAAGTGTTTTATGATGTGAAAATGGAGAATCTGAAGGATTCTCTTCCAGCCTCTCTTGATGCAGGTGAGATTGGACAATTCACGTAATCTTTCTGAGGTGCAGTTATTTCATCTATAAAATGAGATACTGAATTTCTCCTCCCCAATAAATATTTTTAAATGGGCCCAGCCATGGTGCTATTCTGTGATACTGGAGCCATTATTATGTAAGATCAGGGTTCAGTTCCCACATTGACCAGTGCATGCTGGACAGTGCACATACATACCCCTAATCCTGACTCGTTGAGGAAGCTGGGGAGAGAATTACGGTTTGAGACGCCGTCGAGGTGCTTGTCTTTCTTTCTCTCTCTCTGTCTTCTGTCATAAAGAAAAAAAAAAATTTATAAATAAAAGCTTTAAAAATAGAGTAGATTAGAGTTTCTAGAATGCAAGGTACCTGCAGAACCTCATTAGAATCAAACTGCTTTGAGGAGGAAATTGGTAAGACATTGGAAATCAAGTTTCATTTCCTAAACTTATGACAAATCAGTGTATTATTTCTATTTATATTTCACAGACAATAATAGACTTAGGAGTAAAAGACTTTGTGTTTTGTTGAATTAAAAAAACTGATTTGTCATAGTTCACATTTGTTTTAAAACATAATTTGGCTAAATAATTAGTGTCTCTTCTTCAGTTTTATTAGTGATATGGTCTACATGCACAAAGTGATCTATCAGGTTGGCAGCTGGTGCTGAAGAATAATTTTCAAAGAATTTAAAAATAAGATTTTTGGGGTCAGCAGGTGGCATGTTGGTCAAGGTCACCACATGGCTGACCATGGTTCTAGTCCTGGACCTGATGGCTTGCTTTCTCACTTTCCCTCTCTTTTTCTCTCTGGTGAATATGTGTGCCCTATAGCAAATTAAAATAATAAACAAACAAACAAACTAATTATAAGATCAGATTCTCAAATTATAAAGTACTCACATGCCAACAATTTTATTTAACTCATTAAATTGGTCACAAGAGAATTTGAAGAACCTATATATGTCTGTCTGTCTGTCTGATTTCTGGCTACAATCAGAAATGCTGAAATAAATTTGCTAGCATATATAAAACCAGTTAGTATCCTAAAGAGCCATAAAATATAATGTTTGTTTATCTTTTCTACTGGCATGTAAAGCCAAATGTATGACTAACAGATAAAATTTATTTGCTTTGCACTGGACAAGAGCCATTACCTACCTTTGTTTTTTGCAGATTCATTTCTACCCATACAAAGCTTTTAAACAGTCTGGCTTAGCAGGTTCTCAAACTTTTTGGTTTGGGGTCCTTTGAACCTATTAAAAACTGAAGGCCCCAGAGAGATTTGTTTGTGAAATGTATTTATGGTATTAGAAATGAGGATTGAGAAAATTTAACCATTTAATCCTTGAAAACATATCAATAATGAAATCTAGTTAATGTTCTCATTTTAGTGATGACTTCATCATGGGTTATTGAAGCTTCTGGAAAATTCTACCATGTACTTGGTGAGAGAATAAAAGTGAAAGTAGCAAATAACATCTTAATGTTATTATGAAATTAGTTTTGAACTCATGAACACACAGAAAAGATCTGTGGTTTTCCAGGGCTTCCCAGACCATTCTTTGAGAAATACTGACCTAGTTAAAAGCAAAAAGTCAAAGATAATCCCAGGAGAGCCTGTTAAACCACAAATAGCACTCCATTGAGAGGATACCCAGTAATCTCTTTGGCCCACTTGTAAATCTTGGGTTTTTTCCTGACAGTAGTCCCTTCTTGGAGAAGTGTCACCCTGCCCAGCATGGGAAATTTGCAAAGCCATTCTGAAATTAAGTTGGGAACTTAATGTACTTTTTACCTATAAAATTAATATGGGCTTACTATATTAATTTTAGGAAAGAATAGGAAAGTATATAGAAGCAAGAGAAAGATCTTATGAGGTTTAAAATATTTTCAATGATAATGTTATTTGAACCCTTTAATAACCTTCCCCTAACTAAACCTTGCCATAGCATTTTCATGTTATTAAGACTCTTAGATGGCTGCATTTATTTTCATGTCATACATTGTTCAAGGTCAACATTTTCCTAATGTTTTTCTATTAAAATGATCACAAGCTTTTTTTCATGTTTCAGATTATTTAAGATACATTCTTAGAAATGAAATAGGATAAAAGGTATGTAATTATAAATTTTTATTTATTTATTTTGTAAATACTGCAAATTTTCTTTTCTTTCTTTTTTTTTTTTTAAAGATATGCCTTGCCTGTTGGTCCTGTTGACTGCAGCAGGGTATTAAGGCACCTTTCACTTGACTGGGGCCTGCGGGGAGAATCCTCATCTTATAATTAGCTTTGGTCAACTGCTGGGAAAGCTATCATTGTATTTTAAATTTGCACTTCAAATTTTTGTTAAATATTGGCTAGCCAGGTGGCATGGTGGTTAGGGCAGCTGGATCTCACATGTCTGGCTCTGTGGTTTGAGTCCCAGTCATGGTAGTTTGAAAAACATGCCAGGTGTGTGTGTGTGTGTGTGTGGGTGTGTGTCCATGGGCAAAATCTAGAGAGGAGAATGGAGGAGAAAGGACTGTAGTGTGGCCTTCCCTCTGGGAGGTTGCTCTCTTGCTTTCCCTCTCTCTGCCTGTCTGTGTCTCTGGCAAGCAAAACTAAAATCTTAAAAAAATATATATTTTAAACAGAATTCTCCACCGTAAGCCATTAATGTGGTCTCTCAAATGAACTTTTTGTCCAGTTACCTGTTTAAATCTCAATGTTTTTGAACCGATCAGGAAAGAGCCTAGTTAGTGATAGAAATATGAAACTGTCAGAACTTTTCATATATATATATATATATATATATATATAAAATAATCATGGAACTCAATGGAAGGAAACTTATGAGATCTCCAGGAACATTTAAAATGACCTAAAAGATTTCTGTGATTAAGGGTCTCTGGCTACAGTTTTGCTTAATGAATGGTGGCATGGCCTTTCCTCATGTGAAACATGTGGGACCTCAGGCCAGCCTCTGTCATTTCATTGCTAATTCGCATTTCCTCGAGTTTGCCTTGGTGGAGTCTTATTTTTAGTGGCTTTCTGCAGATGGTGTGTCTTGCAGGAAGGCTTTTTGTATAGGCATTGAAAACAGGGAGATGATAAGTAGTTTTTCCATTGGACTAAACTTGTTTGGAAGACTGAGGAGGAAGAACAATGAAATCATCCAAATATTATGAGGAGAGAGAGAAATGTTTATTTTACAATGGTTTATATAATAAAAAAAAGTTATACCCAGTGCATTTTATTTATAAATGGTATTGTAAAACAGATACCCAAATGCTTAGCTAAAATATTTATAGCATTTCTATTTAGCACCTAATTTTCCAAAAGGCTGTACTCTTTATAGGGCGATTACCTTCATATCGACATATTGTAAGTCAGTATTGGGGAAAGTGGGTTTTCTCTACCTTAAATGGGTTAGGTTTGTTCTAATATGAACAGAGAAATACATACTTTTCCATGTATAGAGAGCTTCATGTTTGAAACTAATTTTAGATGGTTATGGTAGTCCCAGTAATGGGATATAATGAAACATTTCCCAGCACCCTTTAGAGAAGATAGTTTATTCAGTATTGTGATTTCATTTAGATCTTATTTGCTGGGGCTCTGTTTTAAGTGCTGTATCTGTCTGTCTTTATTAAAGAAGTAACACACACACACACACACACACACACACACCCCTCCGGAAGGGCAAGTGTTGGCAGGTAGGTCTCTGCATTTGTTTGGGAGACATGGTTTGACCCAGTGGTGCAGATTTGTTACTGTAGGAGTCTCTGGAATAAGAACTAATGCTGGGAGACCAGCAGTTAGCATAATGGCTATGTTGCTGGACTCCCATGTAGTTGATCACGGTTTGCGTCCCGGACCCGGTGGCTTATAACTCACGCCGGGCACATGTGCGTGCGTGCCGAAGATCCCAAGAGGAGAATGGAGGAGAAGGGATTGTGGCATGGCCATCCCCCCTGGGGGGTGATTTCTCACTTTCTGTCTCTATGTCTCTGTCTGGCGAGCGCACATGCCCTATAGCATAAACCTCTCAAAAAAAAGAAAAGAACTAATGCTGGGGATGTCACATTTTGCACTTTCCTTCCCAAATAGCAATTTATCATTTTCCTAGCCTGGAAAAATGGTTATTTCTCACTAGGTTGCTTCTTAGTTCTTAGGTACCATTCAAATCCCAGGTGACTGAAATCTATAAAAGTGACTGAAGGCGCAGAATTTCCATGAGTATCAAATGCCTTTGTGAGAAAAAAAAAAATCGGACATTTCATTCAAATTCTGTGACTGAACATTTCCAGTTTAATGGACCACTAGATGTCTTATTTTAATTTTCTGTATTTTATTGACTTGCAATGGCAAAGTCTTGTGAAAAATCTTTAATATGAAACAGACTAATGATTATAAACAATTTTTTTTTCTGTAGTTGGTAAAGTTTTGGACTAAACATATTTTTCTTTGTAATGGTAAAAAGTTCCATTTTATGAACTTCTCAAAAGTTAATTTAAGAAGTATAAAACACTCCTCTTTCATTTTCTGATTCAGTCATTCCTTCTTAATTCTTACTGTGAGAGTGTTAGGTGGACTCTATGACCGAAGGACCCACATTTTGTATCTTTCTTTATGTAGGCTTCATTTGTTTTTAAAGGGTCCCATGCTAAGTGGGTTGAGCTTTGACTCCCAGTGTCTAAGCTAAAACATCATTAATCTTCTATGGAGATCGGTAACTATTATTCGATTGTGTGTTCTGAGAGTCTCTAATATATAACCTGTTTTATCTTATTATGGTCTGTTGATGAAACAGTTTTAATACCTAGGCTTAAAAGAAACAAATGACAAAGTATGTGATAGAGTATATAATTTATTTAGTACAGCCCTCTGGTTGGGAGGTATAAAGTTTTTCGAAGTGAGAGGTTTTGGTTTTGTTTTAATGGTATGAAACAGAAAGCTCTTCTGTTACTGGTTGTTGCAAGGAGAGCTCCAATGAGTAATGAAGTCAAAGCTTTTCAAGCCATTTATTGTAGCTCACGATGTAGAAAACTCCTGTGTTTTAGTGTAAAGATGGAATGAGAATTAGAACTCTGGTCTCTGCTGATTGTAACATCATACAACGATTGACACAGGCATGTCAAATACAAGAGGCATATCCCTCCCCTCACTTCCTATCCTGTCATGGCCAGGGCAGACAATGCTTATTAGATGTGACATTCTTTCCTACTCAGCTTAGATGTGGCCTCAGAATCTGTTTATAGCAACATTCTAATAGCGACAGCTAATAGACAAGGGCTCTAACTAGTTAGGCATTGTAAGTAGTAGAATCTTTCAAGTAAAAAAGGTAACTTAATGTTCTTGAAGAGATTAGTTTACATTGTTGAATTCAAGTGGAATATTGCTTCTTTATAGCAGTAACTGCCAATCTTTTTACAGTAGGATAATTCCTTTTTAATTACAAATAAAGTCACACATTCCAATATGACTATGAATCTAGTAATACTTGAAGTGAATTTCGGCTTCACTAATCACTATATCTACATCCCTTTGGGACATGGGCGACATACATACTTAGGAATGAAGGACCCCTTGTAAAACTGCCTCCCCTGCTCCACCACCTTCCAGAAGTAAGGATCAGTAACTGTTACTCTTTACCTCTTTTCTATTCTTCCCGTGGTTTCAGTTAAAGTTCTAAAAATAATTTTACTAAAAGTAGAATTAAGGTTTTGTTTTTGTAGAGCTTGTCAGTGGTTTTCATACCATGTGCTGTGGAAGCCCAATATTCCAGGAGGTGCCTCAGCAGAGACTCCTTCCTGCCCCATGTCCCTTCCAGCCTTAAGTAGCCTTAAGTAGTTTGCTTCAAACCCTTTAAAAAGAAATACTTGGGTTTTCCATGAGATTTTATTTGTATAAAGGATTTCACAGTTTACAAAACAAAAAAAAACAAAACAAAAACAAACACAAATAAAAAACACTGATAATCTCACCTCTTGCTGTTTGACCATGATTACATGCAGTGCTCAGTGTCCACGGGTTACCCTGTTAACTGTGAAGCCATGCTGAGACCTCCAATTGTGTGACTTACAGGCCACTGTCTGTCCCTCTACTTGCTCTGGTGAGACCAAGAGAGGGTGTAAATTGACACCACCGCCAGGCTGGGAGGGCGGCCTGTGCTTATATGGAGAGAAGAATTGTTTCCATCCTCATGCCAGGGGCCGCCAGTCTGCTCCCTCCACTGCAGAAGGGGTTACAGGATCTGTGTACTCATATGTGCTGGTCTTCAGTGGGCCTGCTCTCACTATTTAGGGTAGGTGGAAGGATGGTGAGGCCTAGTTTTGCAATTTTCATTTTATTTTAAAATAGCAAACGGTTGATAGCAGCGTCAGAAGGCAGTTTACATCCTCCTTTTGCCCCAGTGCTGTCTCCCTGCCCTGTTGTGTTTGTGGCATGCTCTGCCTTGTCCTGCTTTATCGTCCAAGCAGAACCTCCTTCTCTTTCCTGGGTTTGGCATCTATAAAAGGACAACCTCAGGCCTTGTTTCTCAGCAGTAGTCACCTGTTTTCATTATTACATCAGGGTGTCATCAAGAAAACAGCCAAATATGACACTTGATATACCCAGTTGGTGCTGCCTTTTTTTCATCCAGGTGTTGGCACAAAGCCAAAAGTTCATTGGGATCCCTGTGAGTGTCGTTTCCTCAGTTTACCATGGAAGACCAGGGAGGGAAGCGAGGCAGGATAACAGGAGCCAGTGTCTGGCGACAGTCTGCAGAGGGCGCTGGCAGGCCCCGGCTCTGTACCAGGCATAGGAAGCCTCTTCCCTCTCCCTGTGTGTGGGTTTACAGGTTTTGGAATCACTGTGAGGATGTTAGATATTTCTTGTTTAGACTCCTCCACGTTGGCAGGGGCAGGGCAGTGCTGGCTGGTATCTCGGACCTCTGACAGGCTTTTCTTTCTTCCTCACTCTCCTTGGGATGGTCATCTCACCTGTAGAGATGCTTTTCCATTAATGGTGGCAAAACGAAACATTTCGCTTCAGGCAGTAGTCTCAACCTTCTTCCTTCACACATAGTTAACAGATCTGTTCCAGCTTCATCCTAGGCAACCACGAATCTGCTTTTTGTCTGTGAGGATCAGCCAACTCTAGACGTTTAAGTGGAGTCTGATAATAAGTGGTCTTTTTTGACATTTAGTATAATGTTTTCAAAGGTTCATCCATGTCATGGTATCTATCCATAGCAAATGGTCACACTGCAATGCTTGCTTGATTTCTCGCTCCCTTTGGGATTTGAGGCACACGGTATTTCAAGCTGCTGGATCTAGAACTTGAACTGCATGATTGACCATGTGGGGTCCAGCCATCTTAACTGCCACACCACTTGCTGTCCCCTCCCCCCCATACTTAATTCTTATTCATTCATTTTTATTGTTAAATAATATTCCACATGACTATGCCACGTTTTGTTTACTCACGGACATGCAGGTTGTTTCTACTCTTTGGCTATCGTGTCCAACTGCTGCCGTCAATATTTGTTTATGAGTTTTTGTGTGAACATGTGTTTTCAGGTCTCCTGGGTAAGTCCCTAAGTGTGGGATTGCTGGGTCATATTGAGACTCTTGAGACTCTGTGTAACACTTGCTGAACTGTTTTCCAAAGTGGTTGCACCATTTTATTCTCCTACCAGCAATGAATGAAGGTTCTGATTTTTCCACCTTTTAAGAGTTTTTAAAATACCATATTTTTTGTTGTGTTTATGAAATGTTTCCCCTTGTTTTGGTGGTTGAGAGGGCAGGGAGCTAGGTGATCATTGTGGGCAAAAAATGAAATAAACGGAAATCAAGTAGATTATGTTCAGATTGGCTCAGTGTAGCTCTGGAAACCTTTCAACACCGAGCCTCCAAACCTTCCTGTTTGACTGGATATGACATTACCGGGAATTTTATTTTCCTGCTTTTTTTCTCCCTGGAGGGAACAAAAGCAATATGTCTTTTCCTCAGCTAGACATGGAGGGTTCAAGCAAACATAAAGGACCCCCGAGCTATTAACAATTCCGTGGGAACATGTACTTGGTGTGTGCCCAGAATAGTTTCTCTAACACCCTTCTCTTGGTGCTGTGCTATTTTCCACTGGAGCGTAACATAAGAGCTGAATCAAGATTTGTTCATTCGGGGTTTGGAAAAGAAACAGAGGCTGGATGCTGGTCAGCTGGCTGGGGCTGTGGGCAGGCCACCCGTGGGCCATGCTTTCTGCAGGCAGCAGCCGATGCAGACTGGTTAAAGGCCTGCACTGGGCAGAGGTGTTTGCATTAGCCCTATCTGAGCTCAGGATCAGGAGGCCTTTTATAATTCACCCCGTCAGTAAATAGGCAAACCCAGGGAGCCTACCAAGGGACAATCTCAGCTTCTTTGCCCTCTGTTGCAGATGTAGGGAGCAGGCCTAAGGTGGGAGCAAGTGGGGGAGCTTGAGAATGAGGGGAGCGTGGAGAGTGTTATTTCTGATACTTGGATGTGATAACTCCTGCCGTCTGCATTGGCCCTACGTTGTCAGTAAGCAATTTGATTATTTTGCCCTCTGAAATGACTCTAAAATTGAGAAGGCTGGATTCTTAAGACAGCTTTTCTCACATTCTCCCCATTTTTATCTTTGCAGAGTAGAGCTTTATGAATGATTTTTTTTTCCATTCATGCGCCTGCACACACCCAGTGTGAGCTGTCACTCTCCTTGTGGTAGGGGATTGCTGTACCTAGAAGATCGGTGGGGCTAGAAGGTGAGCCTTAGGCCCAGGGCTGCCCCAGCCCTGTTTCAGCTGTCTGCCTTTGCCTTCCGTAGTGTTGTCTGATTATGGCTCCTCTGACTTCCTTTGCTCACTCCTGAAAGGTCTTACCCAAGTCAGTAGAGGTGCCCGGCATTATTTTTTAGCCACCACTGGGTCTGGGGTTCAAGCCATGGTCAGCCATGTGGGAACCCAGGGCCTCAACCGCCATGCTACCTGCAAAGAATTGAAATGTAAATGTATGCAACACACTTTTTTTTTTTTTGACTCATTTATGGCCCTGCTGTGCTTGAACCTCATTGAAAATTGAGGATAGCCTTCCAAACACCCTGTAATAGGAGTTTCCAGCAGATTTAAAACATTTTAAACAGACATTTAATACACATTTGGTCATGTTTCATTGTTCTCGACTTGGTCTTGGGGGAAGAAACACTGTCTGAAGAAGACTGGGTCACGTAGAGGTGGGGTGAGGGAGGGTAAACCTAGCTGGCCTTTCCTCACGTAAACCTGGGCTGAGTTTGTTATGGCCACAGTGGACTCAGAGCGCCTGCCTCGCCGAGCCTCAGGACCAGCTCCCCGTGCGTGTCTGTAACTGATTTCAAAGGACAGTAGGATTTAGAATCTATCAAGCGCTAGTCACTGAGACACTTCATGTAGCTACCTTCAACCCGAGTACTGTGAGTGGATTATCTGCATGACGGTCTCACCACGGAAAGTCTTCCTTTTATATCTTTTTGACATTTTCTCCCTTGATGGGCTTCTAATTACATCACTGTGGTTTGTAACCAGTAGCAGTCTGAGATTTGGTTCTTCTAAATAAAACATGTTCTGTGCTGTCCACTATAATAGTGAGTAGCCATATGTGACTATTTACATTTTAATTGATTAAAATTTAAAACAAATTCAGCTCCTTGGGGCCAGCAGGTGGTACAGTGGTTGAGGTCCTAGATTCTCACATGATTGGCTGTGGTTCGAGTCCCAGGCCTGGTGGCTTACTTCCTCACTCTCTTTCTTTCTCTCTGCCTCTCTCTGGTGGTGCAAGTGCCCTGTTGCAAATTAAGAAAAAACAAAACGATAATAATAATAATATTGAATAAGAAATTAAATAAATAATTCTTTTAAAAAAATTCAGTTCCTCTGGGACCAGGAGTTGGCATAATGGTTCTGTTGCTGGACTCCCACATAGTCGACCGCAGTTTGAGTCCCGGACCTGGCAGCTTAACACTCATACCAGGTGCGTGTGCGTGCGTGCCCAAAATCCCAGGTGGAGAATGGAGGAGAAAGGACTGCGGTGTGGCCATCCTCCCAGGAAGTGATTTCTCACTTTCTGTCCCTCCAGCAAGTACATGTGCCCTATAGCATTAAAAAAAAAAAAAATCAGTTCCTCAATCACATGACCTTAAGATGCTCCCTGGTGACATATGGGCCAGTGGCTACTGTACTAGACACCACAGGGACAGGTCACTTCCATCATCTTAGAGAGCTCTATTGGATAACGCTAACTGTAAACCTTTTTTCTGCCCCGGAAAGTTCAAGTTTGACATTAACCACAGCGAAACTACGTGTTGAAAAATTGCTGCTACCTGTTGCTAGCCTAGAAGGAGAAAAGCCAAGGGATGTACCAGTTAATGGTCCAGTTTTCTTTGCATGGTGCCTCCTTGCTATTGTTTCATTTGTTTCTTAAGGGTGAATATCCAGTAATGAGACTTCCTTTTATTCAAATGTAAATGAGATATTCTAAACCAGTGTTTAAATGAGTTGTCTGTCATTCCTTTCCATTAGAACTGATGCTTTTTAAATTTTCTTGGAGAGGTTTTTGCCTTAGGGCCTGTACACAGGGGTTGGGGGGAGAATGGAGGGAGGGAGGGAGGGAGGGAGGAAGAAAAAAAGAGAGAGAGAGAGAGAGAGAGAGAGAGAGAGAAAGAAAGTGAGAAATCAGTCCCCGGCGGGGATGGCCATGCTCCAATACCTTCCCTATTCTCTTCCCAGGATCTAGGGCATACACACACATGTGTGCCCCAGTGTGAATTTCAAGCCAGGTCCGAGATTTGAACTGTAGTTGCCCATGTGGGAGTTTAGCAATGTAACAGCTTCGCCATCTGCTGGCCCCTAGAACCACAGTTAGCCATGTGGGAGCAATGTAACTGTTCTGCTATGTGCTGGCTCCTAGAATTGACACTTCTAATTCTATGTCCAAGAGTGAGGTGGGGATAAATGAAAATTGTATTAAGATTAGATGACCATTGTTGGCCTGTTTTCTAATAGTACACATATGGATGAGTTTCATTTTATGTAGGCTTGTCCTTTTTAATTAATTGTTATTGCCAAAGGATGCATGTGCTCAGAGAAAATGACAGAGAGAGAGAGAGAGAGAGAGAGAGAGATCCCTGTTTCTCCCCCCATGGTCATACTGCAATTTTTTTTCCCTCCCATTTCTCCTTCCCATCTGGGTTTTGGGCATGCATGTATTGTTTCTGGCATGTTTTTCATGTTACCAAGCTAGGATTCGAACTTCCATTGGCCATGTGGAATCCAGCTCCCAATGCATAATGCTTACCCACTGTGCTATGGGGCTGGTCCATAGGCTGTGTCCTTTTTTGGGAGTTAAATTTCATTTTCATTTTAATGTATTTGTCTATTGGCTTTTGGTTCTTTAGGGATATTTTGAAGTCTGGATATTTGTTAACTAACTTGAAATTTGAATTTATAAGTTATAAAATTGTAAACAGAAGAATTGGCAAAAATCTCCCTTCCCTCAACTATCTACATGTGACAGCCAAGTTAGTAATGCTTTGTGTGAATGTGATGGATATCCAAAGGTTGAGATTGTATACAGCCATATATTCATAGACATATCATCTGTTAGTGCCCTAGGAAGTTTCCAGAAGTCATGGAGAAGAGACAGTTATTGGGAAGACCCCTCCTAGTCTATGTGAGCATGCGTACTTTCATTTCCATTAACTTGAGTATTTTTTTTATGTATTTATAATACAACATGTACATTTGAGAGAGAGAGAGAGAAACATACTCTCCATGAGGTCTGGTCACACTGCAGTTACCTTCATCCAGTCCTCCAACCCATAGGATCTTGAGTACTTGTGCACATACCTGGTGTGTTTCAGGCTGACTGGACCAGAGCCTCAAAGTGTGGTTGCCATGTGGGATCCAGCTTATTGCAGTGCCTTAGTGTTGTGCTACAGAGCAGGCTCAACTTGTGTGTGTGTGTGTGTGTGTGTGTGTGTGTGTGTGTGTGTAGGTTGGATGAGGAGTCCCACAGTCTATCACCTGCAAGCTGTAGAACTAGGAAAGGTAGTGGTATAATTCAATCTAACTTGAGTCTGAGGATCTGAGAACCAGCAAATCCAGTGGCTGCAATAGTGGTATCAGTGAGGATAGTGACTACTTATTGCTGGTGGAAGTATTGGAGCTCAAAGACCTAAGATCCAGGGAAGCGCAGATGTCCAGGGGCAGAAGATGGAGTTACCAGCTCTAGGAGAGAGTATATTTGCCCTTCTGCCTTTTTGTTCTATCTAGATATTCGTGGGTCAATTGATGCCTGCCCACATTGCTGAGAGTAGATCTTAACTCAGTCTTCTCATTCACGTGCAGTCTTGTCCAGAACCACCCTCACAGACACAGAAATAGTATTTTACCAGCTATATGTGTGTTCCCTTAACCCAGGAGAGTTGATGCATAAGATTAAACATCACCATTTCTCCCTTCGTCACCTTGGCTTCTGTATACATCTCCTTAAACCACACTTAATCTCCAAATAATGACGATAACAATGTGATAGTTCTATCTAACACAGTGCAGCCATCCTGTGAACAATCAAAAACAAATCCCTTCTCTAGAAGAGAAGCTAGAGTCCTTGGATAATGTTTATTTTTCTCTCAATAACCTGAAACTTAAATACTGTGATGTAAAATTAATAATACTTAAATATTGATGTAAATTCAGAACATCTTATATGATAAGGGAATAAGAGAGGAAAGGAAACAAACATATTTATTAAATATATGTCTATATATACACTAATGTTCATAATAGGGAGGAAATACTCATGATAATTACAATGCTACTTCCTGTAACTAGTCCTATGGTGGCAGTTGGTGTCCATAACTGCTGCCTTCTCCTACCCATTCTGTATTCCCTTTGCTTTCAGCAAGCACCTCAGCTGGCGGTGGCTCTTTATCCAGCAGGGTGACTCCAGCCTTCATTCCTGAAGGGTCTGGGCCATTCACAGTCCTTCCTAGATTGGGTCATTGTAGTTTTCCATCGACATTAATTACAGGGCATGGTAATACTGAGAGATGCTTTAAAGGATCTCCTGTATTGCAAACATGGTCTTTCTTATATCCTTTCTGAAGTAGTAGTTCGCTATCAAGTAGTCCCCCTTGATAGTTTGGATCACCCCCCAACCAACACTGTAATTCCCTTCTTGGCCTGTTGACTCAGGGGCATGAAAAGCTCAAAAAAAAAAAAAAAAAAAAAAAAAAGAAAAAGCCCAAGGGGCAATCTTGACTTCTAGTTCAATAGAATCTTTGTTGTGTCTCTTGGTGGAAGCATTCCTTCTGTAATTAAGACCTTTAGGCCAGCAGAGCATAAAGTCATGAGAACAGGAAGCAAAAATGTTGCTAGTGGGTCACTAGGAGTGGTGTTGAGTCTTGCCACCCATTCCCATTTCCACCCCTTGATTCCTGAACATGTCAGTTTTGACGGTCAGAGAGGTAGGACTGTATACCAGAAGCTGATTCAGAGCATATATAGGCTTCTGGAGAACCTTGCCTTAGCCATGCAAAGTATCTTCACCTAGCTAGTACTGTAACAAAGTCTTCAAGAGCTATTCCACTGTTTTATTAAGCTAACTGCTTCATTGTGGTGTTGAATTCCTCTCAACATGATGGAATTAATGACTTTCATGAACTTGGACCCATTGTTACACCCCATTGGCAGTGAAGTGAATTCCTTGGTCAGAAGCAATGCTGTGTGAAATACCATGATGAAAGATAAGGCATACTGTAAGTCCACAGTAGTGGTAGATGGTAGTTTTGACAGAATTTTTATGACTAAGGAAGGCAAATATGTACCAAGAGTAAGTTATCTATTGCAGTAAAGACAGTAAATATTGTCCCTTTCAAGATGGAAGGGACCCCATTTCATCAACCTGCCCCCAGGTAACTACTGATCGCCCTGAGGAATGGTGCCATGTTGGCTCAGTGTTGATCTCTGTGGCTGGTAGATTAGCCACTCAGGAGCAGCTGTAGCCAGATCAACCTGGGTGAGTGGAAGTCCATGTTGCTGAGCTCACGCGTAGTGGGTAATGAAAGGGGTGACTGGAGAAAGAGACTGACAGCCATAGAATGCATCTTCCTAGCCACTTGAAATCTTCCTCTGCTGAAGTTACTCTTTGGTGACCTCTCCTCTCCTCTCCTCCTTTTTTTCTTTTCTTCTTTTCTTCTTTTTTTAATTCAATGTTCAACATGTGAGAGGGAGAGCAAGAGAGAGTAAGAGTGAGAGAGAGATGAGCACTTCACATGGGAAACAAGTATCTTCATCTTGTTTTGCCCTTTTGGAGAGGTCTATCTACATACTTCATCTCCGGATTTCATTGTGGCCATTTTTCCTTATAAATCCCTGACCCTTTGACCAAACCATTGGGTATAGCCCATGAATTGGTATATAATCACTCATCTGGCCATTCCTTTCTAAGCAAAGCACACAATCAGGGTTTGGCCCACTGGGAAGATTTCTTTTCACCATTGTCTTTCAGGTATGTCCCAGAAGGGCCTATGCTGTAGCTGTCCACATTCCTAGTGGGGTCTGTGTATTGTGCAGAAACACCTGAAAACCAGGCCTGAGAGGGTCATTTCTCTGTCAGTTGATCATAGGAACTCACCAAGAGGACATAGGTATTGGCTGAGAGAGAGAGAGGCAGTCTAGCAGATAGGGGTCCACAGGCATTAGACCACTTTTTTATGTAACATATTTATGCCTTCAGAACTTGGCTTGAGTCCAACCATGTGTACACCAATTCTGTTTGAAGATGGAGTGTTGCTGTACATGCCCAACTTTATGGTGTGGTGGGTCAGACAACACCCAGTTCATGGTGGGCAGCTCAGTTACATAGTAACTAGATAGCCTGTGATCAAGGGTTCAGTTTCTACTAAGGCACAGTAAAGTCAAGACCCTTCTCTCAAAAGAATTGTTATCTATAGATGACAGTAAGACTTGCTTCAAACTTCTAAAGGCCTACACTGTGATTTCCCCTCTGGGCCCCTCCAGGGGCTCCAAACCACATCCGGATCAGTCACTGACACTTCAGACACCGCTGGGTCTGTGGATCATGTGGCCCAAGGGGCAGAGCCACTTGTACAGCAGCCTGCACCTGTTGCAGACCCCTCTCTTGTTCTGGGACCCTCCAAAATTAGTGGCTTTTTAGTCACTTGGTAAATGCACCAGAATAGCATAACTAAATGGGGAATATGTCACCTCCAAAATCCAAATAGGACTACTAGATAATTGTACCTCTTCTTGGTTGTGGGAGGGGCCAGGTGCAACAACATATCCTTCATCTTAGAAAGGATGTCTCCATATGTCCCACACTACTATCCTTCCCTGGAAGTTTCATAGTTCAGGAGATAGAAGGCTCCTGAATTGCAGTCAAGATTTATTTCCTACCCTCTGACACTCTAATGTCTTTCCAATTAGGGTAGAGTTGCTGGCACTTTTCTCTCACTAGGTACAGTTGGCATAATGTCATCAATGTAATGGACCAGTGCAATATCTTATAGAAGGGAAGGGCTATCAAGATCCCTGAAAACTCAGTTATGACATAGGACTGGGAAGTTGATATGCACATGAGGTAGGCCAGTGAAGGTGTGTGTATTAGTGGTCTTGCCAGCAGCTGAAAGCAAACTGCTCCTAGTATACCTTATGGATAGGTATGGAGAAGGACATTTGCCAGATCCATAACTGCATACTAGGTACTAGGAGATGTGTTAATTTGCTCAAGCAATGAAAAACATCTGGCACAGCAATTGCATTTGAAGCCACTGCTTGGTCAAGCTTATAATAATTCACTGTCATTGTCCAGTATTCATCTGACTTCTGCACAGGCCAAATAGGAGAGGTGAATGGTGATGTGGTGGGAATCAGTGCCTCTGCATCTTTCAAGTTCTTAGTGGTGGCTCCAATCTCAGCAATGGCAGCAAGAGTCTAATACAGGCACTCTTTGCTTAATGACCAAGTCTGTTCCTAAATTTGGCCATTAGGCAAGGCGCTTAAAGGATGTCTTGGTGTGTTTTGGCACCACAGGGTATATGTGTTTCAATAGATGTGGCACACCACCACACTAGAATAATGTCGTTCTTCATATAAAAAGCATATATCACCTAAGTGCCAGAAAGTGGCAAATCACACTGTAACAAAATGATATATATAGAATAAATGATATAAATCCACTGTAATCATTTTTATTTATTCTGAATAGTACTACTAAGTAGTTTGAGCCTGGAGCTCAGTCTCATATAACGTAAAAATTTATAAACAAAACATGAAGTCTTAGGTGATTCCAAGCGATTCATGGAGTAAATACTGAATGGATGTGGAACGAGAGAGACCGCGATTTCACACAGAAAGGGGATGCCCCATGCTGGACACCTGGGCACCCAGTCCCAAGTCTGAGTGGTTGCTAGACAGGTGGAATGGTGAGTGGGGAGCGGCTGTATTGCTTTTGGTTTACCATTTTCCTAGGTAGAGGCAATCCTAATTGCTTCTGTTTGGCCTTTCCTACCATAATATGTTGAAAGTGCATAACTTATTTGATTTCATAGGCTTATAGCTGGAGGGGAATCTGCCTTAGAATGAATCATCCCTTTAGTCTCTGATTAAAATGATATTTAGATTATATCATTTATCTGACTTAGGTGCTATTTAGAGGATACTCAGGACTTCAGACTTTGGAGTTCATGCTAGAACGAGTGAAGACTTTTAGGGTTATTGGTATAGACTTAATTAGCATGCAAGTGAGAAGGACATGATTTTTTGGTGGGCCAGGGGCAGGATGCTATGGTCTGAATTTGTTCCCCTAAATTCGTATGTTGAACCTTAATCGCCAAGGTGATGGTGTTAGATGGTGGCACCTCTGGGAGCTCATTAGGTCATGAGGGCCATGTGCTCATGAATGGGAAAAGAGGCCCCAGACAACTGGCTTGCCCCTTTCACCTTGTGAGCACACAGAGGGCACCATTCCATGAACCAGAAAGCAATCCCTCACTGGACACCAAATCTGTGGGCACCTTGATCTCCGACTTCCTAACTTCTAGAACTGTAAGAAATACTAGTCTGTTGTTTAAAAGCTACCCAGCGTAAGTTAATTTATCGTAGTAGCCCAAGTAGACTGAATACTGTAAATCTATTAATGACAGTTAATAGCTCTCACAATGAAGCCAGAAGTGAATGTGGTTAGTGAGTCAACGCTGATGAAACAGTTTTTCCTTCTAATGCAAGGAGGGGCCTGGGCCTTCTCTTTCCTTGCCTTTATTTTGCTCCTTTCCACCCTACTCAACAGTTTTGTTCAGCTTCGTTTCTTCCATTAGCCAGCAAAGACTCATGAGACTGGGTACAATGTGGGACCTGGGATTCTGGCTCTGTCGGGGTGGTTCAGTAGAGTTTTGGGCTTGGTGGACAGGGAACTGGAATTGGACTTGTCCTTGGGCCAGCCTCGCCGCTGTTAGTTTCAATTCTGGGCTAGGTGTGACCCAGTTTTTGCTTGTAAAATGAGTACTATCATGTTGCTCTCCCTGACTAGTTGGAGCTTATGAAACTCAAATGGAATCATTTCACACAGTACTAAAAGATGTAAGATCTCATTAATTAAAAATAGTGATAAGTCTGGACCAGCAGTTGGCATAATGGCTATGTCGCTGGACTCCCATGCAGTTCGAGTCTGGACCATAGTTCGAGTCTCAGACCCGGTGGCTTAAACTCAGGCTGGGCGTGTGTGTGTATGTACCAAAGATCCTGAGAGGAAAATGGAGGAGAAGGGATTGTGGTGTGGCCATCCCCCCCAGTGGGTGATTTCTCGCTTTCTGTCTCTCTGTTTCTCTCTGTCTTTCTGGTGAGTGTATATGCCCTATAGCAAAAATCCCTCCCCCCCCCAATGAAATAGTGATAAGTCACCCATGTATATCTGTGGATTGATATATGGCATTAGAGCAATAACTCCAAGGAGTCTAATGCAGTATAAACTCAAAACATATTTTAATTGCCTGAAAAAGGTAATTAAAAAAATCCAAAAACAAAACAAAACAAAACAAAACATTTGAATGGTACCTCTCACTATTTCCAAGTAGTCTGAGACGGGAGCTTGGGACCTTTCTCACTGGAGTCCATTTGGCTGAATGTCTCCTGGGGCTTTCAGCTCGGTGAAGGGTATTCAATTTGTAACTACTGAGGCTGGCAGGTGGCATGGTGGTTAAGCATTAGACTCCCACATGGTTCAAGTCCCTGACCTGGCATCTTGGTTTCTCT
>NW_006159602.1:1300741-1375858 GCF_000334495.1 Tupaia belangeri chinensis | reverse complement strand
TCTTTCCCTCTTTCTCTCTGGTCAAATGAAAAAGTAATACCAATAAATAAAATAAAATAAAATAATTCTTCTTAAAAATGTACACTCACTTCCCTGGCCTACTGCTCTCTGTGCTGACTTGGTTTCTCCCTCTGTAAAAATGTAGAAAAGGCACCAAATAGCATCAGTCTATTTCTTCATCTTTTCCTTTTAGTTGATGGTTTCAGAATTATTTTCAAGCAACAGAAACAAAATTTACAAAGAGAAAAAGAATATGGGGTAACCCTTTTATCTGTCATGAAAACTGGAAAGCACCAGAATTTAGAATTCCATTAAAAAGTCATCTTGTCAGCCTGCAGTTGGTGCTCAGCGTTGGCCTGTTTTGGCAGCGCTGGGGGTGGAGTGGGCATGACTCCAAGAGGGCAAAGCATGAGGGATGATCAGGCCCTGTAAAACCAGTGTGGGAGACGGCAGAAACACCCCGACCTCAGCGGTAGTCTCAGTCCGCTGAACCTGGAGAGGCGGTTTAACATGCTCACCCACCAGCCTGGGTTAAGCCTCCCTTTCCTGTTTTGCTAACAGAAGGGCAATAGAGGTTGAGAAAGATAGAAGAGGGAAGGATTAGTCCCGGATTGGAAGGCATTTGTCCTGAAAATGCAATATGAGGGCCCTTTCCTTAGAATCTGGGGATGGGCTATGGCGTAGCATTCCTATGCCCTTTGGGAAGGGCAGTGGGTGACTATGTTGGCTGGCACTGCACAGTGTCTGTCACATCACATGGAGTGTGAATGGTGTCCCTTGAGTTGTGCAAAGTCATGGTTTCCACCTTTCCATATCTGTTTTTGTCAGATTATTTTTCCTCTACCCTACTCTGTCAAAGTGTCTAGTATAGATTTGTAGGATTTTCCAGTATTACAGCCAACTACAATTTGAATTAAATGGTTGATTTCTCTAGAATCACAATAATAGATGGTATACCTTTAAAGTACTTCTCTTACGATCTTTCTTTCTTTTTTTGGGGGGAGGGGAGAAGTTTTTGTTATAGGGCATGTGTTCTTGCCAGAAAGACAGAGACAGAGAGACAGAAAGCTAGAAATCACCCCCCGGGGGGGATGGCCACGCCGCAACCCCTTCCCCTTTCTTCTGCTCTCAGGATTTTGGGCATGCATGCACACGTGCCCAGCATGAGTTTAAGCCACTGGGTCCGGGACTCAAACCACAGTCGACTACATGGGAGTCCAGCAACATAGCCATTACACCATTTGCTGGTCCCCAAAATATTTCTCTTATGTTCAAATTTTAGCTTCTGCTTCTTTGTACAGATTCCCTTATAGAAATTACTAACACTTTCATAAAGCACTTTGCTGTACAGAAATGGGCTTAACTGTGAGCAGGAGAGTATAGTGTGCTTTTTCATTCCCTCTTCCCATGTCCCTAAAGGTGTGCTTTCAGGAAAGAGGAGGGAAAAAGCCCCGTCTCTCCATTACAGGACAACTATGTAGGTCACTGTCTTGTCATTGTACACAGGTTAAGCAGACAGCTGGCTGTGAGGTTGTGATATCTGTGTCTGTGCGAAGGCCCTGAAGGACTTGTTTGGGAAGGTCAGGTATTAGAAGTGTGATCTGCAAGTTTAATTTGTTCCAATATCTACAGTTCCTGCACTGTTTATCCTCTGCTGTATACAGCGTGCTGAACGGGAGGGTTCACGGCTAGGCCTGCGTTCTCTCCACATCTCTTATTTCCATTATCTGTAACCTCTCGCACACTCCACTTTTCTCAATGTCCCAGACTAGGTCTGGCTGTCTGGGGCAGGATTAGAAGCTGGTCACACTGAAAGCTCTTCCCCTAAACTTGACTGTTATTGAGGGGAGAGGCAGGTGATGTTTACATCAGTGCCAGGGGCATGAAAAACATATAGTCAAAATGTATTTGGGATTAGTAAAGCTCCCACAGGCACTCAGGACTAAGGAATGGATAATTCACCCTGTGGCAGGTATAAGCTGTCACAGCAGGGATCAGTGACTTTGAAAAAAACAAACCAACTTATTTATTTGCTCCATGAGGAGAGAGGCTCTCCCAGCCAGGTCTCCGTGCCACAATCCACCTGCAGTCTCAACCAGCCCAGATCATGGGCATATGGTTGGCTCCAGCATGCTCAGGAAGTCACAGGACATGAACCCAAGGCCTTTTCCACCTGGGTGCAGTTGCATTACTGCTGTGCCACTTTCTGGCCCAGGTCTTGGAGAGACTTCTTATCCTGTCACTCCCATCAACCTAAATTTCTACTTCATTTGGAACCCGTAGAGACAGGCCTAGTTTCTGGTATGGCCTCAGGACCCCTCTGCCCCATGTTTCTCCCCTCTTTTTTTAGATAGTAAAGCAAAGTATGCTCCTTTGGCATTCAATTTTCCCCCTTTCTGCACTGTCACTGTAGTACATGATTTTAAACAGTGTAGAAAAAAAGAAGTTGGTCTGTCTGTTTCTGCCTACTCTTGGGGAAAAGGTTTCCTTGCAGCTGGAAGCAGTTTGGAGCATAGTATTTGGTTACTACTTAAACAAGTTGCTAGTTTAACTCTTTTTTTTTTTTTTTAAGTGTTAAAATTACAACACGTTTCAATCAATCCAGAAAATTGGTTTCTCTTACTACTTTTTTTTTTTAATCTTAAAGGGAGAGAAAAAGAATAAAAACAAACCCTTGACAGTAATGATGAAGTCTTAAATTTGTGACCCGATAGAAAAATGTAATAAGGTCAATATTCTGTCATCCTCTATTTATCTTTCTTCATGAAAAAAAATAATTACGGTGGTTTTCACTAACAAAATTCCAAAGATCTAATCATTTCCGATGACATAAATTAGACACTAAGCCGTTTTGCCTAGAAAGAGTATCAGCTTCCCATAAAATTTAGAAATGAGACCTTTGTCCAGTATTGTCCCCCCACGCTCCACCCCCAACTTACAAGAAAAAAAAAATAAAGACTAAAGAAAGGGGAAGTTATATTTTTCTATTGGTTGAAAGTGGTTCAGAGCATCACTTGACTTTGGATGAAATCTGGTAATTCACTTAAACTGTTTTGTCTTCTCACATATTTCAAATGAATGTGAAAAGGAAACTACCTCTGCAGATACAGAGAACTATTTTTAGATTGCACTCCTATATTTGGCTTTGATTACTCAGATTTTCCCCCCAGGACCAGGGTCATGTGTGTGTACTGTGCTTGATGGCTTTTCCTTGTTCTCTTTGCCCAGAACTGCCTGGAGGCCAGCACACTCTGCACACGTAGGTTTCTACTCCGAATAAATGAATGGCTTCCTTGCTTACCTTTCCCCCCTGCCTTTACCCAGAAGCATTATAGATCAAAAGGATACTTTGTTTTGGGTTTAACCCCTCTGATTTTAGGAACTTTATTTCTCCTGGTTATTAGTAGCAGTTCTTTGGTAGAATGAATACTCTGTTTCCATATCCCTCCTCCATTTCAAAAACGCTTCAATTTTTAATTGATTTGTTATTATTTGTTTGTTTAACACAGAAAGAAAGAGAAAGTGACAAATCACACACACACACACACACACACACACACACACACACACACCCGTGGGGATTCGCAAGCCACAAACCCATCTCCTCCATGCTTCTCTTGGGATTTTAGGCAGCATGCATGTGCACCCAGTGTGATTTTCAAGCTACTGTGTCCAGGATTCCAACCACAGTGGGCTGCGTGGGATCCAACTGCCTCAGCCTCCATGCCTCCTGTTTGGCCCTTCACTGGTTTTTTTTTTGTTTGTTTTAAGTTTATGCCATGGGGCGCATGCACTCCCAGAAGAGAGAGACAGAGAGAGAGAGCGAGAGGGAAAGTGAGGAAGCATATTCTCCTCTTGGACTCCTTCATTTTTTTTCTTTGATAAAGTTAAATTTATTATAAAAAATGTTAGAGAAGTAGTCTAGTAAGTTCCTTTTTATGAGGATTTGATTATGAATATTCATATCTCCACTGAGCCAGCTAGTAGAGACACTAAGAAGCATTCACTAGGCTCATTTTGGAGATTCCTCTCAGAGCATTTCTTCAATGCCATTTTGTGCAACCTGACAAGTCAGCAGTGGGAATTGTTGACTTTGTGTGTTTACCAAAGACACTTCTAGTCTTCACCGAGCGGGTGATGCTTTTTGTAGTATGCTTTTCATTAAGTTTGGAGGAGATCCTCCTGAGGCCAGCATATCACTTAGCTTTTGATTTTGCGTGTTATGTCTAAACCAACACACTGTTTTGAATGAGTTCTGCTGGATTATCTCTGCAGCTGGTGCATGGAGGTGGGAAGGAGGCAGACCTCACTTCATTGGACTATTCTAGTAGACTTAGGAAAATAGACTCAATTACACTTAATAATGGGAAATTATCTTTCTTAAAAAATGTCTCATCTTAAATGATCACTTTATGTTTTTGCAATGAGGACACTCAGACTTTTTAGGGAATATGGTGGTGGAGATAAATTGCCTTCATAGCAGAAACTATTTCTGTTTTTGTTTGTTTCTTAGTTTTGCTATAGGGTATGTGTACTTGAAGGAAAGAAACAAAGAGAGGGAGAGAGAAAGTGAGAAGGTACCACTGGGTGGGGAATGGCCATGCTGCAATCCATTCTCCTCTATTCTCCTCTCTAGATTTGGGGCATGCACTTACATGTGCCTTGAATGCATTTCTTTCCTTCCTTCCTTCCTTCTTTCCTTCCTTCCTTCTTTCTTTCTTTTTTTCTTTTAAAAAGTTTTTGCCTTAGGGTGCATGCGCTCACCAAATAGAGAGACAGAGACAGTTAGAGGGAAAATGAGAAATCACCCCCCAGGGGAGATGGCCACACTGCAATTCCTTCTCCATTCTCCCTCCTGGGATTTTTGGGACATGCATGCACATATATCTGGCATTAATTTCAAGCCACCGGATCCGGTACTTGAACCGTGGTCGACCATGTGGAAGTCCAGCAACGTAATTGCTACACCATCTGCTGGCCTCATCCCTGTGTGTTTTTCAAGTCATCAGATGCAGGACTGACTCTAGCAATGTAGTAACCCATGTGGTCAGTGTGCCCCAGAACTTAATTATAACAGAAGATTCTTTTTTGAGCTGCTAGGCATTTGGATAATTTTCAGCAGATCAAAAAGAAGAAGTTATAACAGAGTGATTAGACATTTTTATCTAGTGGTGTTTTTAAATACCTAAGGACCTGAAGATGGGAAGTGATTTGAACTGGATTATGTTCATTGCTCATCCGTGGTCCGGTTCTTGCTAAGTCTTCTAACCTTACCTGGGATTTCTTTCTCTTGCCTGCTGTGTTTCAGGTCTGCATGCCACCCTTTTCGTCTTTCAGCATGACTGGCATTTCCTCCCCTCGAGTCTTTTACTATCTGGCTAGAATAATCTTTCCTTAGAATTTTGCATGGCTGGCTTCTTCTCATCATTCAAATATCATTTCCAGTAGCATCTTCCCAGATGTCATTTTCCTGACTTTGCATCTTCTAAAACAGTCACTACCCTTCCAGAATCCCTGCCTATTTTCTCTAAATAACCTGTTCTGTCCATGTGAAGTTAGAGTAGGGATGTATGTCTCCGCTCCCTAGACTGTGAAGATAGGGGCTTCATCCATGTGTTCATTGCTGGGTATCCAGCACTTGGAATAGTACCCAAAGGTATTCAATATAATGAATGAATTTACTTATCTGTAATATATCTGGTTTTGAAAACTTCCCCAAACTTTTTTGTTTGGTTTTATAATCATGTTTATTGAGATAGAATTTACATACAATTTAATAAACACTTATTTAACACATGTAAAATAAATTCTTATAAATATATTTTTATAATATATAAAATATGTGAGAAGACATGTATAAACATCAATCCAAGCAAGAGACTCAGAAAATTTCTCTGGGAACCAGCAGTTAGCGTAATGGCTATGTCGCTGAATTCCCACGTAGTCGACCGCGGTTCGCTTCCCAGACCCAGTGGCTTAAAACTCACGCCGGGCACGTGTGTGTGCATGCCTAAGATCCTGAGAGGAGAATGGAGGAGAAGGGATTGCAGCGTGACCATCCCCTCTGGGGGGTGATTTCTCGCTTTCTGTCTCTCTGTCTCTCTCTGTCTGGTGAGCGCACGCGCCCTGTAGCAAAAACCTCTCCAAAAATAAATAAATAAATAAAGAAAAGAAAAGAAAAAATTTTCTAGTGTCTCTTCGCAGTCAAATATTCCAAAATATATCTTAAAAATATTGATTTGATTTGTATCACAATAGATTAGGTTAGCTTATATTGTTAATCCTTTGTAAAATGAAATCTCATAGTAAATACTACTCTTATCTTTCTTTTTATATAACAGGAGGGTTTTTTTAAAATATTTTTCATATGTCTTTTACATTCTTTCACTATATATTATTACAGCATGTAAAATGAATTTTCCCAGCATGAATATACTGTATTTTAGACCAGTCAAAGATATTATCATATACATTATCATCAACAGATAATTTTCCACTTTTGTGTACCTTAAATGTTTTGCTTCTTTCTTTTTCCCCTTGATTACTTTGTTTCACGTACTGAACATAGAACAGGGATCAGCAAACATTTTCTGTAAGGTGTTAGATAGTGTTAGGTTTGAGTGCGTGGGTGGGGGATGGCAAAAGAGCTCTTGCATGTCCAGCAAGCAGCCCGGACAGTATATAAGCATGGGCTGTGATCCAATAAAACTTTATTTACAAAATGTAGTGGAGACGGGAGTGCTACATTTAGCCCACTGCAGTTTTCCTATGGTAGATTATCAGTTTTAACCTACATGTTCAAGAATGTGGAACAGGTGAGGAATTTGGAAGACCAGTTGTCTTAATTCGAGGCTCAGTTCACTTGGCTTGCAAATAGGGGAACGTGAACATCTATCTGTTCTGCTTGGAGAGAATGTCTACTCAAGACTATTTGTAGCATGATAGAAAACATTCCAAAAGAGGAACATTTCACAGGAGCAGAATACATATTAGAGACTCTTCAAAAAGAAAAAATTAAGTTCTGGTCGAGGTTTGTGGGATTGTGAAAGTACCAGGAAAAATATTTCTAAGATGAAAAAGTTTATTTTGACTACCCCTGGCCATACCTATTCAATGTAGGATTGAGTTTCTGCTACTGTGGCATAATTCATGTAAATTTAGGAAAAAGAATTTTATGAAAACATGGCTCACTTTATGAACTTTTTCCTTTGAAGAAAGAATAAGCTCAAATACCTTTATTATTGAGCATACTTTGGGAAAGAATTTATATACTGTTTTGTACCGGGATTGACACAGGACGTATTGTCTCCCAGACATTACCACATGTCTGAGTTTACCTGGAAGCCCAAGGACCTACCTGTTCTTTCCTGGACCTGTTCCCTTCCTCCCATACCACTTCCAAAAGCAGGAGCCAGCAGGTCAGAGACCAAGAGTGTCTGGACTAGCTTTTTCAGTTATTTGAAGAATCACAGATGATACACTAGGTAGTTTGCTTCTAGAGTTGGGTTTCTGCTCTTCTTTAACTGAAAGGGTTAAAGCAAATGCAATTAAATCACCCATTCTATTGAGTAATTAGAATTGGATTATAGAAATCTTGATAACATTTCAAACAATGTTTAAAATAATATCACCATAAACCAAGAAATTCATAAAATTTTAGCAATCAACCTTTTATTATTATTATGTTTTAATTGCCAGAGGGCTTGTGCCCTCACCAGAGGGAGACAGAGAGAGAGAAAGAGAGAAAGCACTTCTCAGTGAACATGGTCATGCTGCAATCCTTTCTCCTCTATTTCTCCATCCTGTCAGCATTTTGGGCACTCATGCACATGCACTCGGGGTGCTTTTCAAGGCACTGGGGCTTGGATTAGAACTGTGGTTGTCCATGTCAGATCTGGCTCCTGATACACAGCATTTAACCATTGCACTGTGGGGCTAAGCTCTCCATCTTTTTTTTTTTTAAATAGGATGTTGGGATTTCATTTGCTAGGTCAGGCCTTTCCCGTTATCAAGAATCTATTTATTATAGAACCACTCTTTGGGTCTTACTTAATTGCTATGTCTTTAAGTTAGTATGTGACATTGAGGGAGTCATTTAATCTTCCATAGCCTTTGTATCTATAAAATGAAGATGATCTCTCAAATTCCTTGTATCATTTATGATCAGTTTACATTTTTTCTTTATTCATGATAGAACACTTACATACACATGAGAGAAAGAGAAACCTCCACAGAATTTGGTCATGTCATGATCTTCCTTCAGTCCTTCAGCTCATCTGATCCTGTGCATTTGTTAACTGGCCCAGCATGTCTTAGGCTGACTAGGTCTTGGATTTGAACCATAGTATCCATGTGGAATCCAGCTCTTCTTTCTTTCTTTCTTTCTTTCTTCTTCTTATTAATTTTTTTGGAGAGGTTTTTGCCATAGGGTGCATACGCTCGCCAGAAAGACAGAGAGATAGAAAGCGAGAAATCACCCCCCAGGGGGGATGGCCACACCGCAATCCCTTCTCCTCCATTCTCCTCTCAGGATCTTGGGCATGCAGACACACGTGCCCGGTGTGAGTTTAAGCCACCGGGTCCGGGACTCAAAGTGTGGTCAGCTACATGGGAGTTCAGCGACATAGCCATTACGCTAACTGCTGGTCCCCAAACCAGCTTCTCTTGATCAACACAGTACTACTATGTCATGGAACTGGCCCATTTGTGTTGAATTTTAATTGGGCACATAACCTAGCTCAATATGGCTGGAAATGGGAAAATTAGTGAAGCCCATACATCCCTTTGAAGCTATTATCATGCTTTCAGATGACATAACTTGCTTCTCTTTCACAATCAAATGGTCTGTTCAGAATGGTTCATGAGGGTATAAACGAAAGCTTTGAAGATTAGGGTATTTGTTCACAGAGATGTTTTCACTGGGTGCAAAGGCCATTTAGACAGAAATAGTGGAGGGACAAATGATTCATGTTAAAATAAATAGTTCAGGTACCAGTAAGAAGAGATCTTAGATGTCTTTCATCAGCTATTTTTGCTTGTTTAAATGAAATATCCTTATGACCTTATGAATTAGAGAAAGTTCAATGGGATCTGAAGGAAGATAGCTGTCACAGACCCACGTGGAGCTCACCTTCTCAGGGTATGTCTGGATAGGGACCAATCAGCTGGCTTTTGTGGTTTTCAGATCCCTTGCCTTCTGATCCACTTAGACCTCACCTAACCGTTCTCAAAAGCCCCATTTATATTTCACCTTTTCCAAAAAGTGTCAGAGACCATCCTAGTTGGCAGTGGCCCTTCTGTCCTCTGAACCCTTCCCATACTCAGGGCTCTTTGATGGTGTTTCCGTCATTGCTCTGCACCGTTGCCGTGCTCCTGGGTCTCTCCTCTGGTCGACTCTCAGCTCCCTGGTGACTTCTCTTATCGTTTCCCTTCTTTCATCAGTTTCTCCATCCTCTTGGTCCCACAGCGCTGTGCTTTACCATGATCACCTGCGGCCAGCCTCTCCCTTCTGTTCACGTGACTTCCGAAAGGCCGAGGTTGGCTCGTTCAGTTGTGTGTTCCTAGCCCTTCACATATGAAGACACTTCAAAAAGTTCATGAAAAACATGGAATTAAAAGTAGGAGTTTATTTTGGTGCAAACAGTGTTTGAAATTCATGTGTAGTTTTTCCATAAGGCACATTATCCATTAACCTTTTGAAGACCCATCATTCAGCTTCTTCCTGAATGTTTTGATGCCCCAGAGAGTGACTGAAGTTATAACTGCCCCAGTAAAACATAGGAAGAGCGACATTGGAATGATTGTCTGCTGCTATAGGCCTTCCTAGAAGTATAATATATTGTTCTCCAAAACACCGACTGTATTGATGGCACATTGTATTAATCTATTTCAAACATAATTGGAATGTTTAGATGTTTGTCCATCAGCGCCTTTTAGGAAAGAGCCTCTGGATACCCTTTGCTGGCTGACTCTGAGATGGGCTGACTGACCATGCAGAATATTAGAAAAAGGGTAACATAAATGCTAGTTCCTGTCTTAAACTCACACCAGGCGCATGTGTGAGTGTGCGTGTCCAGGATCCCGAGAGGAGAATGGAGGAGAAGGGATTGTGGTGTGGTCATCCCCCCAGGAGGTGATTTCTCACTTTTTTTTTTGTTTGTTTATTTTTTTTTAATTTAAATTTATTTATTTACATTCATTCACTGTACATCATTACAGCATACAAAATGAGATTTTCCATCCAGAGTACACTGTATATCGTCTCAATCAAGCACATCAACAAACATGTTATTGTCAGCAAATAATTTTCCATTTCTGTCTCTCTGTCTCTGTCTTTCTGGTGAGCGCACACACCCTATAGCAAATACCTCTCCAAAATAAATTAATTAATTAAAAAATAAAATAGAAACCAAAATAAAAACAAATAAATATCTGATTGTCTGTTTCTCCTCTCTTTCAGGGAAAGTAAATGATATGGTGAACACAAAAGTACCTAGAAACCAGTAAATTACCTTACAAAGGGAATATTCTATTACATGGTTATGAAATAGGCTGCCACCCTATGGCTTTAACTCTTACATTTTTTTGTGTGCTTACATAAAATAAATAATCCAACCTATAATTAGAATAACTTGCAATTGCCTAATAGGGTCCTCAAGTTCCACCTGTTCCACCTGTCACACCCAGGTTTTGCAAAAAAAGGTTAGTAATGCCCAGTTAAACAGAGTTTCCTTATTGTCATGCTAGTTCTCTCCTAGTAGGAAAAAGGATTTTTTCAGAGTTCCTTTTTAATGAATTTTATGCCCAAAGCAGAACACTACATTTTATTCACCACACTCTAACTTATTACAATTTCTCCATCCCCTTCTTCCTCACCTTCCCCAGTGTGAAGATGAGACCTTTACCTGTGTTGTTTTCTTTTTGCAGGTTTGAGGGTAGAATTTTCAGGTTCTTGACATTTTTCTTAGATTTTTACCTTGTAGCATACATTTTTTCTTGTCCTTGTTATATTCCTTTCCTTGCTGCAGAGTCTATCTCCCTCAAACTCCACTGGTGAGGACAGAGTTGGAGATGAATGAACACAATTTCAGATGGTGGCCTGTCTTGGTGGTAGGGGAGCAGTATAATTTCTTTGTGTGCGTGTGTGCATGTGTGTGTGTGTGTGTGTGTATGTATTTTAGATTTTTGCCATAGGGCACCTGTGCTCACCAGAGAGAGGCAGAAACAGAGGGAAAGTGAGAAGTCACCCCTCAGCAGACCCTCCCTCCAATTCTCCTCTCGACATTTTTGGCAGCACACATATGCGCCTGGTATGTTTTCAAGCTGCTGGGTGCAGGACTCGAACCATATCTTCAGCCATGTGAAATCCAGCTGCCTTAAACACCATGCCACCTGGATGGCCCCAGGGAGCAGTGTTGATGACTTTTACATTCTAGCAACTTTTCTTTATCTTTTTTAGCATTTTACTTACCAACACTTCTATAAAGTTTCAAGGAGTAAGTCCCTGGTAGACTTACTTAAGATAGTTGGAAAGTCATTCTGGCAAAATGTTATTCCAAAGTGGAAATACTTTGCCAAAGAGATTATTTACCTTATTTGTATCAGTTTGCGAACAGCCAAATCCTTAAAACCTTTTCTAAAATGAGACATTTATTTGGATTTATGAATAGATTATCAGGTTGACTATTAAACTCTTTGAAAATAATAATGCATAGCATGAAAGGTATGAATTTGTGATTCAAAGTGGCATAGTATGGTAGAGAAAGAATGAAGTTTGGGATGAGGCAGGCAAGGTTTAAATCCTTGTCTGCTAGTTCTATGGTTTTTGACATCACTTTATTTCTCAGGATCTTCCCGTATGAAAAAACCATGATATTTCCTTCCCAGGATGAGTATAAAAATGAGCAGAGATGGTACCTGTTGAAAGTCCCACGTGATCCCTGACATTTGGGAGGCATTTGGCAAAATGCTGGTTCTCATCTAATTTAGTCACGGGGAGCATGAATTAGAGTTCTTCACATCTTTATGGGACAGAAATCCCCTTCAGTTGGCCTAAGGGAAACATGGTTTACTGAATCATGCAATGGAAAGGTCAAGGGGTAGTTGACTTGGGGCTCATCCGTATCTAGTAGTTAAATGATGTCATTTAAACCACCTCATTCCTCCATCCCCCTTGTTCCATCGCTGTTTTGCTTTTAGCTATGCTAATTTCATTTTTTGAGCATTTTCTAAGAGATCAGCTCTCCCATTTGCAGCATCCATCCATATATGACCTCTGGTCTTTGTGTTGGGTGCCATCTCTTGATCATTCACTCTGCCTAGGGTAGAGCGTATCTGGATCAGTAAAGCCAATGCCATGTGTCCACTTCTAGATGCAGAGGCAGGGCTGCCTGGTTGGCTGCCCCATTAAAATGACATGGAGGAAGAGATGAAGTGGTACCATAGGTATCTGAGGTAGACAAACAGGTAAGAGACATGTCCATTAGTACCACAATCAGTGATTCCAAAGACAAACGCAGTTTCCCCTCAGATTTTACTCTGTGTATCTGTATGTGGAAACACACATGCAGTTCAAAGACTCCTTTGATGTGTTTTGGTTGTGCTACTTTAAACTAGAGATTCTTCTGCAAAGGCCATGGTATACTGCAGGCATACTGAGAACTTCCTGAAATCATACATGACATTTTGTATAGATGTACAGTAATTATTTTTTTCTAAGTTAATGCTGTAGAGCATGTTCTTTTTGATAAGATTAATAGGGGGATTTTTACTTTATATGATTCTACAAAGATTTTGGCTTATTCTCTGTAAAATACTGGGAAAATTTCAGAAAAGTTCTCTTCACAACTATTTTTGGACCATCAAGCATGTAGTTCAGATACCCTCTTGCACTGAGACCTCTTTATTGGGTGGCATTTTATCAAAAAGGAAAATGTTCATTTTTTTGGAGAGATTTTTGCTATAGGGCGTGTGTGCTCTCCAGAAAGACAGACAGAGACAGAGAAACAGAAAGCGAGAAATCATCCTCCCCCCTGGGGGGGGATGGCTACGCCACAGTCCCTCGTCCATTCTCTTCTCGGGATCTTGGGCACGCACGCATATGTGCCTGGCATGAGTTTAAGTCACTGGGTCTGAGACTCAAACTGTGGTCGACTACATGCGAGTCCAGTGATGTAGCCATTATGCCATCTGCTGTTCCCATGTTAAAGATTTGAAGCAATTATTTTGTGGGAGTTTTTGTGTTTGTAGTCAGTAGCTTCCAATTGAAACGTGTAAACACTGAGTAGAAGAAGCCAGCTATTTATGTATTTCTTGTTTTTTTCCTGCATAAGGAACTTCTACTGTATACTACTGTCTTTCCTTTCAGTTATGTCATTGTAGGCAAGAGAGAGAACTCTGTTTCGTTGGAGCCAATGCAAACATTGAACCAGAAGGAAGAGCTTCCTTGCTTCCTCTAATTATATTAGTTTGCTACTCAAAGATCAAAATGATATTTTAACCAGCCATGGGTAGAAACAACCCAGGATATTGCTGTCTGCATTTTTAGAAGGACACATCAGCTGGCCTTGGTAACTAATCCTAAAACCAAAGCATATTTCTTCTGACCTTCTTAAATCACAAATTGTCCTTTTTTCATTTCATCAAAATTATTGGGTCATTGGAAAAGTCATGATGCATTTTACTTAGAAAATATGTCATGACTTTTCTGACAACCTTCCAGTTGTTTCCCCATGGGAATTTGACCCTGTGAGGATCAAATTGCTCAAATAAGGGCAGGAATGATATACTTTTAAAATGGATCCACTGTTTCACTTCATCTGATGTTAGAATTGAAAGAGACCTTGAAGATTCTCTCATCCTATCTCTGTTAGTATAAACTGAGGCTCAAATAGGCTAAATAATTTAACTAAGGATGAAGAGCTACTTAAGAGGCAGAATTATATCTGTCTTTTTGAGCAGTATTCTTTTTCCATCTATATCTCATTTTTCTCAGGCAAAATTTAAGATGATTTATACCCAGAGGGTTTTTTTTTTTTAATTATTTATTTCAAATGAAAGTTCTCTGAGGGCAAGAGCCATATTGGTCTTGTTTCGTTATTTTATTTGTGGTAGCATGGGTAGCAGCTGCTGGAATAGGAGTGGGAATAGTAATAATACCAGTAATGATAATTATAAACCTTCATGTAAGACCTTCCTATGGCCAGGCATTATTATTTATACTTTACCTATATTTGCTTATTTTATTCAAGCAACAAACTTGAGGGCTGAGTAGTATTAGTACTTTCATATCAGAGATGAGGAAACTGAGGTCTAGACATACAGGGCCTAGAAATAAACAGAGAACGTACCCAGTACATACTTATTGAATGAATGAATTCTTGAAGTTGCCAAAGCCCTTCATGTTGATATATAATGTGATGACAATTCAAGGGATGGTATTATTCTGGGCATATCATAGCTAAAGTAGAGCCACTATAAAAGCTTAAGGAGACTAAGATTAGGGAGAGAACTAGTAGAGTTAGGAACCACTTTGTTCCTGTTGGTGTCATCAGTGGATTTCTACAAAAGCAAAGATCAGTGACTAGAGAAACTCTGAGGCAGTACCTGGTTTTATATTTAGTGTACCTGAAAATTGTTGTTCTGGCCTTCTTCACTGCTTTGTATAAGTCCAGATTTCTATCTGGTCGGTCGGTCGGTCTTTCTTTCTTTTTTTTTTTTTTTTCCCTTTACCTGAAAAACCTTCCCTTAAAGAATGTTAGATATTGTGGTAGTACACATTTAAATTTCTTGGCATCAGTGAGATCCTTTTGAGTCTACTGTAAGCTCTTTTTTTCTTGAGCAAGTTGAGTCTAGAACTCTTTAGGGGACTCTTTCTGATCTTTTATGTATTACAAGGTTTTTCTACTTAGACTGGTGAGAATGTAAATGATTCTCAGCCTTGTGTGAGCCCCAGGTCCCTGAGCAGGTCAGCGCTTGGCCTATCATTTGAAGGGACTCCTTTGCAGATTTCCAGAGCTATAGCTGCTGCAACCTCCCTGAAGTTTTATCTCTGACCGCTCACCTCAGCTAGACCAGTCCTGACCTTGGTGTGGGTTTTCTCTTTCTGCACATGTGCCTGGAGTGGGTCAGAGCCATAGTAGGGCTCAACTCACTGGATGTTTCCGTTTTCCTCCTTACTTCCTGTCCAGTGACTATATATGGTTGTCTCATATTATCCATTTTTCGGATTATTTATAGTGGAACAGCAAGTTCAAGGATGGAAGTGGATGTCTATGTGTTGTTCGAAGTTCCAGACATCAGCATTGGGAGCGAACCTGTGGCCCTGAATCTCAAGAGCACAGCTATTACCTTATGTTTCCTTCTGTTTCTTGCCATGGTGCTCTACGTGAAGGGAACATGGAAGTTGCTGGCAAACTGACTTGTCTGAAGCAAGGGCTTGGCTACTAAAGATGAGGTGAAAAACTGACCATCCCTTCTATATATACACACTCAATCACTCACCATCCGTCTCTTCTTTCTTTTTTTTTTGGAGAGGTTTTTGTTACAGGGTGTGTGTGCTCGCCAGGCAGACAGAGAGAGATAGAGAGACAGAAAGCGAGAAATCACCCCCCAGGGGGGATGGCCACGCCGTAATCCCTTCTCCTTCATTCTCCTCTTGGGATCTTGGGCACGCACGCACACGTGCCCAGCATGAGTTTTAAGCCACTGAGTCCGGGACATGAACCGCGGTCAACTACGTGGGAGTCCAGCGACATAGCCATTACGCTAGCTGCTGGTCCCACACCATCCGTCTCTTCTCACAAAGCCAGAGAGCAACCTGGCATACTAATATGGTTGAGAAGACAGGAATTCACACATCCATGAAGTAGCCACAAGCTCTGTGGGGGCAAAGTCCTTCTATCCAAGACTGAACAGGGGAGTGCATACCTGCTAAATCCTTGAGTGAATGAATGAATAGCAATGTAGAAATTATTGTACATTCACAAAATTGTGAATTTGGGATTTGTGTCTGTGTTGGCAAGGGGTGATTTCTGCCTGCTCATCAATTGTACCTATTAGGAAAAACCAGTTTGACATGTGTTTGTGTGTGTGTGTGTGTGTGTGTGTGTGTGCACATGTCTTTTTGCTCATACTTAGGCTGATCAAGTATCTGTGAGCATCTCTGTGCTAGTCGTTTTTACAGAATGAACAAGTATGATTGTTAACTAGTATATTTTTCCATGAAAGGACTGGTTTCTATGTGACACTACCCAGTGAGGTGTGGCAATATTTATTAGAGGAATAACCACAAAAGGTAGTAGCCAGGTTAGCAAGAATACTTGTCACAGTTCTCTTTACTGCTGATGAATAGGTGAGAGACCCAATGAGGGCAGACTGTTCTGGGTGATTATTTTTGTGGAGTGGGCAGTGATACCTGTAAGGTAACTGATGCTTTCAGGGGGGAAGAAAAAGATGTAGAGCCCAGGGAAAGGTGATGGTATGTATGTAGAAATTATGAAATCATGAATGAATAAAAATGAAGCATTTTTTTCTTTCATGTCTTGAAGCAGATTTAATGCATCTTTGAAATAAAAGCCTACTTTTCTTCACTTTGTTATTTTTGAGATCTTTTTCAGTGTTATACCGTCTCTTATTTTCTTGTCCTTTAAAAAGCTGTTACCAGTGTTTGCCTTTATCTTCTGTGATCAGCTGTTATGTTTCCATTTGGTGCCCTTTTATAATTTATGCTTTCCATTACTGTATTTGCTTGCTTATTTAAGGTTGGATCAGAAGCTGAAAATGTAACAGGATACAGTAAACTGGTATTTCAATAGCTTTAGACTCAGGCTTTAGGAAGCAGAACCTTGAGATTATTATTGTCAAGTAAAACATCCTAATAAATACCTTACCAAAAAAAGAAAACAAAAGGAGAGGAAAAAATGTTAATTAGGACACGGCTAGTCTTTTATATAATGTTCCCAAGATTGCCACCTGGGGAGTGGATATTCAAAAGATCAACATAATCATGTTTAATTGTGTAGCAAAAACTGCAGTGAGTTTGAGAGGATTCTAAATTATAAAATTTAGGTGAAAGTGACCAACTATGAATTCTTTTGCTATATCAGTGAGTAGGGGAGACATTGATATACAGAATTGTTTAGTGAATGGTTTGATAACATCTATCCCTTTCCCTCATTCTGAATTGCTTATAAATTTGAAGGCAAAAAGTCATTGTTCATATTAGTATTTAACGGTTGAACAGATTGTTTTCATTTTGAAGACTAACGATGGTAGGATTGGGTGTAGTGAAATGGAAAATTGGAGAAATAAAGGCATTCTGTAAACCATGGTCAAAGCATAGCTATTCATTAGCAGTGGACTATGTTTCTGGAAAGACAAAATGAAGCGCTTAAAGACTTATTGCTTATCTCTTTGACCAGTTGAGATAATAAACAAACATAAAGTATATTGACCGTGCTTGGCATGTTGAAGAGAGTTGATAAATGAAAATTATTCAACTCATTTTAAAAATTTACCATTCTAATAATTTTTATGGTTATATTTCAGTGATGTTAAGTATATTTATAGTCTTCTGAAACAACTCCAGAACTTTTTCATTATGTAAAACTGAAACTCTGCACCCATTAAATGAAAGTCTCTCAATTCTCCTCCCACTAGTCACTGGTAACCACCATTCTACATTCTGTTTTTTTTTTTTTTTTAATTTGAGTACTTTAGATACCTCCTGTAAATAGATTCACACAGTATTTGAATTTTTGTGATTGGCTTAATTTCACTCATTATAATGTTTTCAGGGTTTACTCATGTTGCCGTATAAACAGTATTTCCTTCCTTTATAAAGCCTGAATGATATTCTATTGTATGTATATACTACATTTTGTTTATCTATTCATCTGCGGATAATTTGTGGATTGCTTCCCTCTCTTAGCTATTATGAATAATGCTGCTGCAAATAAACCATACAAATGTCTCTTTGAGACCCTGCTTTTAATTCTTTCAGATCGATTCCCAGTAATAGGATTGCTGGATAATGTAATAGTTCTATTTTTAATTTTTTGAGGAGCCACTATAATGTTTTCCATAGTGGTTGTACCATTTTATGATTCCACTAGCTGCACCAGGATGCAGTTATATATGTTGCACATACATACACAGTGATTAGTGTCCTCATCAACACTTGTTTGTTTTTGTTGTTGATTGTTGTTTTACTAAGAGCTATGTGAAGTAGGTATAATGTAATATCTTATTGTGGTTATGATTTGCATTACTCTAATGATTAGTGAGCATCTTTTTATATGCATTTTGGGCATTTATATATCAGCTTTGGAGAAAGTTTATTCAAGTCCTTTGTCCATTTCTTAATTGGATTATTTGTTTTTGTTGCATTATAGGAATTCTGGACATTAATTTCTTATCAGATATAGTTTACAAATATTTTGTCCTATTTTATAGGTTGCCTTTTTATTTTGTTGATTGATACACAGAATGTTTTAAGTTAGATGTACTCCATATGTCTGTTTGCTTTTGTTGCCTGTGCTTTTGGTGTTTTTTTTTTTTTTAAAGAATTATTTTTTATTTAACTTTATTTATTATTATTATTTTTCAGTTTGATCAGAAAGAGATGGGGGTGGGGGAGTGTAAAAGCAAGCCACCAGGTCCGGTACTTGAACCATAGTCAGCCATGTGGGAGTCCAGCACCTTTAACCACTATGCCACCTGCTGGCTCCCCAGTGTTGTATCTTTTTTTTAAAAAAAATCATAGTCAAATGCACTGTTGTGAAGCTTTTTCCCCTCTATTTTCTTCTAGGAGTTTTACAGTTTTGTGTCTTATGTTTAGATCTTTAGTCTATTTTGAATTATTATTATTTTTTTTTTGCATATGGCATAAGGATCCAAGTTCATTCTTTTGCATGTAGACATCACAGTTTTCTCAGCACCTTTGTTGAAGAGGCCCTCCTTTCCTCATTAAATGACCTTGGTGCACCTCTTGAAGATCATTTTATCATATATGTGAGAGTTTATTTTGGACTTTTTTTTTCTATTTCATTTGTCTTTGTGTCTGTCTTTATGTGGTACTAGTTCTATTATATTTATTTATTAATTAGGTTTTTGCCATAGGGTGTGTTCAGTCGCTGGAGAGAGACAGAAAGAGGGAACGTGATAAATCACTCCCCTGGAGGGATGGCCATGCCACAATCCCTTCTCCTCTTGAGATTTTGGACATGCATGTGCATGCCTGCCATGAGTTTCAAGCCACTGGGTCCAGTACTTGAACTGTGGTCTGCCATGTAGGAGTCCAACACCTTAACCACCATGCCACCTGCTGGCTCCTGTGATACTTGTTTTGATTACTGTACCTTTGTCCTGTGTTTTGAAATCAGGAAGTGTTAAGTGTTCCAACTTTGTTGTTCTTTTCCAAAATTGTTTTGGTTATTTGGAGTTCTTTGAACTTCCATATAACCTTGAGGATAGATGTTTCTATTTTTTCAAAAAATACCATTGAGATTTTGATAGGGATTGTATTGAATGTTGAGATTGCTTGGGTAGTGTTGACATCTAAATAATATTAAGTCTTCCAGTCCGTGAATATGGGATATTATTTGTGTTTTCTTTAATGACTTTCATAAATGTTTTGTAGTTTTCAGTGTACAATTCTTTCACCTCTTTGGTCAAAAGTTATTTATTTTTTAAAAAGACTAGCTTATAAACACATTGCCAAACCATTCTAAACCAGAGACAGGTTCTTAATTAAAGAAAAATAAATGTAATGTAAGTCCATGTTAAAAACAAAATTGGGAATAGAAGTAACTAGGATTAAAGCATCTTTCCATTCTTCTCCAATATACATTTCATTCTGTAGAAGGAGTCACTCTTAATAGATTTTGGTGTTTATATTGCATTCTACTCTTTTCATGGTTACATTGATGATATACCATTGTTATTTTGCAACTTTGAGTTTTTATTTAATATAAGTTAGACCTCTTTGCGTAACAGAAAAGATGTCTCAATTTTTAAAATTAATGTGCAGTTGACAAAAGTTGTATATATTTACTATGTAGATATCTCATTATATCTAGAGAATTTCATTATATGAAGGCACCCCAGGTCATTTAACCGGTTTTGTATTGATGGCATCTGATAATTTTTGGTTGTTTTAACAATATTTCTCAGAATCTAATGTCCATTAGATTATACTTGGTAAGTTGATAAATGACTAGTAGTAACAATTTAAAAAGAGAGCTTTTCATGTTATTTCATTTAGAAGAAATTTTGTAAGAGGCACTTTTTTTACTGTCTAGTCTTCTTGAATTACCCAATAAAGCAATTAGTGCTAACATCTAATTATTTAGAAAATTACAGAGTTGAGTGAAAAGGACACATTGTATAGTATCAACTTCCTTCATATTTCCCTTTTGATGACTGTAGAATGACGTTTTGCTTTATTTTTATTTTTTATTTATTTTTTTTGGGGGGGAGAGGTTTTTGCTATAGGGCGCGTGCGCCCGCCAGACAGACAGAGAGAGACATAGAGACAGAAAGCGAGAAATCACCCCCAAGGGGGGATGGTCACGCCGCAATCTCTTCTCCTCTATTCTCCTCTCGGGATCTTGGGCACGCACGCACACGCGCCCGGCGTGAGTTTTAAGCCACCGGGTCCGGGACGCAAACCACGGTCGACTACATGGGAGTCCAGCAACATAAAAAGACTAGCTTATAAACACATTGCCAAACCATTCTAAACCAGAGACAGGTTCTTAATTAAAGAAAAATAAATGTAATGTAAGTCCATGTTAAAAACAAAATTGGGAATAGAAGTAACTAGGATTAAAGCATCTTTCCATTCTTCTCCAATATACATTTCATTCTGTAGAAGGAGTCACTCTTAATAGATTTTGGTGTTTATATTGCATTCTACTCTTTTCATGGTTACATTGATGATATACCATTGTTATTTTGCAACTTTGAGTTTTTATTTAATATAAGTTAGACCTCTTTGCGTAACAGAAAAGATGTCTCAATTTTTAAAATTAATGTGCAGTTGACAAAAGTTGTATATATTTACTATGTAGATATCTCATTATATCTAGAGAATTTCATTATATGAAGGCACCCCAGGTCATTTAACCGGTTTTGTATTGATGGCATCTGATAATTTTTGGTTGTTTTAACAATATTTCTCAGAATCTAATGTCCATTAGATTATACTTGGTAAGTTGATAAATGACTAGTAGTAACAATTTAAAAAGAGAGCTTTTCATGTTATTTCATTTAGAAGAAATTTTGTAAGAGGCACTTTTTTTACTGTCTAGTCTTCTTGAATTACCCAATAAAGCAATTAGTGCTAACATCTAATTATTTAGAAAATTACAGAGTTGAGTGAAAAGGACACATTGTATAGTATCAACTTCCTTCATATTTCCCTTTTGATGACTGTAGAATGACGTTTTGCTTTATTTTTATTTTTTATTTATTTTTTTTGGGGGGGAGAGGTTTTTGCTATAGGGCGCGTGCGCCCGCCAGACAGACAGAGAGAGACATAGAGACAGAAAGCGAGAAATCACCCCCAAGGGGGGATGGTCACGCCGCAATCTCTTCTCCTCTATTCTCCTCTCGGGATCTTGGGCACGCACGCACACGCGCCCGGCGTGAGTTTTAAGCCACCGGGTCCGGGACGCAAACCACGGTCGACTACATGGGAGTCCAGCAACATAGCCATTACGCTAACTGCTAGTTCCCACATTTTGTTTTATTTTTTGACGTAGGCTTCAATCAGGAGTGTGGCAATCCACTTACAATAATTAAAATTCAGCGAAGATCTTTCTACACTCTTTGTTTTGGCCCATGCAGTTTCTGAAATGTTTATTTAGCTATGTCAATAACTTCCCATGGATACTTAGCACATAGAGAGAAATCGGCAATGAGAAAGCACATTCTTTCTTGTAGCTGATGGTAATTTTTATTTTGGTTGATTATTAGCTTTGTTTAAGTAAAATAGATGGTATACATTCATCAAGTCACCCACTCAAACACAAGTACCCTATACATGCTTGTGTCCTGGTGCATGCCCACTAGCTCTCAGAACTGTCCTCTATCCTGTTCCTACCCTTGAGGCCTGGGCATTATTTGTATTTTGTATAGGGCAGGCTGTTTTGATGTGCATGTTAAAGGGAAAACACCCTTTGTTTTCTTAAGAGAACATACCCAGATTTGTACTTCCTCAAGATTCTCTTTTTCTGTGGCTTCTTTGCACCTAGAAAGAAATGGTATCATTTTCCAGTTCTTCCTAGGCCATCTGCGATTTCTGGAAGTCACATGGAACTCAATAGCTAAAATATCTTACTAATACAACAGGTAGCAGAACAAATTCCTGGTGTTTTAGATGTTCTCCCAAAGCTTCAAAGGTATGTCCCATTGACTGATGCTGTGCTATTTATTCAGACCTGATTATCATCGTTCTGTGAACTGAGTGTGATATGTTATAGCAGATTGAAACAATTTCAGAAAAATCTGTGTTTTTTTTTTTCCCAATGGACCTTTGCCTACAAAATAATGGTAACTTTATTTCACCATGTCTGATTCCAGTGTACTACTGAGCATTTTGCAGTTTTCAGTATCATTGATTTTCCCCCCAAGTAGCAATAGATATTTAGTTACCCATATTTGCAGGAATTAGATTTCATAAACTTGAGAGGCATAGCCATGAAGTAATTAAAGAATTATCACATAGAACTTTATCGGCATTGAGACCTCAATTTTATGAAAGTTCCTAACAAAACTTTAACTTCATTCTGAAAGATTATCTCCCATCTCTTGTAGATGTATGTGATCACCATGTTTTGTTTTTCTTCTATATACAGTGCAGTGAAATTTTTATTAATTGATAAGTAGGAACCCATGCATTTTACCTTTTAAAGGTAGAACCTTTTCATGTACTTGAGAAAATTGCTGGAAATTAGTTTTTACGTTGCTGCAGTTACACCTTCAGTGTCTAAGTAAGTAGGATTAAGTATAATTACATATACTTTTCAAACTTCCTGGAAGTAGACTATCATTTTGAAAGTTGTCCTGAATTCACTATTATAAAAATAAAATTTTATGTGTATTTATTGCATCTTAAAAATGTACTAAGTAGGGCCAGCAGACAGTGTAGAAGTTAAGGTGCCAGAGTCCCACATGGCTGACCACAATTTGAGTCCTGGATCCAATGGCTTGAAAGTCATGCTGGGCATGTGTGTGTCCATGGATGCTCAAAATCCAAGAGAAGAATGGAGGAGAAGCAATTACAGTGTGATCATCCCCCACCCCGGGGGTTATTTTTCATTTTCTCTCTCTCTATCTGTCTCCAGCAAGCACAAGAACCCTGTGGCCAAAATAAATAAATAAATAAGAAGTACTAAGTAATGAGTTTTAATGATTTATGAGCATACTGAAATCTTCTGTTGTATTTATGATACCCTTTTGGTCACTAATCTGTAACAGAACTAGAATCGAAACAGAGTCAAACAAAAGGAACAAAATTATAGAACTTTCGATGTTCTCTTAACTAACTCGGGTCCTTTAGAACTTCTAACATAATGGCTTTAGTGAGTCAGAGATTCTCCAAAAATCTCCTGTTGGGACATTCTGAATTTATAGCAAAACAAAAAACACTGTTTAATAATTGTTATCTCTATAGCTGGGCCTGTGACCTTGGGAACATTCTCTGTTTCATCAAAGTTCTATCTACCATTGCATTGAAGTTTTTAGATTTGTTGGCTGACATAGAAAAAACATTTAAACAGGTCACTTGGATGGGTCTACAAATCATTGTAATGTTGACAATGAAGTCTGCACTTATGGATATGGGTTTCAAATACCAACAGAAAACAAGCCAAAATATTCAATAAAATGACCAATGTAACAACTAACGAGTTATTCAAGCATATACTTAGTTTTAATGGGGTTGTGTTTATTCTAATTTCAATAGGAGACTAACACTTGTATCATGCACTTATGAGAATCATTATCCACTTGAAACTCTTCCTTTAAGTGCCATATAGACAATATCAGACACCTATGAAAATAATAGACACCGTTTATTGAGCTTTTTCTGTGTGACAAGCACTTGGTTAAATACTGTTTTATAGTATCTATGTTATAATTAATACTTTAAATAATTCTGGAACTGTTTCTATGCATTTGCATATATAGGTTGGTATATACATATTGTTACAACTAGTTTTGTATAATTTTGAACATAAATGACAATAAACATATTATGTAACAATTTCTTTCATCTGCTTTTCTACCTTCATTCCTTCCTCCCACTCTTCCTTTCTGTCTTTTCTTCAGAACATGTTAGATCTTCCCATGCCCTTACCCAGGAACCTAGTACCTTCCTTGTAAAGCCAGCCATCGATTTTCTGCACTAGTTGTCTAACAGGGCTACATGTCAAAATCATCTATAGAACTCGGTAAACTACCTATGCCTGGATCTCAATACCGTGTGCTCTGATTTCACTGGTATACGGCACAGCCTTGGTGTTAGATTATGAGCACCCAGCATTATTACAGCCCTCCTCTACTGAAGGACACCTAGGTGGTTCTTTATTATAAATTGTGAATCCTGCTTTTTTCCCTATTATAAAGCTGTGTGAACATCTATGCCAACACATCTCTGTGCCCATGTATGAGTATATATGCTTTAAATTCTCAGATATGAAATCTAGGAATTCTTCTTAGATATGTATCTAAAGGCCCGTACATTAACTCTACAATAGATATTTTACAGGTTGTACTCCTTAGAGGTGGTCCAGTGGACTTTCCCATCTGGGTTTGTAGCTTGCCCATTGTGGAGCTGAGATTTTTCCTCTCGTCATTCTTTTCCCCTTCCCACCCATTTGTGTTTTTATTCTTTATTTGTTTTAAATTTGTTTTGTTTTTGGAGGTTTATTATAAGTGCTTATGGAAATTCTCAACATGAAGGTAGATTGGCAAAGTCCAATTCAAAGCTATATTTTCCTAAGTCTCTTTTTTTTAAAGTTTATTTTATTCATGATAGCATATGCGTACACATGAGTGAATGAGAAAGGGGGAGAGAGAAGCTCCCTCAACAGGGTTTTGTCATGCCTCCTCCCCTTCCCTGGCCCTCCAGCTCCTTTGGATCTTGGGAACACACTCACATGTCCTGTGCATTTTCAGGTTGATCCAGAGATCAGAACCTGCAGTTGGACATATGACTTCCAGCTCTGCAGTTCAGTTCACCAAGGACTGACTGTCCCCAGGCAGGGCCATCCAAGTCTTTTCATATTGTGTCTTTGGAAGTAAGTTTCATAGGCCAAAATGCCAAAGTAAGGTGTACCCCTTTAATCATCTGAGGATATACATGTCTCTCATGAATATTTGGGGAGTTCTGATCTGACAGCAATGCCTTCCAGAGCCACACAACCCCTGCAACGGAACAGAACTGGAGGCTGGGTGTCCTCTTTACTGTATTTCTACAGCTAAACTTACATACAATTGAAGCTTTTATTATCATTTTCCCATAAGTATCTTTTGAAGATTTACTGTGTAAAATTTTTACATACAATTTTTATGAAGGGCAAGGTGCTTCTTTTGAAGGGAGTTCCAGTTTTCATAGTGTGACTCTGTCATTTATCCTTATTGTTTCTGGGTGGCTTCTACCTTCCTCACCATGACAAGACTCATTAGGAAAAGCCTCAGCATAGGTGTGGTGCTAGCCCAAATGCAAAGCTCAGCATGTTACCCAAAATGAGCCCCTTTGAGCAGCAGGCGTCTGGGGAGACTCCGGCTCCAGTAAACAACTCTCCGCACTGTAATTTTAAGCTCAGGAGTCACCATGTACTTAGCTTTCTGTAAACATTTCTTTTACATTTTTAATGTCAAATGGTGGCTGTGTCTACACATGTTCAGAATGATCTTTTTAAGGCAAGAGTGTGAAAGCCATTGGCCCTCGGGGCTTGAATCTTGAGGTTCTGCCGTAGTTTTGTCATCTTGGTAACCAAATCACGATTACTTTCCTGATCAGAGAAGATGCTTTTAGAGTTAGACAGTAGAATAATAACTAGATGTTATTAGGGGCTGAGGAAAATGGGAAGGGGAATAGATCACTCTTAGTGTCAGTGTCCTTGCTGTGACTAAATTGGTAATGCTGCGTGGTTGTTTTTTGTAAGTGGTGGGATTGGAAATATTAAACCTGTTGAATTTTTCAAAATATACAGGAACTTTTTTTTTTTTTTTAAATGCCTTTTCCAGGCTGCCTCCAAAATCCTCAGCAAATTTCCTACCATTTGCAAATAAGCTCACTAACCTGGAGAGTCCTTGATGTAATGACAGCTGCCCTAGAGAGACAACCTTATTCTAGGAATTTACTCTGCTGATACACAGAAGGTCCGAGAAAGAAATCTGGTTAACATGTTGCCATCAACAGGAGTGAACAAATAAAAATCCTCCCTCCAACTCTTTTTGTAGTCTCACTTTCCTTTGTAAAGTCCACTTCAAAGCCTTCAGACATCTACTGAGTGTTGGGGTGCTAGACAGTGGGAGGAGCAGTCTCCCAGGCCTGAGCAGGGGTCTTCCACTTGGGATGTGCTGGCAAGTCCCTTTCAATTACTGGGCCAGAGCTACCTCACCCATGAATCTGTGCTGTTTGGAAGCTCACACCAGTTTTGTGCTCTGGCTTTTCTCGGCTTAGATTTTTTTCATGTACTGCCCCTGGGCTTCTCCAGTCTTGAATTTTATATTTTATTCCTGTGTTGAAGTTTTGTTTTCATTGTGTTTTAATCATACATCCACCTCAATTTGCCTTTATACAGAATAGAGGAGATAAAATAGATACAACATTTTTTTTTTTCTTTTCATTTTTACAGATGGTAAAACTGAGTAGCGGCCAATTCAAGTGTCTTCCCTATAGTCACCCCATGAAAGTAATCGAGGTAGTATTTGAACCTGGTTTGCACTTCCACTGCTGCCTGTGTCATCTTGGGTCTGTTCACCAGTTTTCACCTAACTAAGAGCATGGGCACTTGCTGTGAGAAAAATAAGTTATTATTATTATTTTTTTTTTTGGAGAGGTTTTTGTTGTAGGACACGTGCACTCACCAGAAAGACAGAGAAAGAGAGGGACAGAAAGCAAGAAATCACCCCACAGGGGGGATGGCCATGGTGCAATCCCTTCTCCTCCATTTCTGGGGATCTTGGGCATGCACACACACGTGCCTGGAGTGAGTTTAAGCCACCGGATCCAGGACTCAAACCGCGGTCGACTACGTGGGAGTCTAGCGACATAGCCATTGCACCAACTGCTGGTCCCAAAGGTTTCTTAATTGTTACCAGACAATGGTTAGTTTTAACCAAGAAAATTTGTTCTATATGGTATTCCAGTTTTTTGTTTGTTGCAACTGTACTAAAGTGATTTTGGCATAAAAGTAGTCAGAAGAACAAAAAGAGGAAGGTAATTACTGAGTTTTAAAATTTGCTTTCAGTAAACATGAACATATAAAGCACCCTGGGCAAGTTTCTATTTATTTTCAGTCCAGCAAAATGCCGTTTTCTAAATATGCCAGCAGTCATTGTTCTCCACAAAAGCCTGTGTAGGAATAAAAATTATTACCTACTTGGCAATAAAATGCCTTGATGACCAAATGTAGTTACATTATTTGAGAAGGAAAAAGATCGCAGCGTCTGCTTGGGAGCAGTGAGGGCTGGTAGCAGAACCCATTTCTTCAGGACACATCTCTGGCCTCACTAAGGAGAGGGACCTAATATTACTGTGAGGATATTACTGTGACTCTTCAGGTCTGGAGATCCCCAGTTTAATCATTTTTAATTTATAGTAAACTTTACTTGATGTTCTGGAGAACAGTTGTTGAAACTTAAGTATATATTTATTCAACTTTTGGAATCAGATGGTGGTACAGCAATAACACTCGATTCTCCACACGGCACACCCACATGGGAAGCTCAAGTCCCTGAGTATGCTGAGCACGTGTAAGCCCATGATCTGGAATGGCAGAGGCTGGGAGTGAATTGTGGTGTCAAGACCCTGTTGAGGGTGCTCTCTCTCTCTGTCTTGTACATTGAATAAACTTAAAATTTTTTCTTTGGGACCAGCAGTTAGTGTAATGACTATGTTGCTGGACTCCCACGTAGTTGACCGCAGTTCGCGTCCCGGACCCGGTGGCTTAAAACTCACGCCGGGCGGGTGTGCGTGCGTGCCCAAGATCCCGAGAGGAGAATGGAGGAGAAGGGATTGCGGCGTGGCCATCCCCCCTGGGGGGTGATTTCTCGCTTTCTGTCTCTGTCTCTGTCTGTCTGGTGAGCGCACGCACCCTATAGCGAAAACCTCTCCCAAAAAAAAAATTTTTTTTTTCTTTATTCAATCTTGGAATTTGTCTGAATTATTTCAGTTGTGAGGAAATGTAAAAATTCCTAAGAATGGAGCCAGCAGGATTTGTGGTGGTTAAGGCACTGGACTCCCACCTGCTTTACTGTGATTCAAGTCCTAGACCTGGCTGGCCTCTTGAAATTCACACCAAGCATGTGTGCATGCGTATCCAAAATCCTGAGAGGAGAATGGAGGAGAAGGAATTAATTGCAGCATGGCCCTCCCTCTGGGTGTGTGTGTGTGTGTGTGTGTGTGTGATTTTTCACTCTGTCTCTCTCGTGAATGTACACACACTATAGCAAAAATCTTTCTCAAAAGAATTCCTAACAATATACTTATTTTGGTCAATGTCTTCTAATTTTCTTTGAACTTTTGATGTGGATGGCACCAGAGGGCTGGCTGCTAATACTTGGTAAGTTCTGAAACCTTAAAGTGCCTAACGTGTGGCCACTGTAGTGAGGGGGGCATTTTAAGAGTAGCCCCATTCACCTGTATTTGTGAAAACTGACTTCGTGTTATTTCAACTGGACCAACAGAAGACCAGAGCCTGGTAATGGATAGGAGATTGCCAGTGTCTTGCAACATGCACACATTCTTTTCTCATGACTGATGATCTTATCCTCAGATCTTTCTGAAAGAGCTACTAGGTGATTCATGAAAGCTGTGGCTTTTTTTCTTTTTTTTTGCCAAAAGCACATGCACTCATTAGAGAGAGACAGAAAGCACCCAGCAAGGCATGATCACACCAAAATCCCTTCTCCATCTCTCCATCTGCTTGGGGTTTGGGACACATCACGCACATGTGCCTAATGTGGTTTTCAAGACCCCAGGGCCAGAATTGTAACCACAGGTTGACCATGTGGGATCTTCCTGCCTTACCCAACAGGCCATGGGGCTGGCCGAAAGTTGCAGCCTTTTAAAGAACAAAATTTGGCCTCTTAAACTAGTGGAACTTGGATGGGATGAAGCAGGCCATTGAGTTGTAGCTCCTTATGTTTGTGTAGCTCACACATTTAAATTTGTCTTTGTATAGTCTTTGAGGGGATCCCTTAGAGGCAGCCAACAAGAACTCAATGGGAAGGGCATGATTTGCATTTCTTTTAGTTTCAGCTTAAATTTGTTTGTTGACTTAACATGCAGACCAGCAGCAGGTCAGCAGGCCAAGGGCACAGCTCTCTGGCAAGGCAGTGATTTCTTTGGTGGGGAGCTCCAATGACACTTTTGGTTTGGCTCTTCTCCCAGATGATCGAGACGAGATGTCCTGGCTTCCAGACTCTGGTTTCTGTCACGTGAACAGCACAAACTTCCTAACTCAAGAACCGTGTTACATTGGCTTTAGGGATTTATACCCTAAACCCATGGTTTAACTATTAAGTCATGACACAGAAGAGTTGTTGCCAGCTTTTTAAGGAGAGAACTTAGAGGTCCTCTTCTTGGCTCTTCACATGAGGGTGTGGGATGGTGCTTTCTGGCAGGAACTTGTGGCTGGGGCTTGGAGAAAGACAGTTAATTATGTGCTGGTGGAGGCCTGGTCTGGCATGAGGGCGTGCATGAACTTCACTTGGGTTCCTTCCTCCCTTATCTAGGGAGGAAATGGGGAAGGGGAAGGAAGCCGACGGTTCTGGTTTCCACTTGCACACCCCTGCCTGCACTGATGGTAAGCAGACACTGGAGTCGAGAGTGTTTTCAGGGTGCTCGTTGCTTTTTCGAATGTTTGGATTTGGATTGTCCTGTTGATGATGGAATGTATTTATTTATTTATTTGTTTTGTCTTGCAACATTAAAGTTACTGGGTTGGGAGAGCCGACTGCTGGATGCATATCCAGGAGCCCCAGGAGCCCCTCCAAGAAGTGCCCTAGTAGCACATCCTTTTGAGACCAAGTGTGTGGGAAGGGCTGTCCCTTCACTGGACACCCCTACTGAGAAACACCCTTTCCGTTTCCTGATGGAGAGGATGTTCAGACTAGCAGGGAATACACAAGTCCCTTTCAGACGTTTCTCCTACAACCTTTAGATTGGATCCCAGGACTTTTTTTTTTAAGCTCCAAATTATATTTGGCATCGGGTGTACTGGGGAAATGAAACCAGACATGAGGAATGTGAGAGAGGAGAGAGATGGCCAAGGAAAGAAACAAGCAATTTTTTCCTTTTGCATTTTTCTTGATAAGAGAATTTGGGTTAACATTGTCGTGCTGTTGCAACCCAAACTGCATGACAAAGTCCTTGGGAAAATTGCAAAATGTGTGATTAACCGCAGTTCTGGAAACAATAGGTATGACAACTAAAATGGAAGCTCTCTCAACTTTTCTCTTCACCTCTTCACAATTATTCTTATGGCATAATTATTTTTCTTCCTTTTTTTTTTTTTTAATGTCTGTGGCATGGATTCCATTGTTTCAGAAAATCCAGAGACCATTTGTAGTATGGGGACAGTGATTCTATTTTTGTGTTGAGATTGTAACTGGAGAATTCAATGTGAAGTACTGTCTATCTTGATTAAAACAGTAGGAGTGGGGAGCAACAATTATGGTCCCACTGTACATTGCAAGTACATGCAAAAACTCAACTTTTAACCATGTTGGGGGCTGGCAGGGACTCACTGTTTGGTCTTTCCCTCCTTCCAGCATATTTAGGCTGTTGTTTCCCCTGACATCTTTGCCAGGGATGGGTCCCTCAGCCTGTCTAGTCATCTTGTAAACGTGCAGCAGAAACCCCAGATGAACCAGTTAAAATAGTGTACGTATCAATATCAAATCTATTTTTGTCATCACAACCTTCAAATTTACCCAATATATGATACTGATTTTGCCTCACTTTGTGGAAAACAAAGTTCACATATCACGTGAATTTTGACTTGGCATTATCAAAGGAAAAGTGTGAGGGAGGGGTTTCTCGTGCTCTGTAAATTGACCTCCAGTGTTTTAATCATCATCATCATGATCATCTACATTCCCCCAAATTTGGCCTCATTTTTTTGACTGCCACATTTAGAGTCTTGTTTGTTTTGCTAAAGAGCAGTACAAATGACTCTGACTTCAAGCTAGGCCACAGATGGATTGAATTTCTTATTCTTTGCTAAGCAAAGTGCACCTGCTCCAGAATCTTAAGTAGCTTTTTAATTGCTTCCTTGTGCACAGCATAGCAATAGTCATCTGTAATGTTATAGATGGATTGCATTTTGGATGTCCCAGAAGTGACTTCTTCCTCTGCAACAATGCCAGAAGCTGAGATTAGAAGATGTGCTCTGGTTGAGGTCCCAGCTGTCATGATGGAATTAGTCCTTTCCCGCAGGCTGATCTGATTAAAAAGGGGCCAAGACGGAGAATCATAGGCCCCTGGTTGCAGGAACTGTGCATTCCCTCTTCATCAGAGGGATGAAGGACCAACTCCCCTGGCTCCCTATTTGTTCCCAGTAGGTTGTGATCTCCGTGAATGGTGGTTCGGGTTTTCTTCATCCGTGTCTGTAACACCTAACACTGGGTCTGGCATATTGAGGAAGCTCAGATAATGACAGCTTAGTCCATGAATACTTTCTAGAGCCAAGTGTTCTATGAATTTAAGGAACTGGGGAAATGTCTAAAAGATTATATCAGAGGGTCAGTTTCCAAAGGAGCTTACTTGAGAATGAGTTGAAAAGACAAGAACCAGCTAGTTTAGCCGGAAAATTTCTTACTGCAGATATTCTGAGGGGGGAATCCATTTGTGAGGCTACTGTCAGCATCAACAAGCTTGACAAGGGTGGGGCAGTGAAATGCACTGCCCTGAGAGCTTGACCCCCTCCAGGGAAGATTCTGAATATCTTGACAACTCTCTCAGTTCGTTTGGCACACATGTGCCTATTATTCATGGCTGGCTGAGGTTGGGGGGGTGGACCATGGCATCAAGACCCCTTTGGCAGTGCTGTCTCTCTCTCTCTTATGGAAGAAATAAATAAAAATAAACTTGAAATAAAAGATTTCTTAAAATTAAAAAGAAAAAAATCTTGACAAGTGGCTAAAAAGTACTTGGTAATGATTGGCTTCAGATGTTTTTGTGGTTGTGAAAATCAGATCTACAGACAACTGTGGGCAGAACACCCAGTGACACGTCTCTGAAATTCAGAGATGGGACCATCTGTTCACTTAGGCATTTATGCTTCTGCATTCGGCAGACATTTATTGAGAATTTACTGTGTGCCAGGGACTAAATAAAACTTAGTTTCTGCCTTCAGAATCTCATACTCTAGTGAGAGTACCAGACATAACTTAAAAAAAAAAAAAAGGCATTCAACTATGTATAGGGTGCTGGCAGTGTGAAAAGAAATGTGTGATTATTCCTGGGAAACTTGAGGTTCATTAAAATGGCAGTGTTTAAGTGGGGTCATAAATGGTGAGTGGAAGATAGGAAAAAACGTCCCAGCATGAGGGCCCTATAGATGTATGGGCTCAAGAAGAGTGACCGTGAAAGTCTGAGGACTGCTTGCACACAAATGTGGGGTGGGATATGCAGCTTTCAGTGTGTTGGGAAACAGAGGCTAGAAAGTAAAATGAATGAGGGCCATGACATACTCCTCCCTCCATCATGCAGACTCCTTAGGTCTGGGCCCTTGCCCTCTCTAGCCTCCCATTACTCACCGGGCTCCCGCCACACTAGTCTTCCCTCTGTGAATCAAGCATGCTGGTTCTTCTGCTCCAGACTTCTGCATGCACATCTTCTGCTGCCTGGAATTCTTTTTCCTGACACTTTGCTGGACTGGTCCCATTTTATCCATCAGGTCTCAGCTAAATGCCTCCTTCCTGAAGGGGCCATTTCTCACCACATTGCCTAAAGAAGTGCCCATACCAATATCACCACCACCACCACCACCACCACCACCCACCACAATCACCATAGTTTCTTTGCCTTTTTTTGCATCCCCTGTAACACTAAACAAAATCAATAGTTATGATTTGTTACATGATTTTTTACCCTCTCTTCCCCCAAAGCACGTAAGTTCCCTAGGACACACTCTCTCTTTGTTCCCTCTTCTCCTTAGTCCCTAGTGCAGTGTTCGGAGCGCTTGGCACAGAATTGGTGCTTGATAAACATTTGACTAGTTAAATGTTGAATCTAATGGACTAAGGCAATGTTGGTGACTTGCAACCTTGGGATCCACATAGGCATGCCATGGTCTATGGACTATGGACTATGGGCTGAAAATGATTTTCACGAATCAATAGTTAAAACAAAACAAACAAAAGAAGAGTATGGAGCGACATGAGAAAGTTATATGAAATTCACACGTCAGTGTCCACAGTAAAGTTTTATTGGAACACAGGCACACCCATGTTTACAGATGCCTATGGCTGCTTTCCCAATAAAATGGCAGGGTTAATTAGTTGAGATAGTGACTGATAGCCTGTAAAGCCTACCATGTTTAGTCTGGCCCTTTACACACAGTTTGCCAACCCCTGGACTGGGGAATCAAGGGTCAGGGAGGAGAGTTAAACTGTTGTAGTCATTGAGATGAGAGGTAAGTGGAAGCTGAACTAAGGTCATAGTCTTGAGGTTGGAGAGGACGAGGACTAGATTCCAGCCCAACTGAGCAAGCAGGGCCTCTTCCCCGACCTCTGCCAAGCTCTCTGGCCTATTCCCAACCATTGGGCTTATCTGCATGTACATTTCTACCTTCACTACCAATAAAATCTCCCTCTAACATCTCTCTTCCTAATTGCCTTCTTCCTTCCCATGTCTTCTTTTAAGTCTCATCTGTGAACGGGGATGATGGAATGAAATAATGGGTGTGCCTTTGCTTATTAAGTCGCATATTCAGGGGCAGCTGTTGGGATCACCGTCAGTCAAGTGCTAGAGCAGTTAAGAAGGGCCATCCGGAAGTGTTTACTGCCTCTGAGGGGTCGAGTGAGATGGTTGCTTTTGCTTCCTGTTTTGGTCTTTATCTTGGAGACTAGACTCTGAATATAAAGTTGTAAGTATGTGGGAAAGATGGTTGGTTGCTTGGAAATCTCAGACATGCCATTTTCTATAGTTTAAGGATGTATTCAATCAGGGATCTTGTTTTGGGGGTTCTACAGACGAGCCACCATAAAAACTTGGCCTTTGGACTTCACTGAGGCTTATAAACACAAATCACTTGTCAAAGGCAGTCTTTTGCTCCTTATTAAAGTGATTTCAATTAGGATCTTAAATGTAATAAGTTCTGTATCTTATTACCTATCTTAGAAACTAGCCAAGATCTTCATATTCTTCTGTTTATAGAACTGTTGGTATTTTCTTTTTAAGACTTGAAAACGTTTTGGACTGATTTTTAGATTTAACATTACTCCTCTCCTCTGTACAGCCAGAATGTAAAATAATTTGAGTTTAAGTGAAACAACTTGCAAAATGCAAAAGTAAAGCTATTGCTCTCTTTTATCGTTTTCCAAATACTTTGTTTACTCCACTGAGTGAGGCACTAGGTGACCCAGGTCATGGGCCCTTTTCCTGGTAGAGTTGGCTCTTCACTGAGGAAAGAAAGACCCAGACTACAAATTACTGTACCCTTTGGCTGACTGCGCATCAGGGGACTCAATGCTGAGGACCCAGCCCATATCCAGCTGCGTTGGTTAGTAAGACTGCCTGAAAGAGGTGGTTGAAAATAAACTTGGAGGCTAAGTCTGGACTAGAAAGCCCTCCATGAGGTGACCCTTGCCTACTTTTTCTTCTTGCGTTTACCCCAGTAGCCTGAATACCACCTCCCTACCCCCATGTACACACAAACACACAGCGTCACACAGACACACACACACACACAGCGTCATACAGACCTCGACAGTAATCCCTGAACAATTTCTCTCAAGTTCCCTGACAATAAGATATCCAGGATGCTGGCCTGGCTTCTGAGTGGGATGTGGTTCCTGCCCTGAGGACACACACCAAAGACAAACATTGATGGTTCTATTTTAATGAGGTTAAGTCTAAACTCTCATCCCCTAGAGTGCATCAGTGCTGTTGCCGCCCTCCAGGGCGAGGTATGAGAACTGAGATCAAGCACTTAGAAAAGCTTTTATAGCAATTTGACATGACTAAGATATTTGTACTAAATTTTACAAAATGTCAGTTTATAATAGATTAGAGGGAAAATAGCTAGTCCTTCACTTCAGGTAACTGGAGAAGCTGGTGTGCAGATCACCATACTTTTTTATAGGAACTTTTTATTATAATATTTTAAAATTTGCATTTAACCACTGTACATGTTTTTAGCATACAAAATGGTATTTCCCCATTGTAAGTCCAGGGCATTTTAGTCAAGTCATATATATTACCATATATGTTATCATCAACAGATAACTTTTTGTTTCTGGGAAATGTTTTAAAAAATTATTTTTTGCATTTATTCATGATAGGTCACATGTGCACATGCATGGGAGAGAAACTTTCAATGGTTTCTGGTCATGCTGTAATCCTTTTACTTCCAGTTCTGTATCCCATTAGGGTCCTGCATATGCGTTGAGAGCCCAATGTGACACCTGCAGGCCCTGTAGGAATACTTCTGCATAATTATTTCCCTTTCTAGTATAAGCCATTAACTATATAAATGGTTTTGTTTTTTTTAACTCATGTAGGGACCAGCAGAAGGTGTAGTGGTTACGTCACTGGACTTCCACATAGCCGACTGTGTTTGAGTCCTAGACTCAATGGCTTACACTCACACTGAGGGTGTGTGCGTGCACACCCAAAATCCCAAGAAGAAAATGGAGGAGAAGGGATTGCGGCATGACCATCCCCCCTCGGGGGGGGGGGGGGGGGTGATTTCTCACTTTCTGTTTCTCTAGCAACCGTACATGCCCTAGAGCAAAAATCTCTCTCTACATTAAAAAAAAATTATCATCTAATTGTATTAATTGTGAAAGTGATGTGCCTTATAACAACTTGGAAAGTATAGATGAGTATTTTATTTTTTCAAGCAAACAACGTCACTCACACATCTGTCGCAAAGTTAACTGCTGCTCATATCTTGATGTGTTTCTCTTGTCTTTTTTTCCTGCTTGTCTATGTAAACTTTTTTTTTTTTTAGCAAAAAAGGGACATTGTCTATTCTTTTTATTATTTGGTGAGAGTATCTCCATGTCATTAAATAGTTTTTTAATAAGACATGGCTTAGTGGCCTATCATCTATTAATAGTTGGCCCACAATTGACTTATTCTTTTCATATAGTTCTCCATTACTAGCACTTATTTTATCCTATCACTCACTTGCTACTATAGATAATGCTTACCGATTCTTTGTGAAACCTCTGTGATAGTATCTCTGAATATTTCTTTAGGAAATATTCCAAAGTAGAAGTAGTAGGTCAAAATGTAAGGCTATATTAAGGTTTTGATAAATTTGCCCTTTAGAAACATTGAACCAAATTTCAGCTACCACTAGCAGCAGACGTGGCTCACTGAATCTCTAGAGATTGATACCGTCAGGGTGGGAGAATGCTGAGAAAGATTAAGTGTAGGTAGTAAGACATGGACCACTTGGGTGGAAGGTGAGACGAGTTAGATGATTATGGGGCATGGAAAGTGGTCAGTTGAGTGAAGTATAGGATACTTTTAAGGAAATAGGAAGGATGGAAAAGTTTAATGCAATCCAGTTAGATGGGACATGAAAGCTGATTCAGAATGCTACTGGGGAGCCATTGACAGATTTGAGCAGGGAGGTGAGAACTCACGGGGGGACGATGTTATACCACAGGGTGTAACATCCAATGAATGGGTCACTCATTCCCTGCACACCAGGTGCCTTCCACCTCATGCCTTTGCTTGCACTGTTCCAGTGCCTGCTTCCCATGTTTTCTGCTCATTCATCGGGGGCATTTCCAGACACTCCTGCTCAGCTTACCTAGCACTTACTGATAGGATTTAGTGTGCTGTTGTCTCTCACCAGAATGATAAACTCCTAGTGACCCCTTCATTTCTGTATCCTTGAGTGCCTACCATCGCACCTGGTACACTCTAGGTATTAATACACATTTGCCAAAGGAATCCCAAGTGCTGCTCTTGTGTTGTATGGCCTTAAAGAAGTTCACCCTAAGCAAGGAAATGTGTGCCCCAAGAGAACGGCATATTCAACCTCTTGGCTCAATCTTTATTTCAGAGCCAGTTAGAGCAGCATCTAGGACTCCATGAAGGACACCTCACTTTTCACCTTTGCGCATGCTCTCTCTCTCTCTCCCCAAGAGACTTCCAGTTTCAGAGGCTTGACTCTAAGAATGTTTACAAATCATAGTTGTTTATGAGAACTTATCTGAGCATATATCATCAAATAATTACAAAATCAAGAAATTAGTGATAGAGTTTGGAATTGAGTTCTCTGATTTCTAAGATGTCATATGTCCATGGATTGGGTGTTACTTTTACAACGGAAGGAAAAGAAGTTCAAAGAAGACAGCCACTTTCTCATTGCTCCCAATTAACCATTGTTAAATGTTGACATGCTCCCTTCTCGTTTCTATTTTGTGTCTATGCTTTTACTTGCGCGTGGACCCCCCCCCCGGGGGGGGGGGGGGGTGATTTCTCACTTTCTGTTTCTCTAGCAACCGTACATGCCCTAGAGCAAAAATCTCTCTCTACATTAAAAAAAAATTATCATCTAATTGTATTAATTGTGAAAGTGATGTGCCTTATAACAACTTGGAAAGTATAGATGAGTATTTTATTTTTTCAAGCAAACAACGTCACTCACACATCTGTCGCAAAGTTAACTGCTGCTCATATCTTGATGTGTTTCTCTTGTCTTTTTTTCCTGCTTGTCTATGTAAACTTTTTTTTTTTTTAGCAAAAAAGGGACATTGTCTATTCTTTTTATTATTTGGTGAGAGTATCTCCATGTCATTAAATAGTTTTTTAATAAGACATGGCTTAGTGGCCTATCATCTATTAATAGTTGGCCCACAATTGACTTATTCTTTTCATATAGTTCTCCATTACTAGCACTTATTTTATCCTATCACTCACTTGCTACTATAGATAATGCTTACCGATTCTTTGTGAAACCTCTGTGATAGTATCTCTGAATATTTCTTTAGGAAATATTCCAAAGTAGAAGTAGTAGGTCAAAATGTAAGGCTATATTAAGGTTTTGATAAATTTGCCCTTTAGAAACATTGAACCAAATTTCAGCTACCACTAGCAGCAGACGTGGCTCACTGAATCTCTAGAGATTGATACCGTCAGGGTGGGAGAATGCTGAGAAAGATTAAGTGTAGGTAGTAAGACATGGACCACTTGGGTGGAAGGTGAGACGAGTTAGATGATTATGGGGCATGGAAAGTGGTCAGTTGAGTGAAGTATAGGATACTTTTAAGGAAATAGGAAGGATGGAAAAGTTTAATTCAATCCAGTTAGATGGGACATGAAAGCTGATTCCGAATGCTACTGGGGAGCCATTGACAGATTTGAGCAGGGAGGTGAGAACTCACGGGGGGACGATGTTATACCACAGGGTGTAACATCCAATGAATGGGTCACTCATTCCCTGCACACCAGGTGCCTTCCACCTCATGCCTTTGCTTGCACTGTTCCAGTGCCTGCTTCCCATGTTTTCTGCTCATTCATCGGGGGCATTTCCAGACACTCCTGCTCAGCTTACCTAGCACTTACTGATAGGATTTAGTGTGCTGTTGTCTCTCACCAGAATGATAAACTCCTAGTGACCCCTTCATTTCTGTATCCTTGAGTGCCTACCATCGCACCTGGTACACTCTAGGTATTAATACACATTTGCCAAAGGAATCCCAAGTGCTGCTCTTGTGTTGTATGGCCTTAAAGAAGTTCACCCTAAGCAAGGAAATGTGTGCCCCAAGAGAACGGCATATTCAACCTCTTGGCTCAATCTTTATTTCAGAGCCAGTTAGAGCAGCATCTAGGACTCCATGAAGGACACCTCACTTTTCACCTTTGCGCATGCTCTCTCTCTCTCTCCCCAAGAGACTTCCAGTTTCAGAGGCTTGACTCTAAGAATGTTTACAAATCATAGTTGTTTATGAGAACTTATCTGAGCATATATCATCAAATAATTACAAAATCAAGAAATTAGTGATAGAGTTTGGAATTGAGTTCTCTGATTTCTAAGATGTCATATGTCCATGGATTGGGTGTTACTTTTACAACGGAAGGAAAAGAAGTTCAAAGAAGACAGCCACTTTCTCATTGCTCCCAATTAACCATTGTTAAATGTTGACATGCTCCCTTCTCGTTTCTATTTTGTGTCTATGCTTTTACTTTTAAGTGTATAAATAATATATCTGTGCCTTTATTTCTGCTACCTTCCCTGCCTGAGGTGCATTTCTTCTCTTCTGCCCTTCCATCTCTTAAAGGGCCAATTCTTGTCCCTCTTCTTTCTCTTTAATCCTATCTTTCTTGTTTCTTTCCTTTATTTATGAAAGTGTGAATGCACACTCAAAGAAAGAGAGAGAGAGAGAACCCTCACCATGGTCTGCTCATGCAGAGAGAGAGAGAGAGAGAACGCCCTCCGCATGGTCTGCTCATGCCATGATCCCCTTCCTCCAGTCTCCCAGCCTGTCAGATCTTGGGCACTTGCATGTGTCTGGTGTGTTTCAGACTGACCCAGGCTGGGGATTCAAACCACAGTTACCTTAGGGAAAGTAAAGAAGGAGAAGTGGGAATCAGGCTTTAGAGGATGAATGAAAGATCTTGCAGGAGGCAAGGGAGAGAAGGTCATTCTTTTGGGGAAAGTAACAAAAACAAAGCAGGTTATCAGGGAAGAGAGTGTGATATACAAAGAACGCCCAGTAGATCACTGTGGTTAGACATGCTGTGGGGCAGGTGCCAGCGTCGTCTTGTTTACTCAGCAGTTGGTTGTGGAAACATCCAGCAAGTGAGTAGAAGGAGTGTGTGTTCTGCCCAGCAGGACTTCAGGCCCATTTGGGGTCATTTTCTCTGGGTCCTGAAGGGCACAGACATTGCCTCCAGCATGGGGTTCTCTTTCTTGAATTGGTCAGACTTTTCAAAAAATTGTTTTCTGTATTCTTGCACTCTCACCATGTCATGTCTTCGTTTTACAGAGTTTAGTCACATCAAGAAATAGCACAGAATCCAGCCATGGCCCCAAGGAAGAGGAGTGGACGGGGGATTTCATTCATCTTTTGCTGTTTCCGAAATAATGACCACCCAGAAATCACATATCGGCTGCGAAACGATAGCAACTTCGCACTTCAGACCATGGAGCCAGCATTGCCCATGCCCCCTGTGGAAGAATTGGACGTCATGTTCAGTGAACTTGTGGTGAGTCCTATTCTATTGCAGCATTGTCGGGGGCCAGCAGGGAGGAAAAGAGAGGACGAGGATGAGTTGGTTTGGTTTACATAGACTTTTTTTTTTTTTTTGGAAATGTCCCCCCCATTGATCCTTCCCTTCTGTACCCCCTCTGTCAGCACTGAGCCTGTAGAGCAAAGGCTTCATACCTTCTAAGGTTCCCCAGTGCTCCCAACCACTCCTAATTTACAGTATTAATATCTTCTTAAAAATTTAAATAATTAGTCATACTTCCCCTCCTGTCCTTGATCCTTTGGTGAAAGACATTATTACTTAAGTACAGTATCATTACTTAGCCTAATGACAGGACTGGAATAATAACTGGTGTGGGAAAGTTTTTATAGATGCTATCATATTTTAGAATGTACTATCTTCCAATGAGGTGATATATCTAGGGCAGGACCCATTCATCAAGGGACATAAGTACACTCCAACCTAGCTTTTCAAGAGTCTCCAAACAGTGCTTCTTTCCGTCTGTGTTCCAGAGGATACTAGCCCCAGTGTGCTAGCATACGAGTTGGGAAGACCTTGGTTCAAATTACTGTTCTGATTTTGTCTGCCTGTTTCCTGGAAAGTGAAGGCGGAAAACCTCCTAGCTTTGATGTAATATTTAAATAAGAACACTACCCAGTGGGAATGGCCCAATGACTGGCCCACAGAGTGCTCAGGGAATGGTACATGATACTATCACGTTTGCTCACCACTAGTATTTAGTATTGGAGTCATTTGTAATCAGACCATTTACATTGTTCACCAAGTGCTAGAGAGTGCTGTCATTTCTTGTGACTCTTAGGTCAAGAAAGTAAGGTGGGCAGTATCAGTGCTCTCCAGGGACAAGGCCTGAAATGCCCATTATTCCAGCTCTTAGGACGAGCATTTATTTCTAAAGCAAACAGATGCAGCAATATGAGAGAGCCTGTGAAGCTGGTGTTGGAGTTCTGGTCTCCTGAGTGGAGTGAAAGGCCCATTACTGATCAGAATTGGTTAGGAAAAGGAAGACTGTCGGCAGCATGTTTGTACTTTATGTGGGGATCGCTGAACGGTCATCCCAGTCATCCTAAGCTAAGTTGTGCTGTGATAGTACAGCCCCAGTGGTTTCAACAGCAGAGGCTGATCTCTTGCTACTGCTGTGTGTTCAGTGTGGATAAGCTCTGGTTCTGCTCCTCCTCAACTTCTGCAAGACCCAGCCCTGGTGGAAGAGAAAAGACAGACTCAGTGAACTACTAGTAGCCTTTCAGCTTATGCTTGAAAAGAACACGTTGGGACCAGCAGTTGGCATAACGGCTGTGTCACTGGACTCCCATGTAGTCAACAGTAGTTCGGGTCCTTGACCTGGTGGCTTAAACTCACACCAGGGATGTGTGTGTGCATACCCAAGATCCTGAGAGGAGAATAGAGGAGAAGGGATTGTGGCGTGGCCGTCCCTCTGGGGGGGGGGGGGTTGATTTCTCGCTTTCTCTCTGTCTGTCTCTGTCTTTCTGGTGAGTGCAGGCACCCTGTAGCAAAAACCTCTCCAAAAAAAGAAAATGGCACATGTCACTTGTGCCCACATTTCACTGGCCCACAAAAGTAACACGGCCACACTTGACTTCATAGAGGTGTCATCCTTCTCTTAGGACTGGCACCTAAGTCACACAGCCAAGCCTGAAGTCATTGGGGCAGGTCGAGGATACATAGTCCACTCCCAAGGCGGGGCAGTGAATCATCCAACCATGATGGCTATCAAGGGGTCAGTAATGATGCATTTATAGGTGTGGTTTTATTTCCCACTCAAGGTATTTTAAAATTGAACGTCCACCTAAGGAGATAGGTGTTGCTGATAGCTGAAGACCTCAGCAATGGCAGTGGAGCTGGGGGGAGGGTCTAGGACCTTCAGAGCATCTCACACTCGTGGTCCTTTCAGTCATGTTTTGGCAGCCTCCCTTAATGGGACCTAAGCAGGAACCTGTGTGCTGGCAGTCCCATGTGCATCTTGAAGACAGCTCAGTGTTCTGTATTCACAGAGAGAAAATTCCATCTCTCTGCCTTACTGATGTCTCTATTCTGTGTGAAAACTGCCTACAGCTGTTAGTTGTTAAAAAAGCCAATGCCAAACCAGAACTTTAAGCCGAAACCATTGGAAAACAAATTATCTTGAGGTTTGTGTCTGTCCTGGTGAGTGACAGATGGATTTTTGTGTACTTCTGACTTCAGAGACTTAGACCACAAATCCATCCAACTGCCAGGGGTGGCCTAGGGCAAGAGAGGTGGATGCGCAAAGCCACTGGAATCCTCTTCCCTGGATTCTCTTGAGTACTTGCAGAGGCAGTGGTGCCCCTTGCTCTTGTGCAAAGGGAGACCTTGTGTGGTGTGGAGAGTGCTTGGGTTCAGGGACCAGACAATCCTCCAGGTGCCCATGCCGAAGCCTAGAAAAACTTCCTAAAAGGTGGGCCAGTTTGGATTTGAGTTTTTTCCTTGCCTATAAAATGGGAATAATAGCATCTCTCTGATAGGGTTGGTGCAAAGATTAAAGAAGAGAACCTCTTTAAAAAGTCTGGCACTAACGGGTGCTTTACAGTGTGTGTCCCAGTGCAGGGAGAGGGATGGGAGATTGTTTGGATGTCTTCTGTGCCCAACACGCTAAACAGGTATCCCAGGTGTTTCCTTTTCTGGAAGACCAATCTGCCTGCTGTGAGCCAGCCAGCCTGGCCTGCACTCGCCACCCACTTTGCCTCTGTATCTACTGGGAAGCATCTCGCCATAACTGGTTGGTGTAAGCGCCTGTCCTTGGTCTCCTCCACTAAGTCAGTCACTAAACATTTTAAAAAGTGACACCAAATGGGTTTCTTTCAGAATTGCTTCATGCAACTTTATCATCTCTTGCATAAAGCATGACTGGTAGGAGGTCAGCCCTGTGACTTTAAGGAATGTAGGCAGCGAGGAGCACCTTGTTCTCTAACTAGCTCCCTGCCACAGGCAGGGAAACCAGAATCATTCCAGTTGTAGGATATAGCGGTCCCAGGAGGTCCCAGGCTCACATCCTGCCGGATTTTTTTTGGTTTTGTTTTTTTAAATTTTTGCTAGAGGAGTGCATAGTTGCCAGAGAGAGACACAATGAGGGGGAGAAAGTGAGAGAGTGCTCTTCATAGGGGATAATCATGCTACAGTCTCTTGACTTTTATATAAATAGAATTATACAACATACGGTCATTTACAACTGGCATAATGTTTAAAAATTTTTTTAAAAAATGCTGGGTTTGAGTCCAGGACCTGGCAACTTGCTTTCTTACTTTCCCCTTCTCTCTGACACGTGTCCTATAGCAAAATGTAGCATGTCTGCTGCTTCATTTCCTTTTGTTGCTAACTGTACGGATATACCCCATTTTGCTTATCCAGTCATGGGTCATGGACTTTTATTATCAGTTTTTGCTACAACATCTATAAAGTATTGCATAGAAATATATTTTCACTTTTTGTGAATATATACCTAAGGGTATAATTGCTGGGTCATATGGTAACTCTGTGTTTAACTTTTGAGAAACTGTCCGACTTCCAAAGTGGTTGTATCATTTTACGTTCCCACCAGGAGTTTATGAGAGTTCCAGTTTCTTCATGTCTTTGGGAACACTTGTCATTATTCACTCTCTACTGAAGGATTAGTTAGCTGCATTTACAGCTGTTCTATGGCTCCTAAAGAACTAACAACAGTCTCTTGGGGATTTTTTCTTTTTGGTAATTGTTCCTTTTCTTTTAAAAAAATATTTAAATTTTATTTGTTATTATCATTTTTTTGGGGGGGGAGCAATCTTTGCTCTAGGGTGCATGCATTCACGAGAGAGGCAGAGAGACAAAGAGACAGAAAGCAAAAAATCACCTCCCAGGGAGATGGCCACACTGCAATCCCCTCTCCTCCATTCTCCTCTAAGGATTTTGGGCATGCACATAACATGTGCCCAGCATGAGTTTCAAGCTGCTGCATCCAGGACTTGAACCATGGTCAACCATGTAGGAGTTCAGCGACATAACCATTATGCCATCTGCGGATTCTAGTTTTATTTGTTATTATTTTAAAAATTTTTGTTATAGGGCATGTATGCTCACCAGAGAGAGACAGAGAGAGAGAAAGAAAGAGAGGGAAAGTGAGAAAGCCAGCTGCCTGGTCTCAAACTCAAACCTGGTGACCCAATGCCTTAACCACCACTCTACTTATTGGCCCTCCTTTTTTTTTTTTTTTTTTTTTTTTTTTTTTAATAAATTGTGAGAGGGTGCATACATTCTCCAGAGAGAGAGAAAGAGAGAGAGAGAACCCCCACCCCCACTCCCAGCCTCCCAGTGGATTGCATTCATGCCATGGGCCTTTTTCTTCCACTTCTCTATCGCATCAGGATTTGGGGCACACATGCTCACAAGTGTTTTTCATACCACCAGCGTCAGGACTTGAACCATGATCAATCATGTGGGATCTGGCTCCCAGTGTACTGTACTTAACTACTGTGCTATAGGGCCAGCCCAGCAATTTTTTGTTTGTGTGAATTGTCAAATATAAGGAAAGTCCCCTTGCTACCAATTTAAAATCATTTGAGATATTTATGAATAAAATACCAAGAGGCTTGTTTAATCTCTACTAACTATGTATTCAATATTTTATGCCCTTTGAGCATAAAAGTTTTTTTCCTTTTTTTCTTATATTACTTTTTCAGTTCTTTTTTTCTTATATGACTTTACCCTCCTCTCTCCACCTTTTTTTTTTTTTTTTTTCATCTGCCTCAGTCAAAATGAACATAACTAATTGGAGACTTATCACTGGTCCTTTAAAAATAAGATGCATCTCTATTTTTTTTTTTTTAGGAATTTAAAGGTCTCAGATTATCCCAACCAACCTATTTGAAGAGTCCTAGGCATGATTACTCTGTAAATTCATTGTTACTGTTCAAGGGACTTTATTCATCTCAATATGAACTGTAAAAGTTTCCTGTAGGAGGTGCAGAAGAACATGTCATTAATTGTCTGATCCATTGTTTTGATGTGCGTTTGTTAAGTTCCTGTCTGTGCTAGATCCGGAGCTATAACTGGTAAGCACAACAGACAGGGTCCTAATAACGTGGGGGGAGCTCAAGGACTAGCAGAGAAAATGGGCAACTAAATGTGCACTCTAATCCAATGTGGGCGAGTGCTGTGACAGGGGCTGTAAGCAGTGTATTCAGCTGGGAGAAAAACCTTTATTCTTTTTTTTTTTTTTCCCTGTAAGGAGGGAGTTTTACTGGAATAACATCTCTGCCAGTTCCTTACCTCTTTTTGGAATATGCACAGCTCAATCCCTGTCCCTTTCTCTATTCTCTGCAAGTCACCCTGCTTTCAGAAAGTACACGTTCTCTGGCCCTCGTGCTGTACGTTTCCCAGGATGGTCCCCCTTGGGGAGCTCTGCAGTGGTCATGCTGTCAACAGTTTAATTCAGCACTGAGTTCTTTTTTTTTTTTTGGAGAGATTTTCACTGTAGGGCGCGTGCGCTCACCAGACAGACAGAGAGAGACATAGAGACAGAAAGCGAGAAATCACCCCCCAGGGGGGATGGTCACGCTGCAATCCCTTCTCCTCCATTCTCCTCTCGGGATCTTGGGCACACACGCACACGTGCCCGGCGTGAGTTTTAAGCCACCGGGTCTGGGACACGAACCACAGTCAACTACGTGGGAGTCCAGCGACATAGCCATTACGCTAACTGCTGGTTCCCAACACTGAGTTCTTCATAGGCTCATTTATCTGCAGATGGAACTAGGTTGTCCAACGCAGCTTTCATGAATGAAACGGAGAGTATTTTGCTTTCCATTTGCCTGATTCTCTAGCTTAGCTCTCACTTAATTCCAAACTAAGTGGGAAAGGAGGGTGTTATTCAGTGACACCTAGCCTCGTATGAAGAATCTTAGAAGGCTTTCTTGGGGAGGAGACACTTAATGTGAGACATGAAAAATAAGGAGGAATTATCACAGTAAAGAGGGAAAACAGTGCTACAGACAATGAGAACAGCGTGCTGTGTAAGTGCTAGCAAGGTGAGGGAGAAAGCATGGAGGGCTCAAGGAACTGAAAGCATTTGCTTTTGATGGAGCATGAAAATAGGGGGCTGGGAGGATTGGGGATTCCAAGAGATCAGCCTGGGAAGGTTTGTTGGAAGGTTCCTGGTTCAAGCCTGGAGACCTTCATTAGTCTGCTGGGCACACACTTGAAAGTGATCCAGCGTTAACTGAAAGCAGGGGAGGATTATAGTCCCCCCCCCCCTCCCCCCGTCTCTTTCACTCATGGAAGGGGGAAAATAAAGCCATTACTCTATGCAGTCTTTAGGGAGAGATTAGTAAGGTTAATGATAGGTGTCATTCCCTGGTACATTCTGGAGAGGCTTTTTTTTTTTTTTTTTTTTTTTTTTTTTTTTTTAGGACGTGGCCCTGGCCGAAAAACGGGGGCATGTGCACTCGCCAGAAAGACAGAGAGAAAAAGAGAGACAGAAAATGAGAAATCACCCCCCAGGGGGGATGGCCACGCTGCAATCCCTTCTCCTCCATTCTCCTCTCAGGATCTTGGGCACACACACGCGCCCGGCATGAGTTTAAGCTACCAGGTCTCGGACTCAAACTGCGGCTGACTACATGGGAGACCAGCCACATAGACATTACTCCAACTGCTGGTCCCTCCCTGGGTAGATTCTGAATATGTTTGTCTTTACTGAGGCGAGGTGCTTTCAGGATATAGCACACACCTTCTCTGGCTGCTTTAATTTTGAGAGGGACAGGAGAGAGAGTGACTGGGAGACCGCTATGGAAAGGACGGCACACTTCACGGGCTAAGGGTTTCCTACAGAATAGTTTACAGCAGTGGGAAGTGGTATTGGAATTGGTAACCCCTCACAGTTTCTGTTTCTACACCCATAGCACTTTCGCCCTGTGAAAAAATGTCTAACTGCTTTTTCTATGTGAGATTTTAGGTGAGAAAACCACATTTAAAACAAGTCTGGCTGTTATTTTTGAAGTGTTCTGTAGTAAATCTCACCTCGTATAGCGTACATGTTGTGTATGTGAAATCTTTTGCATAAGCTTTTTAGAGGAAAACTTTCATTTATAATACAGCACATCCCTGTGAACTTATAGCTTGTTGGAAATAAAATGCAGTATAAATCCAATTTTTAAAAAATTTTTAAGCCCGAAATGTTATTAATTCCATTTTACTGTGGTGCATTGCAGGAAATGTAAACTACTTTAAAGGAACTTAGTGAAAAATCCATTACTGATTATAAAATCATTGTTTATACTACTGAGGATTGTCAAGGAAAGTTAAAATCCCAGTGGGAAGATAGTGATAGTGGATTCTCTAGGTTGATAAGATTTGTATCCTCAAATATACTAATAATTATATTAATTTTTTATTTAGTACTATCTTATTTATTTATTTATTTATTTATTTTTGAGAGGTTTTTACTATAAGGGCACGTGTGCTCACCAGGAAGATAGAGAGAGACAGAGAGACAGAAAGCGAGAAATCACCCCCCCAGGGGGGATGGCCACACCGTAATCCCTTCTCCTCCATTCTCCTCTCAGGATCTTGGGCAAGCATGTACACGCGCCCAGCGTGAGTTTAAGCCACTGGGTCCGGGACTCGAACTGCTGTTGACTACTTGGGAGTCCAGCAACATAGCCATTATGCAAACTGCTGGTCCCAATACTATCTTATTTATTAAGTACTGAGCACAGTCTCACTTTTTCTTTTAAGTGCCATAGGGTATATGTGATTGTCAGAGAGAGACAGACTGGAAGGGAAGAGGAGGCAGCACCCCCCTCAATGGAGCATGGTCATGCCACAATCACTGCTCAATTTCTTCATCTTGTCAAGATTTGGGGCATACATGTACACTCATCTATTGTGTTTTTCAAGCTGCCAGGGCCAAAATTTAACTGCAGTCAACCATGTGGGATCCCATTTCCTTAACCACTAGGCCATAGGGCTGGATTATAACCGAGCAAATTCTTAACATTAGTCACCAGCTTAGAATTTCAGAAATGAAGATAGCAAGTCTGAAAGAATTTAGTTGATATATCAGATTTAGGTGAATTCACAGTAAAGGTAACACGGTGCCAAATGAAATCATTTGGGAACCTGCATCAGTAATCTCTTCCTTTTTCACTTTGGTATAGAAAGAGCTACAAGAATCCAAATAGTCTTAAGAATTTACCAGTGTGCAAAAATAAATTTTTTTTGTGGAGAGGTTTTTGCTATAGGGCATGTGCGCTCGCCAGAAAGAAAGTGACAGAGAGACAGAAAATGAGAAATCACCCCCCAGGGGGGATGGCCATGCTGCAATCCCTTCTCCTCTATTCTCCTCTTAGGATCTTGGGCATGCATGCACATGCGCCCAGAGTGAGTTTAAGTCACTGGGTCCGGGACTCAAACCACGGTCAACTGCATGGGAGTCCAGCAACATAGCCATTACACTAACTGCTGGCCCCCAGTGTGCAAATTTTGATCTTCAACTAGATTACCCCTTTTCTCAGACTGTCAACATAATTTCTCTTATTATGAGAGCTATTTTAAGCTCTTTTTAATAATAAAATTGTTCTATTTTCAGCAATCAATAAAAACCTCAATAGTTAAAAAAAAAATCTCTTTTTTTAAAAAACTTGCCTTTTACACTAAGACCATGACTAAGAATAGAAAGGTTCTTATAGGAGCTGTTCAGTTCCCTTTCTCAAAGAAAGATGAAGAAATTAGGTAGCAGGAACATTTTAATTTTAAGCCGACTGAAAAAAAAAATGAAAAGCTGTTGTAAGGATTCATAGTTTTAACCTGTTATTTCTTAATGGGAGTGTAAAGAACTGCTTGGTTATTAAGCAGAGGGAATCAGACTGTAAAAACTTCAGTGATATATCTAGAATAGTCTCAAAGCGTTCAGTTGTCTGGAGGTCAAAAATCAGCATCTAATGAAGGAATTGATATTAAAATTGTTCTATTTCCATGAGATTTAAAGTTGTTTTCATTTGACAAAGATATATACTGGGCAAAAGAAAAAATTCTATTTAGCTAAAAGGCTTGATTAGTTGATAGAGAAGGAAAAAAAATCAGTAGATCTTCCCTTGACACTGCAGCATTTTGAGATAAATCAGCTTGATGAGTTCATTGAAAAATGCTCAGAACAGTAAGAAAATGTGCAACTTGGGCTGGTCCTATAGTGCTCCAGTTAATTACTGTGCATAGAAAGTTGGATTCCACATGGCCAGTCATGGTTCAAATCCCTGCCCTGGTGGCTTGAAAAGCATAGGGCATTTATGCATGTATGCTCCAAATCCTGACGGGATGGAGAAATGGAGGAAAAACAACTGTCGCATGGCCGTACCTGTTGGAGGATGCTTTCTCTCTCACTCTTGCTCTCTCTGGGAGATATAGGCTCCCACGGGTAATTTTTTTTTTTTTTTTTAATGTGTAATACATCAGAAAGCGAAAAAGCAAGGCACGTATAGGCTTAAACATATGCAGTACTGAAATTCCTGTGGGTGAAATGTGAACTGGTGCCAATATATAGGCCATTTAAATGTGACCAAAAACAATCTCAAACCCAGAATTTTATAAACATATTATTTTGGCTCTGAGAACAACTGATAGTTTGTGATATAGGCTGGTGATGATAGATGAGTGATTTTGCTTTTGTACACGAAGGCTTCAAAAAGTTTATAGAAAATACATATTGTGAAAAAAAATTCTGCCTGGATTTCAAAATTTTTTGACCCTCAACAAACTCGTACTTCAATTCCATGTTTCCTTGAACTGTTTGAAGTCCCTTGTATCTTTTGTAGTCTTGAATAGAACATTGCTTTGCCTCTAAGAATCAAAATAAGTTGGCAGTAGCTTTTTATTCCAGTGGACATGTATTTCTTAGAGACAGATGGTTAAAATGACTTAAGTTTCCTCTGGTCATTTGATTCATTAAACCTCATTCAGTGAAGCTTCAGGTAAAACCATTTTAGTAACTCTAGTCTAAATTTAAATGTTTTATCTCTCCAAGTTTATTCTAAATGTGCTTTTCTGCAGGCTGTTTTGATTTCATGTTACTTTGTTAATCAATCCAGTTTATTTACGAGCACTTCTTAAAATTAGGTCAAGGGGACTGAAATGGACAAGGTGGGAAGATGAAGGAAAGAAATTGTCCTGTTTGTAAATAGAAATACTCCCAAAGCGCTAAATTGTTATTGTTATTGAAAGAATTATGAATCCTCTTGGTTCTAGTGATTTTTATTCATATTCATATAAATCCTAAAGAGATCCTGAGTGATACATACCTACTTAGCTTTTGGCTACCATTGAGCATCTGATTGTTTAGCTCAGTCCTAGGCTACCATTTGCAAATTATACAAACTCTGCATTATTAATATTTAGATGTGTGTGTATTGTATTGACTTACCCACTCTGTGCATGTTCCCATATAAACCAATATAGGTGTTCAAAGATTGGGGAAATAACTTAATCCCTGTAAGTAGTGTAGTTTAGGTACATTTTCAAGTGTAATTTTGGAAATGTGTTTCAGTGGTAGCTATAGGAGGATCTGGAAGTTGGTGCCAATCACTGTACATAAGATTATATTTTGATGTTCCGGAATTATCTATATACCCTCATTTGGTCTCATAAAACACAGGTCCTTCCAGCCTTTGGAAGGATCATGTCCAATACACGGATGATGTATTTCAGTTCTAAATTTCTTGAATATTTTTCTCCACTGTGTTCAGAGTCCCCATCTCAACCCTCAATTCCCAGAATCCCTCTGGAATTTTGCACTGTTTCTTGGTGTGTGTTATAGGAGTTCAGTGATGAGCTACATCTTTTAGTTATGCTTTTCTGGCTCATGGATAAGAACCAGATTTAAATAATAAAAAAAAAATCCCATATTTCTTTAAATATATACCACAAGTGACTGAAAAGAACAGACATTGCCAATTATGTGTGTGTGTGTGTATCTCGAAAGACAAAGAGAGGATAAAAAGAAACTAGTAGAGCAAAAATGAAGAGTACACATCAAGGAGTGATGTGATGTTCTTTGTTGAAAGCAATGAATAAAGTATTATCTTTGGTTTGATTATCACACACTGGGTACACGCTTTTTGTAAATAAGAAATAGGAAAAGAAAGGAAAGCACAGATCCTAAGAAGGTTCTTTTTTTTTTTTTTTTTTTCCCCTCCTGTCCAGTTTTAGATGAATCTACTGGAAGCATTTTAAAGCTGTTAACTGTTCATCACACAATACAGTGTCTAAGAACTAAAGCAAAGACTGAAAGCTCTCTTAGAGTGTATATATATATATATATATATGGGTTATTTTCAGGAAAGATGAGTATTTCTTGCATGTAGAAGGAAAAGTCATAAAGCCCTTTGCCATCTTTTCAGCAAATCGTTATACCCGCTATACATGTGCACCTTTGCACCTTGAGAGAACCGAAGGACGTGGGCATTCAGTCTGGCCTTTCTCCCCTCAGGGTCCCCAGAGCCTAGAGCAGCAGTGTCTATAGCCCAGAGTAAGTGCTCAATAAATATTGTGTCCTGAGTGAATGAATTGATAACTAGTTACTGAGGAGTGACATGTGATATGCTCAGTATTTAAGTGAATGCAGGCACGTGTGCACGAATTAATGACTGCTGAAACCTCCAGAGACTGGGTTTGCATTTTGAGTGATTCTTGAAGTAGTGATGATAGATTTGGACTGATCCCTGCACTTCCCCCCCTCCCCCCAACCCCTGTCATTTGTTTCGCTCATCCTCTCCATTAGAATGTTGTTACTATGGGAACACTTGCAGGATTTCTGAGTGGCCAAGTTGGTGTCTTGCGATCACAAAGAATTAGAAGCACGGACAAGGAGGGAACAGCAAAGCAAAGTTTATTGAAAGAGAAGAGCTCCCACAGTGGGAGGGGTCCTGAAAGTGGGTAGCCAATTTGGGGTTCTTGTCGGGGTTTTAATCCTAGCTAGTTACTATGGCAACACCAAGGTAGTTAGCCCGAAGGGTAGCAGGTTAAAAAGATGAGAGTAATGTTATTTAAGATGTTCTGGGGAAAATCATGTCATACACTGTAAAGATGTATAGCGATTACATGTAAATTAAAATATAAGGAGAAGACATAGTTTTGGGACAGCTGGTGGTGTGGTGGTTAAGGTGGCTGGATCCCACATGGACAACTGACCAGCTGGCGTCCCAGACACTGTGTGGATTGAGAAACATGCCAGGTACATGTACGTGCTTGCCCAGAATCCCAAGAGGAGAATGGAGAAGAGATTGCCATGTGGCCATTCTCCCTGGGGGGTGCTTCTCACTTTCCCACTTTCTCTCTTTCTCTCTGTGTCTCTCCGGAGAGCACAAATGCCAACTAGCAAATTAAAAACAAGCAAACAAACAAACGAAACAAAATAGAAAGGAAGAAATATTTTTTTGTCCTTCAGAGTCTCTATCATATATGGCATGGTAAAATAAATAAATAGTTGCAAGTGGGAAGAGATTGTTGACCGAACGAAAGCTGAAAAAGTGTCTGATGAACTGCCAAACGAGTCTCTCTCGAGGGTGTGGGAAGGCTTGGGCTGGCAAGAGCAGTGCTGGTGTCCTTGAGGGGGGAGGCGGGTGTGGAATTGGGCTTCACAGTTCCACATTGCCCACAGGGTGCCTTTCTCGTCTGGCACTTTACAGCTGGTCTGTGTCCCAAAGACAGTTCCTCCATTCTATTAGGAAAACTACATAGAACTATTTTCTAGTAAGCCTTGCCAGCTGAAGTTGTACTAAATTATAGATGTAAAAACTGGGCATCTGCATGCTGGTAGATATTGAGAGATGATGGTAACATATATTTAGAACCAGATTCACTTTTGATTACGAGAAAATTCTGCTGGTGACGCAGAATAATTAAAAGTTAAAGTCACTCTAGTGAATTTCTAGTTGATACTAAAAAAGCTGAATAAGAATCCTATAGGTTTAGCTGCAGACTTTGTCTAGCAAGCTAAATATAGTTTGCATGGCCTGTGACTAAGGGAAAGAATCAAAGTGTATAAAACACTTTAACCATAGGCGGCAACAGACTAAACTTTACTTATTTATTTATTTATCTATCTTTTTTTTTTTTCAGGGGAAAGTGCGAACTATAAAATTATTTCTACTAGTCAACTTTTGCTTGTGGGATTTCTTTTTATTTTTCTAGATCCGATGCAAACATGTCTGTCAGACACAGAGAATATTACTGTGTAGGTGGTGATGAGTCGTATTGTGGTATTTTGTGTAATGACTAAGAATGTTGGCAGAAATCTCACAGGCTGGAAACCTTAAAGGCTTGCTCTGTGTGTGTGTGTGTACATATCCCTTTTCTGAAAAGGTCTAATGCTCTGTTGTCTTCTATTTTAATTCTTCCTGACTGGTTAAGAGCAGGTAATAATTCAATGACTGCACCTCTATTTAAACTAACAAAAATCTTATCCAACTTTCAGGTTTCTAACCACTACCACGAACATAAAATACTGTTCTCAGGGTCACTATGGTTAAATTTTAAGGGTCGTTTGGCAATTCATGACTACTGGGTACAATGTTATACGCTGAAGTGGGCTGGATGTTCTTGAATTTGGTGAATTATTACAACCCTATATTACATTTTCTCTATACATTTACAAATGTGTAATTTTTCTGTAGTTGCTAAAGCGTTGATCTACAGTCCTCCATCTGCCCTGCCTGGCCGGTCCCATCTATGTTATACTGTCAGCATGTCCAGGGACTCGAGATTTGTTTACTTTCCTCTTGACTGATTTCTGGTAACATTGAGTTGCAGGATGTAAGGAGAGGGTAAAATCCAGAGAAGGCACTGCTGATGTTGGGTGTATCCTTGAGGTGAACTAGAGAGCTATAGCTTACAAGGTATATGGGAAACTTTTCCTGGATGGGGTTAGGATAGGTGAATTGGGCCTGTTTGCTGTAAGCAAATTACACACATCTGAAGTGTGGAATTTAAAGGAGAAAAGGTGGACATGTCTGAGTAATAGCATGGTTTGAAATACTCTGAGCTTTATTCTTGAGTCAGATGGACAATTGGTTTTCTTGTTTGGGACCGTTAAAAGGCAAAACAAAACAAAAGAAAACACAAACATACAGTGAGTTGGTTGACAGAGGACCCTCCAGGGCCTGTCTTGGCTTGTTCTTCTCATTCTTCTTGTCTTTACTACCTTCAGCATTATTCTCGTGTCCTCTTATCCCTATCCACATACACAAGGGTGTCTTCAGAAAGTTCATGGACATGTGTATTATAAAAACATAACTATGCATGGATTCCCCAATTTTTTTTTTTTTTTTTTGCACTCCAATTATTTAATCCCATTTCCCATAAACTTTTGGGTCTTCTCAAGCATTTGCAAAACGAATTAGTTTAACTCATTGAAAATAGAATCCTAAATTCCTTAGGGATTTTTCTTGATAGCATGAAATTTATTGGCTCTCTGAAATCTATTAATTTGGTAGATTTTCAAAGAATCAATGTTTTAAATATTGCTTTGGAGGTTTTAAAATAATCCCATATCTCAATATAGCTAAAGTCTCTGTAAGAGGTTTTTGTTACAAAGTGTTAGTCTTTCAACTCTTTCCAGACCCTTATTGTATATTATTTTAGAATTCCTTCCCTTGTTTTATCTAGCAAATCAATCTATTTCCTTAGATTGATTCATAGTGTGCCAATTGTTTTCTGATTTATGTAGCTTTCTCTATAGAGTTGCCTACTTACTCGGGAGTGTGGGATTGGTAAAATTTCTCTGTACACAGTCTTTTAGAATATGCTCTGTTAAGGATGAAGCGTGGAACTTTAGTTCTTACAGCTGGGCTTCCCTCAGTGATCCTTTTTTCTTAGTAAAAGATAAAATGAATGGTTTTTCCTCAAAGATATTATAAATATATAAAATACATATGTTTTTAAATGTGCGAAAGTACAATTTCTATCTTCTTCAAGAAGAAAAACCTTTAGGGTCTTGTCTGTTGATTTTAGTTTTAAGAAACTTGAACTTTCTATGGCGAGCAAAGATGGCTTGGTGCAAAGGTTTCTCACTTTTATTACTTGCTAAATCATTTTCCTCTCATTGACTTTTAAAGCTCTACCCAAGAAAGAATAACATGAAAAAAAAAATTTCTGTAACTAATGAAAGGAACTAGGTAGGCTGCTCAAGTCTGAAGTATATTGGATCTAAAAGAAACCAGGGTGTTTTGGGAGGTCTAATTATATTTGTTTGTTAATCTTAGTAGAAAACTTAGCTCCTCATTCATGGAGTAGCCAGAAACTCTTCTGTAGTGCCACTACTAGAAAAACAAAAATAAAAAACAAAAAAAGACTTCTTGTTAATATAAGAAGAATTTGGAAAGCTTGTAGAAAGTAGAATTGAAATATGTGGTTTTGTGGTGCAAAAAAAAATGAAATTCATGCATAGCTTTTCAGTCATATGAAAAAATTCACAGTATGAATTTTCCATGAACTTTTAGAAGATCCTTTCATACTAACATATCATTTAATTATTGTGAGATCTCAGGAGAAACATTGCCTTTCTCTTCACCTAAATGGAATATATATTAATGAAATTTATGTAGGTTTCAAAAGGATAAGGATCTTTGATTTCAATAAAAGCCATGCCTGAAAATGTAACATTTCCCAGATTGAGCTACTTACTCCAAAGAGTACAGTTTTCCTTTAATCCTTCTTCATATACTTCTTTCTGATTAGTTTCTCCTCCAAACCAACCTCTTGGTGATCTGTGTTCAGTCAAGATTTTACTTCCTTACTGGGCAAAAAAATCTGAATGCATATTTCACAAAACCTGTGATGGCCTATAAACATGTGGATTGATATATTCAGCATCAATTGTCATCAGGAAATAAAATCAAACTACATTAAGATACACTTAACATAAATTAGAATAATCAAAATTTAAAAAGATGGCGTGAAATGTTGGTGAGAATGTGGAGCAACTGGAAGTGCCATCTATTGCTGATGGGAGTGTAAAATGGTACTGCCAATTTCTGAAGTGTAAGGTGTTAACTGCTTTATATATTCCTTTGGCAAACTCAAAAGCCATATATTTAAAATCTGTACATTTCACTGTGTGTACATTTTACTTGAAAAAGTAAATGCACTTTAAAAAGTTGCTGTGCCCTGTCTGCAGTGTTTTTTTTTACCTGTGTAATTCCTACTTATCCCTATTACTCTTCAAAATATGTTCATCATCACTATATTTTACAATATCCCATCCCTTTCTCCCTCCCTCCCAGCTTCCTCATCTTTTCTACTTTCTTCTCACTTTACTCCTTTCCCTGCCCCGCCCCTTGGCGTTCTTGCTCTATCACATTGCCTTAGGGACTGGCAACTAATGCAAAGGTGAATTAGACACACTGAGTTCCTGTCCTCTGAGAATGAATCCATAAAGGGAGTCCAACTTGCCAGTAACATAGCTGTAGACTATGATACATGCCATGAGGCACAGAGGACCTGCTCATGCAGGACAGTTGCAGTGAAGGTAATTAACAAGAATAGGACAGGGTGGAATGGGGGGGGGGTGGGTGAAGAGAAGAGGATAGAGAAAGATAGCAAGAGAACAATAGAGAGGCAGGACGTTAGTGAGAAACAGATATGGCTTATTAACTGTTGATGACGACGTGTATAGTATTCTCAACTGGATTGGTCTGAGAAGTATTTCATGATGGGCAAAGTATTTTTACAAGCAAAATGAGAAATAGTGATTGACTGTTTTAAAAAATAATTAGAATAATCATAATAATGATTGGGAAAAACATAGAAAAGATATTGAATGATGAAGCGGGGAGATTAATGTCTCTGAATTGACTGACATGCATGGCATTCCCTTTTGATAAAGCAGTGTAATACACTGTAAAGTTATATGTAATTTTATGTAATATAAAGAAGATTATGATGATAATAAAAATAAAAATAAAAAACAAAAAACAAACAAATAAAAAATAAAAACCAAAAAGATGGGCTGCCTGGAGAGAATAGTTGGTGTCTGGTAGAACTTGGGTGAATAGCCTTCCTCCATAGGCATGGCGGGAAAGAGTTCTCTGTCTAAAGGGAACAGTAGATAGAAAGTTTCAGAAGTTGGCAATTAGTGATCAGAAAATTTGAAGGTGTCACTGTCAGAGGAGGAGGCACAGAGGGACAAATGAGCCAAGGTTATATCAGGAAAGGCCTTTACCTGCTAAGGAATTTGGACTTCGTCCTGAAAAGAAAGGGAACTGCTGAAACTTTCTATCATCTTGTCTCCCTAGCTAGATTATAAATTCCTTGAAATCAGGTCTGCTATTCATCTTTGTATCCTTTGTAATGTCTGGCCCTGGTCCTGGAATGGGTAGGATAGCGAGTTAAGTGTTGATTGATCTTTTAAGGCTGTGATGCTCTCTTAGAGTCTTGCGTGCTAGATTCAGCCATGTTGTTAAAATAGAATTGAGTCAGAGCAGAGACAGTTTTGGAACAGAGAGGTGGAGGTCTATTAGATCCTTGGTATTGTGCGTAAGTAGGCACTCTCAATTATTATCTAATTTAATCTCTGTTACTCTCCTCGCTTAGAAGGAGACCACCAGTGACCTTTGATAGCTCTTGACAAAGAAGAAAGTTCACAGAGGCTTCCCAAGGTTGCTGTGCACTGTCTGCAGTGCTTCTTACCTATTTAATTCCTATTTATCCCTGAACTCTCATTTCACTTCCCTGGACAATTCTTCACTGTCCAACCTTTACACACAAGTTGGCTCTCAAAACTCAACTTAGTGTGTGATTATCGCTTGTTTAGTGCAGCTATTTCATTTCTCTTTTACCCACACAAGAATGTGAGCTTTTTTTGTCCTCTGTACCTATTATAATACCTGGCATTAGTAGACACTAAACAAATAAAAATAATGTTATTTTTGGTTGCATAAATAACTCCTTGAGGAATTTATCATCTATCTTCAGAAGAAAAATTTGAAGTTCAGAGGTTAAGTCACTTTCCAGGTTTGCCTAACCCATAAGAGTCAGACCTAGAACTCAGAGTTATCTGACAACAAAAGCCCCTTCTTTCTGCTGATAGATGGAGGCATTTTCACATTTAAATCAGTATCATGATTGTTCAGTTGATAGGATGAATGATGTAGAGGTTAAGAATATGGGATCCCAGGAACCAGCAATTAGTGTAATGGCTATGTCGCTGGACACCCACGTAGTCGACTGCAGTTCGCGTCCCGGACCCGGTGGCTTAAAAACTCACGCCGGGCACGTGTGCATGCGTGCCCAAGATCCCAAGAGGAGAAGGGAGGAGAAGGGATTACAGCGTGATCATCCCCCCAGGAGGTGATTTCTCGCTGTCTGTCTCTATGTCTCTCTCTGTCTGTCTGGCGGGTGCACACACCCTATAGTGAAAACCTCTCCAAAAAAAAAAAGAATACGGGATCCCTAACTAGGCAATCTGAACCCAAATTCCTCCTCTGCTATTTACTAGCTTCCTTGAGCAAGCTACTTCTTCTCTTTATGATTTAATTTCCTGGAAAATGGGGTCATAGTATGACCCACTTTATAGGATTGTTAGGAAAGTAAGATAAATTAATCCATATAAAACACTACTATTAAGCACACAGAAGGTGCTCAAAAATTGTTAGCTTTTATTATTATCAGTATTCATCTATCCCTTCCCATTTTTTCCTTTTCCTTTCTTTTCATTTTTTTAGAGGCTTTTGTCATAGGGCATGTGCATTCACCAAAGGGAAGTGAGAAATCAACTCCCTGGGGTATGGCCATGCTACAATCCCCTCTCCTCCATTCTCCTCCTGGGATTTTGGGTATGCACACACATGCACATGGAGTGATTTTCAAACCATCAGGCCTTAGACTCAAACTGCTGCTGGCCATGTGGGAGTCTGGTGACATAACCATTACTCCATCTGCTGGCCCCTCTTTTTCTTTTATAAAAATTTACCAGAGGGCTTGTTCATGTACTGGGGAGAGAGAGCAGGAGAAAGAGCAAGGAGAGAGCAAGAAAGCATCCTGCCCATGGGGGATGGTCACACCTCAACCTCTTCTCCTCCATTTCTCCCTCCTCTCAGGATTTTGAGCACGCACACACGCTCGCCTGGCATATTTTTCAAGCTGCTCAGTCTGAGTGACTCCAACTGTGCAGTGGCCATTTGGGACATACCACTCTAACTACCATGCCACCGGCTGGCACTCCTCCCTATTTTCTCACTGTGATCCAACATTATATTCAGAGACCTTCTAGCAATTTTTAAAATTACTTTATGACAATTATCTTCTTGTGTGAAACCGTCTGCCCTGAAATCCATGTTCTTGTGGTCTCTCAATTCAAAATTAGTCATTTATGGATCTGCAGAATCAGACATCATCTATCTCTAACTGCAAAAGATGGTAATATTAATGCCGTTTGCTGTGAATTTCTAGGTTTTAGAACTCAATTATTTCTTTACACCTCTGCTCAGCCATCAAAAACTGTGCTGTAGTGTAGTAAAGGATGAACTATTAATAGTGCTGTTCTCTCTCACGAATCAAAAACCTTTTCCCCAACCTAAGCAGCGTATTATGGAGCTGTTTGAATCACTGACCTAATTGTCGGGAAGTGATTAATGTCGCCATTATTTTCCCCATTCATCAATAGAGGAGAGCAAGTGTGACTTACAGGAAATTTAAAAACGAAGAAAGGAAGAAAAATAATTGCTTCACATATGTAATAGTGGCATGCCAAAATTCTCACATTTTATACATGTTCCCTCATAATGGAATTTTCCCTGGTTGTTCATTGTTGAAATTCTTAATAGTTGGTCTTTTGTGCCTAAGAGATAATATTTTATGTGTGTGTTTTGGTGTCTACTGTTTGCCTTGTTTTTAGAAGGGAAATAGTGACTGATTTGTCTTTAAATAATGAGAGAAATGACAACAGTACAGTTGCCACCTCAGGGACAGGCATTACTGGATGTTAAGTTGATGTCAATCCTCATAACAACCTTGCAAGACAAGTGACATCCCCATCCTGGAAATGATGAAGTAGAGGCTTAAGGAGATTAAGCTAGGGAAACCAGTTTAATTAACCCAGGAAAACTAGCCTGCTTTAGACTCTGGAGGTGTGCGTAGTAACAAAATAGAGTCTAAGGGAATAATTAGAAGCAAGTCTGGCAAAGTAGCTTGTAAATAGAATACGTCAAAAGGAAGACTGTGAAATGTGGAACTAATGAAGCTATTTGAACCTGGAGCTCCAAACAGCAGAGGTGCTCTATTTTTAAGACAGGGCTTCTAAAGTGTGGTTCATGGGCCAGTAGCAATACCAGTCTGTGGGAGCTTCACAGAAGTTCAGATTCTTGCACTTTCTCTCACGTGTTCAATTCTCACTGCTGAGGCTGGCCATCAGTGATTTAAGAAGCCCTGAAGGTGGCTCTGATGCATGCCAAAGTTTGAGAACCATTGCTTTGAAAGGATTCTGACTGTCCTGAGTGGGAAGGATTGGGAAGGCAAGGAAAAACAGTGGGAGACTATTGCCAGATGCCAAACGAGAGGTTAGTAAGGCATAAGTAAGTGAGGGTGGTTTTCGCTGGGAATGAAACAAAGAGAAAATCATGAGATTCTTTTTCAAGGAAGAAGTCATAGGACTTGACAAGATGAAGGTAGAAGCCTATGATGTGAAGCTGCGTACACAAATGGCAGAGTTGGGGTATATACAAGAGCCATTCAGAAGGGGAATTTACTAATACTCTTCAGGAGCCTAAACCTTACTGTGCTTTAACTAAAAACTTCTTCTTTAATGTATCTTCTCCACATCCCTCCATCTACCACCCTGAACTAGTAACTTCCCTTCTGAGAATCAACATGTACTAGATGCTCGGTAACGACAATGGTATTGACTACAGGTAGAGTTCTTATTAAATGCTAAGGACTTTTCTCTAAGTACTTTTTAATTTATTATCCCATCGTGGTTATCCATTAGTTATAAATGTTTATAAACTGCATTCCTCTAATGTCCGATGAGCTGTATACACTATAAAATGAATGTTTCTGAAGACTGATCTGAGAGGTTAAAAGTTTGGACTCTCAAGTCAAACAGCTCTGGGCTTAAAACTCAGCCCCATCATTTACCAGGTGTGCAGTCTTGAAGAAGTAACTTACCCAGTCTTCAGCTGAAATTTCCCCCAGCTGTATTACAATGTGCATTAATAATGAGATGTGCACATAAATTACTTAGTACATATCAGTTGGGGCTTAGGACAATGAAGTCCCTTGCTCAAAACTTCATTGTCTCATTTTGTTAATGAGAATAAACTCCTTAAGCGGTCTGGCATTTGAGGCTTTCCACAAATTGGTCATTCCCTACCTCTCAAACTGCTCATCTGGTAGTCTTTTGCATAAACCCAGGTTTTCAGCTGAGCTGGACACTGTCCCCCAAATTCCAGGTCTGTTACAGCCAGCTTTTGTTTCTGTTGCTTCTTCCCTCATCATACTCAAGCCCTCCAGGGCCCAGCCTGGCTGTCGGTGTTTGTGAAACCATCCCCACAAAGCGCTCCTATCTATTTATCTAGCTAGGACATATGCACCCACCAGAGACACAGATAGAGGGAAAGATAGAAAGCACCCCTCCACACACACTCCAAGGAGGATGGGTACGCCACAATCCCATCTCCATTCTCCTCTTGGGATTTTGAGCATGCATATACATGCATCTGGTTTGGTTTTCAAGTTACTGAGTCCAGGACTTGAGCCTCACGGTCTACCGTGTAGGATCCAGCCACTATGACCTACACTCCATTTGCTGGCCCACCCTCATCTTTTTAATATGATGAAATCTAAATTCTGAGTTTGCTGGTCTTTACTGTTCAACAGACCTACCTGGCAATAGATAGTAGCCTAGGGTAATTCTGTCCATCCTCAGTTCACCTTCCCCAATAATCAGTAAGGGGAGGGTGGTGCGTGATGCCTAACCCATGCTGGAAAGTGCTTCCTTAAAGGCAGTAACACCTAGTTTAGTTTCTTGATCCTATTCAAGTTCACCTAAATTTGGGGGTGGGGGCTTTTGGGAATTCACGGGAAATCAAATTAAAGCATGAGTTTAATTTGGAATCCATGCATAGTTTTTTTTATGATTCTTCTCTTGTGTTGATGTTTTTTTCTCCTTTTAATCAAACTGTTCACTTTTCTGTAGGAATATCATTTGATTTATGAAATAATAATTATTTTCTTTCTTCTCAGGATGAACTTGACCTCACAGACAAACACAGGGAAGCCATGTTTGCACTTCCAGCAGAGAAAAAATGGCAAATTTACTGTAGCAAGAAAAAGGTAAGCTATTCATTGTGATTATGGTTAAGTGGAAAATTATCATTTATGATTTCCTTTGTGCTCCCATTTCACAACCAGAACTCTTTATAATGTGAAAAGCCAGGTTGAATGTGTCATGTTGTGGCCTTGGTGTTACGTATAGCAAAGTGCCAACTCCTTGGATATTGTTTTTATCAACCTTTTAATGGACCCCCCACGCACCTGTAATTATTATATGTAATTACATGTAACTGAGACTCAAATAACATTCGCTTATACAACATAGAAGTCCCCATCACCCATGCTCATTCCATAATAGTTTGTGTATACAGGTAGGTTAGACTAGTAGGGTGGGCTCACAGCCCTTTGTGACTGCCTTCTGACAACTGTCCATCTTGCCATCTCTAAGATGTGGCCTCATCTTCATGTCTGAGATGGCTCCCAAGCTATTTCATGTTCCTAACTGAGGATGGAGGAAAGGGAAAGCACAGTCTTCATTCCCTACTATTAGGTACGTGTTCCAGAAGTTGTATACCTGACTTCCCCTTGTGACCATCTATTAGTTACATGGCCACAAGCCTTTGAAAGGAGCAAAGCCTCATTTTGGGTGATCACTTCCTGTTTAAAACTGGGGATGGGAAGGATGGATATTGGGGACAGTGAGAACACCAAAGGCCATTATTCCCTAGTATCCACAGTACCAGGTGTCACTCCATGATGACTGTATCGCCTGAAATAACCTTCACTTTGACACTTCTAAACCCCATAGTGGGTTCTTAGATTGTCTTCACAACCACTTGGGGGCATTAATCCTGTTCATAGCTACTTTCCCTGTAACTTCTTTCCCTGTCTCAACAGAGACTTGAACCAGCATGAGTAAGTAGGAAGGAGAGGGATTGACCTAAGAGAAGTGTTCTCTCTCTCCAACAGACAGTGGGTACCCTGAATACTCACTTTTTTTTTTTAAGTTTATGTATTTATTTCTTCCATGAGCAAGAGAGATGTACAGAGAGAAGGCTCAGAGATAGAGAGAGATGGCATCCCCACACAGGGTCTTGGCACCACAGTCCACGTCCAGCCTCAGCTAGTCAAGATCATGGGCACATCTGTGCCTTGTGTACTCAGGGAGGTCTCCATACATGAACTTGGAACCTTCCCATGTGGGTGGCCTTGCAGAGCAATGCAATTTCCTGCTGTGCCACTGTCAGTCCCCCAATTACTCACTCATGACCCAGGGACACAGAAACGAACTATAGCAATCCAATATCTTCTTAAGACTCCGTCTTTTTAAGGCTCAGGGAAGCCTTTCATAGGTAACTGATAAACAATTTGGAACCTCCATTTTGGAGGAACCTGTCTCTCAGCTGCTCTGCCCTCTCTTTCCTTCCTCCCAGGAGCATCTTCTGTTACTCATCAAGGCTCTCTCTCTAGTAGTGAGCCTGTCTATGCCTTGTCTCTTCCAGCAACTTTATGCCTTTAGTTCTGAGACACTGGGTCCCATTCATCCATATAACTCTGACAGCTGATGCTTTGAAATGAATGTACAGTGACTGAACCACTGAATTGTCATTAGTGTTATACTGAATACTGCCAAAAAATTTAAGGGGTATTTAATGTTCTACCTGAAAAGTTGCAATCAGTAAAATTATGTGTTGGATTTGGTTCCAGTGGTCTTTGCTGAGTGATGTGACCAGCTGTAACCTTTCAGTATGATCCCTGAGCCTCTATCAGATCAGCCCAAATTGAAGTTTTAAGGGTTCCTAACCCAGTGTAATTAGTAGGATGTCTTTGTGAACACATGTGCTGTCCTCTCTTCAGCTCTATTTGTACATGTCTTACCAACCAGAAGACCTCTCTTGATGAGTTGTCATGATGTCATGACTGAGGAAACCTATATAACACACTGGGAAAAGTGATAAGTTTTTAAGATCATGGTCTTGTGTGATCTTTACAAATAAGACAACTTTTCACATTGACACCTTAAAGACTGACCACTAGTACCGAGAAAGAAAAATCTTCAAGTGCCTGTTTACACAGAGGCCATTGTCTATTTTTGGCTCAGTCTAGTACAGACGTTTTTCTCAAAATTAGGAAATTAAAAAAGTAGGGATTGAGAATATGCGCTGGAGAAAAGGAGAAGGCAGGAAAATGGGAGCAGTTTACTGAAGGGAAAGTTTTCTTCTTTCCCAGATTTTATTACACCCTTGACAGCAATTGAAAGTTAATCATGGAAACTACTGCCCCTTAGATTAGAAAAGGCAAACCCTTGAGGATAGTAATGACCTCGGCCTTGCAGCTGCTGCTCATTTTTCAATTTCCAGGCCAATCGGATCCCCTTGCAAACCTTGTTTCAAGCGTGCACAATGGAGTTGGCTTTGTTGTAGGAGGATGGATGTGAACATGGCCACTGGCCTCAGAATCTCATTTTTTGACAGATGGACCCTCCTTCAATTATCTGGCCAAATTGCATAGGCCTTCGGGAATGCACTTCTTTTGCTAGCTTCATTCCAGCAGCTTGGATCCCTTACGTGAGCTACCAATGGGTGGCTGAGTGAGGAAGCTATTTAACTCTTTGGGGAACCCCAGGGGCTTGTAGATCTGCTTCACTTTAATAGGCTTACAGTGTTTCTTGACTATGGATTTTTTTGATAAGAGCTTCTCACGCTGTTAAACTATGCCATGTCTTTGGTCTGAAACTGAACTTTTTAGGCACTACAACAATCCAGAAATACGTAGTACATATGAGAACACCAACATCTAACCAGGAAGAGAAAATGATGTTTACTTCCCTTCTTTTTTCTTTTTTTTTTAAAGAGAGGTTTTTACTGTAGGATATGTGTGCTCACCAGAGACACAGAACAGGACAATGAGAGGGAAAGTGAGAAATCACCCTTCAGAGGGGATGGCCAGTCCACAGTCCCTTTCACCCCATTCTTCTCTTGGGACTTTGGGCACGCAAACACATGCACCCAGGAGGAGTTTCAAGCTGCCAAGTCCAGGACTTGAACCACGGTTAATGATGTGGGAGTCCAGCGCCACAACCAGTATGCCACCTGCTGGCCCCTACCTCCCTTCTTGAAGGACAGAATGGAGAACTCTGAGCTCACCATCCTCAAGAGTAGAGACAATTATTTTCCTTGAAACATCTCTGCGTAGCCTTTTCAAATCAGGCTTACCACCAGCAAGCCAAACCACATTCATTTCACAGGCTGAGGGAAAGCTACATACCCATGGCTCCCTTGAATTTTCCATCATCAAGATTAGAACTCAGGGCATTACAGACCTTCTCACACATAGTGAAGCCATATAGTAAGGGCCCACTGAAGCCAACAGAAACAGACAGCATGAGCTGGTGAAAGTAGACTTTCTGTGTAAAAGTGAACAGAAGTTATGGAGGCCAGTGAGACAGAGGCCTAAAGATGGGACCAGACTTTTCTCAGCCAAGTGGCTCTTTTCCATGTAACTGATTTGAGTCCCAGCCGCGGCTCTCTGCTTATCAAGCTCTGTGTTCGTTTTAGAAACTTCTCTATCTATGCCTCTGGCTGAAAACCCATGTCCAGAGCCAAAATGAAAAAGGCAAAAGTATTTCTGGGGATAAAATAATTGGAAAGAAATTAATTGGAATTTTGCCTAATTGAGTAATCTGGGGGAGAGTAAGAGATGGATGTTGTGGCCTTGTTGAAAGTCCAAACGAATCTGTGCAAGTTTCTGGGCTGTTGGGTCAGCCATGGTTTGTCCTAGACAGCGATCTATTGTCAAATTTCTAACTTTCATGAAAGGTCCAAAAAAGGTCCTGTTGGTGGGGCTGGGGGTATTTTCAAATAGGAAATGTTTGTGGTTCTTATCTTTAAAGGTAATTCCCTTTTTAGTTCCAATCACAACATACTCTTTTGTTTAAATGAGGTTTTTCCCAGTCTCCAGCCAGAAACTGCATCTGTTAACAATCTTTTGGATTTTAAACTGAAGCTTTTTAAACAATGAACCATCTGACCACGAAAGGCATCTGGCCACTCTGTATTTGCTTATTGTTAACATAATTTTTAAATCCTGGGAAAAGTGAGGAGTAGTTCTTCAGAGAGGAGAATATAGTGTACACTGTATTTTGCTGACAGCAGTCTTATCAACAGAGGAAGAAATCGTCTTTAATTACCATTCTTCCCAGGAGCTAATGTACTAGTTGGTCACCTAACCCGTCCTTTAAGTATCCAGAAAGTACTTTTACCTCCTTTTGAGCTTCAGAATTGGCAAAGTAAATGAATGGGGCTATAGGCACTGTTAGCTGTAGTGACATCAGATATTTGCAAGCAAAGATCAAGATTTGATGTCTATGCCTAATTTCTCTTTTTCTTTCTTTCTTTCTTTTCTTTTTTCTCATCTCTTAAAGCCAAGGCTTAAAGTGTGTTATTAGATTCTTCATATTACATTTCTGTATGTTTTGAGGCCTACTTTAGGGAAGGTCCATTTTTATACTGCTATTGACTGTGTGATTTTAGTTTAATGAAATCCTTCAAGAATCTTGCCTATTCTGGCTGCAGGTCAACTATTGTGATTCTGCAGACTGCTCATTGGGTGCTAGGTACATTTGCCAACAGTAGGGAATGGAGCTGAAAATTCAGCTGATCCTTTGGTGTATTTCTTTAACTTGGTTTATATATTCTAATTGGATCAGTTCCCCACTCCTCCCGATGAAAGAGAATTCTCCTTTCACCCATACAGTAAAAGGTTGAAGCTGTGTTGCATGTGGTCGTCAGGATGCAGCTCTTTCAGTTGTCTGAGAGTTGGGGCCCTCCTGTGTTTGGAGTGCAGTGAGAGAGTGGTTTGATCAAAACACAGATTTAAAGGAACATATGGGAAAGTAGTGGAATTAAAGACAAAGGGAATCATCAGTTTTTTACCCAACTGTCAAACAAACCAGCTGGAAAATGAGGAGGTGAGAGAGCCATGAATCCTTGCGTTGTTTTCAGTATCCTAACGAGAAGCTGCCATGGGTAGATGGGGAAGAGGCACCATTCATGGGCATTGGGCCTGAAGGTTTGACAGGAAGAGGGATTAGCTGTTCTTTCTTTTCTATGATTGATTAAATATAGTAGAATGAACATTGGATTTTCAGATGTTCACTTTGATGTCATGCTTTGAGAGAGAGAACCAGAGAACCAGTAAAAGGGAGAAAACTAGATTTCAATAACTATATTTACAGACTTCTTTAGAAGTGTCCGGTTTGGTCTTCTTGATAGATGGAGTTTTCAACTTGACCATGAGTTCAACTTGGCATTTGTGCGCTTACATGTTCAAAGTTTAAAGAAAACGGCAGAAGAAGTAATATGTGAAAGTTGTCTGCCTTTCTCCTTTACCCCTCTAAAGAATACACAAGGGAAGCCTGGTAGCTGCAGGATGGCCAGCATCTCTAGGCTCTGAAACTCCTTCCTTGTCTACATATTGAGGGATGAGCATTGTCCATAATCCCCACTTGTAACAGTAAGAAATAATACACTTAGAGTATCTGGTGTTTCACTCACTGAAGCAATGCAGTTGGTGAAGGACAGGTTGGTATGTGATTTAGATGGGTATTCTCCACGACAGACTCTTGGCTAAATTCTGAAGATAAATAAACACAAAAGTCAAATTTCCTGGAGTGGTTGGTCCTGGTAGGAGAAGCAGATAAAAATCAAGTGATTGTCAAGTCTTGTCATAAGTTTCATCATAAGCTTTGGGTTGGTTAAGCAGGCTCTAGGGCATAGAGGAAGGAGGGACCAGTCTCTAGATGTGTCACTGTAGGAGTGACAGAGATGACTATTATTTTACCACTTTGATTTATCCATTGATTACTCCAGCGAGAGAGCTGGTGTCATGCTGATGTCATTTCTTGCCTCATCTAGTAACTGAATCTTTTGTCAACGTTTGAGCTCTGTCCATGTGTACAATACACTTTTTCTCTCCATTTGTGTTTTGTTCGTGGCTCCATTTGCCATTGATTAAAAAGTCAAGTTTACACTGTTGGCCTGATCTGATCTTCACTAGCACAATTTGTAGGGCATGTGAGGAAATCTATAAGAGGCTTAACTTTTGAAAAACGAAGACACTGTGGGGAAAGACTAAAATAACTGAGATCCTCCCGATGAAAGAGAATTCTCCTTTCACCCATACAGTAAAAGGTTGAAGCTGTGTTGCATGTGGTCGTCAGGATGCAGCTCTTTCAGTTGTCTGAGAGTTGGGGCCCTCCTGTGTTTGGAGTGCAGTGAGAGAGTGGTTTGATCAAAACACAGATTTAAAGGAACATATGGGAAAGTAGTGGAATTAAAGACAAAGGGAATCATCAGTTTTTTACCCAACTGTCAAACAAACCAGCTGGAAAATGAGGAGGTGAGAGAGCCATGAATCCTTGCGTTGTTTTCAGTATCCTAACGAGAAGCTGCCATGGGTAGATGGGGAAGAGGCACCATTCATGGGCATTGGGCCTGAAGGTTTGACAGGAAGAGGGATTAGCTGTTCTTTCTTTTCTATGATTGATTAAATATAGTAGAATGAACATTGGATTTTCAGATGTTCACTTTGATGTCATGCTTTGAGAGAGAGAACCAGAGAACCAGTAAAAGGGAGAAAACTAGATTTCAATAACTATATTTACAGACTTCTTTAGAAGTGTCCGGTTTGGTCTTCTTGATAGATGGAGTTTTCAACTTGACCATGAGTTCAACTTGGCATTTGTGCGCTTACATGTTCAAAGTTTAAAGAAAACGGCAGAAGAAGTAATATGTGAAAGTTGTCTGCCTTTCTCCTTTACCCCTCTAAAGAATACACAAGGGAAGCCTGGTAGCTGCAGGATGGCCAGCATCTCTAGGCTCTGAAACTCCTTCCTTGTCTACATATTGAGGGATGAGCATTGTCCATAATCCCCACTTGTAACAGTAAGAAATAATACACTTAGAGTATCTGGTGTTTCACTCACTGAAGCAATGCAGTTGGTGAAGGACAGGTTGGTATGTGATTTAGATGGGTATTCTCCACGACAGACTCTTGGCTAAATTCTGAAGATAAATAAACACAAAAGTCAAATTTCCTGGAGTGGTTGGTCCTGGTAGGAGAAGCAGATAAAAATCAAGTGATTGTCAAGTCTTGTCATAAGTTTCATCATAAGCTTTGGGTTGGTTAAGCAGGCTCTAGGGCATAGAGGAAGGAGGGACCAGTCTCTAGATGTGTCACTGTAGGAGTGACAGAGATGACTATTATTTTACCACTTTGATTTATCCATTGATTACTCCAGCGAGAGAGCTGGTGTCATGCTGATGTCATTTCTTGCCTCATCTAGTAACTGAATCTTTTGTCAACGTTTGAGCTCTGTCCATGTGTACAATACACTTTTTCTCTCCATTTGTGTTTTGTTCGTGGCTCCATTTGCCATTGATTAAAAAGTCAAGTTTACACTGTTGGCCTGATCTGATCTTCACTAGCACAATTTGTAGGGCATGTGAGGAAATCTATAAGAGGCTTAACTTTTGAAAAACGAAGACACTGTGGGGAAAGACTAAAATAACTGAGATTTTTTTTTTTCAGCCTGGAAAAGAGAAAGGCAGGGAGAAATTCCAACACAGGATGTGTTGAGTGGGCATGCTGCAGTGAAGCTATAAAGTCTGTCAAAATATTACCAACTTCCAGTTGGTAAGAGAGCCCGCCTCAAGCCCCCCCCAAAAAAACCCCCTGCCAATCTGGCCCACGGATTCATCCTCCACGATTCAGAGACTGAAGGGCCAACTCTTTTTTTTAATATATATTTTAAATTTTATTTACTCATTTACTTATTTTATTTTGAACAGAGAGACACACAGAGAGAGAGAGAGAGAAAGTGAGAAAGCAAGCCACCAGGTCCAGGACTTGAACCATGGTTGGCCATATGGGAATGTCCAGCGCCTTAACCACCACACCACCTGCTGGTCCCCAAAATATGCAAAGCCATTTTACTATATCTGTGTATCAACTTACCATGATGAGCTAAGAAACTTGGGGCAGGCTTGGTTTTTATTTATGTATTTATGTATTATTATTATTATTATTATTATTATTATTATGGAGAGATTTTTGCCATAGAGCGCATGCGCTCGCCAGAAAGACAGAGACAGAGAGACAGAAAGCGAGGAATCACCCCCTAGGGGGGATGGCCATGCTGCAATCCCTTCTCTTCTATTCTCCTCTTGGGATCTCGCCCCAGCATGAGTTTTAAGTCACCGGATCCGGGACTTGAAAGAAGGGCCAACTCTTAGCGGAGTACAGCAGGGGCTCCTGGACGTTTTTCATCCTGGTTATGATTCACTGAGGCCTGGGCTATTCTGGTTGATAAATATTTTGAACTTTGGCCTAAGTGTGAGATCCTGATTGGCCTACAGATGGTCACCAAAACCATTCAGAAATAGGTATCTCGAGCCTGAAGCATTCCTCTTCTAGGAGCTATCAGAGGTGCAGATAGAGACTTATGTATGAGGATGTCCTTTACAGTGTTGACTCTGAAAGCCAATGATTCTCAACAACTTAAAGGGAGATGTTATGATACACATCCACAACAGAAACCCTTGCAACCACTGAAAGTTATATTTCCAAGGAATTTTTAATGACATAAGAAACTTGTCAGCATATCAGGACCAGCAGTTGATGTAAATGACTATGTCGCTGGAATCCCATATAGTCGACTGTGGTTCAAGTCCTGGGCCCGGTGGCTTAAACTCACGCTGGGTGCATGTGCGTTGTGCCCAAGATCCCGAGAGGATAATGGAGGAGAAGGGATTGTGGCGTGGCCATCCCCCCTGGGGGGTGATGTCTCACTTTCTGTCTCTCTGTCTCTCTCTGTCTGGCTGGCAAGAGCATGTGCCCTATTACAAAAACCTCTCCAAAAAAAAATTTAAAAAAATATAACTTGTCAGCATGTAATGAGAAGGTTGAAAAGAATGATAGAAAACTTTGTAATCTGTATGTTCAAAAGTTTACAAAGGTGTATATATCTTGGTTGGCAGACAAACAGTTGTTAGGATAGTGGGTGATTTACTTTTCTTCCTTTATACAAGTACCTCCCCAATTTTTTTGTAATGCATATTCTTTTACCTTAAAATTTTTTAATTAAAAAAATAAAATTGCTCTGTTTAAAAATGCATACAATGTATTTTGTATAAGTTAGGTTTCAGTCAGAGTAGCAGGACCACTGGGGCCCGTTCACACATGCGCTTGCACACGCACACGTATTGGATATAGGGATTTGTCCTTCTGTAGTCATAGAAGCTGGCTCAGCTGGCTCCGTAAGATTCTCTGCATCACATCTATGAAGCAAGCAGCTGGGAAGGGAAGAGGGATGTGAAGGAGGGTAGTAGGGAACTGAAACCCACGAGAACACATAGAAAGTTGTGTCTGGGACCAGCAGTTAGCGTAATGGCTATGTCTCTGGACTCCCATGTAGTTGACCGTGGTTCGCGTCCTGGACCTGGTGGCTTAAAACTCACGCCGGGTGTGTGTGCCCAAGATCCCGAGAGGAGAATGGAGAAGGATTGCGGCATGGCCATCCCCCCCTGGGGGGGGTGATTTCTCGCTTTCTGTCTCTCTGTCTCTCTCTGTCTGTCTGGCGAGCACACGCGCCCTATAGCAAAAACCTCTCCAAAAAAAAGGAAAGTTGTGCCTGTCCTGTGGCCTCTGACTTTGATTGACATCAGTGTCTTGTAGAAGCCCAGGTTCTTAATCACATAGCTCAACACACACACACACACACACACAGTCATGCATGTATACACCACACACACCCTCCTGGCCCGGGAACAGCTGGAGGATTCGGAGGAAAGTCGAGCAGAGCTGTCTGCTGTCCATACTGGTGAGGTGAGCTGGCAGATAAACCAGCACGAAGAACTGCAGGGTGGCACCTGCTTCACCTCTGCTCTCCTGTTTGCTTTTGAAGGGCTCCCTTATGGCTGACCCTAACCCAGAAACCTATAAGGAGGGTGCAGTTCAGCCTAGCCAGCGTGAACATTACAAAGCCACCACACATTTGTATTAAAATTTGGAGGAAAAAATAAAAATGAAACAATGAACAGCAACCAGTGTTCCTGTTGTCAAGACAACTGTGGCATATTTTTCTTTGTCTAGCTCAGGGTTGATCTCTCTCTCTCTCTCTTTCTTTTCATATTTTACTCTTCCCTGGGGAATTAAAACAAAAATGAATCCCTAAACTACCCAGAACTTTCAGATCCATTTATCTTTGCAGGCAGCCACTGTGAAAACCTGGTGATCTTGGCTTGATGAGATTCCCTCTGTTCTCTGCACAGAAACCCACTGGAGGCCTGTTTCTCATTGACCTTGCCTCTCTGGTGGTATAAACGCAAAGCTAGTGACCCATTTTCTTTCTCTTTTCTTTTTAGTACAAACCCCTGTGCTATTAAAATGAATACCAAATTTTAGAGTTGAAGTATAATATGCTGTTTATTTAGGGATTCTCTGCCTAGCAGTCCTTAAACCAAAGTTATATTCCAAAAAAGGGCAGTTGATTATTAAGTATTTATTTGCCTCTTGTTTCGGTAATCCCTTTGTTTAATAATAGCAGTTTGGGGTATTTTTTTTTCTTCTCAGTCTTACCAATTCTGTCATTCCAGCTGTTCTCACTACCACCCCTCCTTGTAGTATCCAAAATAGTCCTGAGCCCATGTGCTTCCATTAGTGGTGTCTCTCAGTAGGTGCCAATGTCTATTAGTGAAGAGGCAGTAAATGGATTTGCCCATAGGTTGAACCAAACCATATCTCATTTTTTCTCTTTGATGCTTGGAGAATTGGATAAACTTAAAATAGGGTGAACTCAGTCACTGGGTGCAGCAGCAATTCAAGTACCCCACAAGGCTGGAACCATATAGTGGCTGTGGATTCAGATCCCTGGGTCAGTCTGAAACTGTCCACGTGCACACATGGGTGCCCGAGATCTTGAGGGACTAGAAGACTGGGGGAAGAGGACTGTGATGCGATGAGGCCCTATTGAGAGTGCTTCTCTCTTAGGCATGTACATGTGTGTGCTACCATTTTTAAAAGTTAAAATGTTTTGGACAACTTTTTTTGAAGACTTCTCCTGGAGTATCTCACTCTGGTTCTATAGTTCTCTTTGGGATATATTACCTGCAAAAACCTCCCAATTCAGGAACCTTCAGCAAGTTTCCTAAATTATATTTTGCCTTGGTAATTGTTCTACAGTGTAATGTATGTGTGACATTATTTTTTTATTTTTATTTTTTTGGAGAGGTTTTCACTATAGGGTGTATGCGCTCGCCAGACAGACAGAGAGAGACAGAGAGACAGAAAGTGAGAAATCACCCCCCCAGGGGGGATGGTCACGCCGTAATTCCTTCTCCTCCATTCTCTTCTCGGGATCTTGGGCACGCATGCACATGCGCCCAGCGTGAGTTTTAAGCCACTGGGTCCAGGATGCGAACCGTGGTCGACTACGTGGGAGTCCAGCGACATAGCCATTACGCTAACTGCTGGTTCTCAACATTATTATTTTTTAAAGATAAATAGAATACAAATAATCATGATGAGAAATACCTTGCACAGTCATAGGCTACCCAGAGTTACTTAAGAAGGCAGGATATCATTTACTACTTATATGACCTGGGGCATATTGCTTAACCTCTCCAATTTCTTTGTCCTCCTCTGTAAAACGAGATTAACTTCACAGGGTTGTTGTGAAAATTAAGTGACATGATATGATTTAGTGTAGTTATCAGAGGGTTTGGGGCATGGAAATATTACCTGTTGTCATAGTCAGTGGTAATGATGGCGACTGTTTGTAGCAGCATTATAAACAGAAACTTTTGCTTGTTCACTAGTGTGCTGATCAGGGATTTATTTCGATACCTGGTTTTCTCAGAACAGTGGTGAGAATTCCAAAATCTCCTCTCCCATAGTGGAGCCACAGGGCATTTCAGAAGCAAGAAGTAGTAATTTAGGAGACTATATATATAAATTTTTTTTTTTTTGAGAGAGATTTTTTGCTTTAGGGTACTTGTGCTTGCCAGAGAGATAGAAACAGAAAGATAGAAAGCAAGAAAATGCCCCCGGGAAGTGGCCACGCCACAATCCCTTCTCCTCCAGTCTCCTCTCGGAATCTTGGGCACACACACACACACACACACACACACACACAC
>NW_006159602.1:1295675-1299693 GCF_000334495.1 Tupaia belangeri chinensis | reverse complement strand
AGGGCTGGAACCATATAGTGGCTGTGGATTCAGATCCCTGGGTCAGTCTGAAACTGTCCACGTGCACACATGGGTGCCCGAGATCTTGAGGGACTAGAAGACTGGGGGAAGAGGACTGTGATGCGATGAGGCCCTATTGAGAGTGCTTCTCTCTTAGGCATGTACATGTGTGTGCTACCATTTTTAAAAGTTAAAATGTTTTGGACAACTTTTTTTGAAGACTTCTCCTGGAGTATCTCACTCTGGTTCTATAGTTCTCTTTGGGATATATTACCTGCAAAAACCTCCCAATTCAGGAACCTTCAGCAAGTTTCCTAAATTATATTTTGCCTTGGTAATTGTTCTACAGTGTAATGTATGTGTGACATTATTTTTTTATTTTTATTTTTTTGGAGAGGTTTTCACTATAGGGTGTATGCGCTCGCCAGACAGACAGAGAGAGACAGAGAGACAGAAAGTAAGAAATCACCCCCCCAGGGGGGATGGTCACGCCGTAATTCCTTCTCCTCCATTCTCTTCTCGGGATCTTGGGCACGCATGCACATGCGCCCAGCGTGAGTTTTAAGCCACTGGGTCCAGGATGCGAACCGTGGTCGACTACGTGGGAGTCCAGCGACATAGCCATTACGCTAACTGCTGGTTCTCAACATTATTATTTTTTAAAGATAAATAGAATACAAATAATCATGATGAGAAATACCTTGCACAGTCATAGGCTACCCAGAGTTACTTAAGAAGGCAGGATATCATTTACTACTTATATGACCTGGGGCATATTGCTTAACCTCTCCAATTTCTTTGTCCTCCTCTGTAAAACGAGATTAACTTCACAGGGTTGTTGTGAAAATTAAGTGACATGATATGATTTAGTGTAGTTATCAGAGGGTTTGGGGCATGGAAATATTACCTGTTGTCATAGTTTTTTTTTTTTTCTTTTTCTCTTCCTTTTTACCCCCCTCTCTTCTTGTTTGTTTCCTCTTCTTTCTTCCTTCATCTCTCTTCCCTCCTCCCTTTCTTCCTTCTTTAAAAAAAAGTATAAACATTTGGTCATCTCCATGCACAAGTACCTTTTTTTTTTTTGAGAGAGATTTTTTGCTTTAGGGTACTTGTGCTTGCCAGAGAGATAGAAACAGAAAGATAGAAAGCAAGAAAATGCCCCCGGGAAGTGGCCACGCCACAATCCCTTCTCCTCCAGTCTCCTCTCGGAATCTTGGGCACACACACACACACACACACACACACACACACACTCATTCTCTTAGCGTGAGTTTCAGGCCATTGGGTCTGAGACTTGAACCATGGTCGACTATGTGGGAGTCCAGTGACATAACCATTAGACCACCATAACCATCTGCTGATCCCTAGGAGGCTATATTGTAGATAAAGGAAGAGATGAAGAAAGCCCCTACTGTTGACACCCGAAATTGGTAAAGGCAGGGACTCATTTATGGCAAAAGTTCTAGGGCAGTGCTGAGCCATGGCATGGGTAGATCTTGAACTTGATCTTAGGAGCTTCTCAATTTATGTTTGGGAAGCCGAGTCCCAGAGACAATCTAACTACCCTTCACTTCTCCACATCGACCCACATGCCCATCACGGTGCTAGTGCTCTGCCCACGGCTAGCCCTGGAGAAGCTCACTTGATTGGATTTGCCCAGCAAACACCTGTCAGTACACACTGACCTCAGGTCCAGAAGGTAGGCATGTGTGTGTGAGTTGAGCTACTTTTAAAATAACATTAAAATCCCTGCCTTTTTTGCTGCCTAGAAAATATTGGTAGTCGATGAATATATTTGGTTTTAAAATATGAGGACTGAAAAATATTTTTAGATGAAAACATTACTACTACTGTTGTTTGCAGTAGGGAAAACCACCCTCTATAGGACATAAATAACATCAAGAGGTTCCCTTAAGCAGGCCAGTTTTAACAAATAAGTAACTTATTAAGTTAAAGCCAGCCAGATTTATAAATGTTCTGTTCAGCGACAAAATGTGTTGAAAGTCTCAGTCTTATAATTCAGCAGTGTGTTCAAATTGTGTTGTTTCTGAAGTTAAGCTAGCAAAATAAAACTTCAGTTTGGGGAGATAATAAAAGAATGTTTCAGCACATTTGCAGATACCATTATTGTTAGAAGTCTAAACCTGATTATCAGGACAGACATTCTGGGCTCCAATAAAATTTCTAAAAGAGAAAACAAACAAACCTCTGATAACTTATCCCTCAGGCCATGGGCTAACTTATTATTTTCTGGTTAACTATTTAATTATGGTCGTGAACATTGTAAATATACAAACAAGTAACATATAATGAATGCTCATATTTAACAAATACTAACATTTTGTCATGTTCACTTGCAGTGTTTTACAAAATGAAACAAAAATTATAAATATAGTTGAAACCCAAAGTTGGCTTCTATTCTAAAGGTGATATGTGTTTTTTTAATTCTTTCTTTTTAAAATTTGCCAATATATTTGTAACCTTTCTGTATGTATACATTCTTAAAGCATACATAGTATTTCTTCATTTTAACTGCTAAATAGTGTTAAATATTGTGAACACACCACAATTTAATTATATTTATCCCCATTGAACAATTCTTACTTCCAACTTTTGACTATTTAAAGAAAAGTTTGCAATGAACATTCTTGTGTATGTGTTCAAGAATTTTCAGGTGTTGGGAACCAGTAGTTAGCGTAATGGCTGTCGCTGGACTCCCACGTAGTCGACCACGGTTTGCGTCCCGGACCTAGTGGCTTAAAACTCATGCCGGGTGTGTGTGCGTGCATGCCCAAGATCCCGAGAGGAGAATGGAGGAGAAGGGATTGTGGTGTGACCATCCCCTCTTGGGGGTGATTTCTTGCTTTATGTCTCTATGTCTCTCTCTGTCTGGCAAGCACATGCGCCCTATAGCGAAAACCTCTCAAAAAAAAAAAAAAGAATTTTTCAGGTGTGGTGGTGCCTGCTCTATGACAAAGAATTTTTCTAGGCTAGACATCTGTATATATAGTTACTGAATTGTTTGATGTGAACACTTTCACCTTTAATTGCTGACCGAAGTGGTTGTAAGAATTTATCTTGCAGTGGATTAATTGGGACCAGCAGATAGAATAATGGTTACGTTGTTGGACTACCACATGGCTGACTGCAGTTTGAGTCTCAGACCTGGTGGCTTGAAATTCAAGCCGGGTGCCTGTGCAAGCATGTCCAAAATCCCAAGAGGAGAATGGAGGAGAAGGGATTGTGGCATGGACATCCCCTCCCCCCCCCGGTTGATTTCTTGTTTTCTGTCTCTCTGACAGTCCCTATAGCAAAAATCTCTTTAAAAAAATTTTTTTAATACTTGTAGTGGATTAGTTGCTAACCCTCTAAGGGGTTGGTGTTGACTGAGGGAAGGGCCTATTGAGTTGTCAGAAAGGTCATAACATGTTTTTTTCTGTTTTTTGTTTTCTGTGCAAAAACATGTCATGACTTTTCCAACAATCCAGTAGTAGTTCATTGTTCTGATCAATTAGTGTCTGTAAATTTGAATGTTTGTAGTATAGGAAGATGTCATTAAATTTCTTCTATTCTTTTACCCCTGTGTTTCTTTGCAAATCAAATGGAAATAAAAATTACTGGAATAGGGAGTACTCATTAAAAAGCTAAACAAAAACTCGATTTTTAGAAAATGAAAAGCATTCCACCCAAATACTCATAAAGCCATACAATATTGTAGAAGTATATAAAAATGGACCATCCATTTCACATTATGTTTATTTGGTTTGACTACAGAGGAAACTGCTCTGTACGTGGTTCACTCTTCCTGTCCTCTAGACAGCTTTTCACCCTCAGTTCTAGAGCCTGGCAAAGTGTGTTTCCATCTTTAGTAAGCTCTTCACTGATATTTGCCATCACCAATTACAGGAAGTTCCTGAGGCTTTTGCCATTTCCCTGGTTGGTGACAAAAGTGCAGGTGCAGAATCAGCGTGTCTGCACAAACATGCAGATTGGCCATGGCTGGAAACCCCATGATTCGTCA
>NW_006159602.1:1291429-1295644 GCF_000334495.1 Tupaia belangeri chinensis | reverse complement strand
CTTTCCCTAAGCTGGGCAACTTTATTTTGAACATTTCATTGTAAAAAATTGCAACACCTTTCCTCTTTTGTGTACTCCTTGATTCCTTTGGGTATTCAGGAACTGAGAGGTTTAACGTGCTGTGTATTCCCCAGTCTAAATTCTGAGCTAATTTCCTGAGTACGAGTCACTTTGTGGATGTGGGGGTTGCTGACTTTGTCTGTAAGTACTTTGCTTTGTACTTAGCTTCGGAGAAACAATGAACAAATGTCTGCCATGTGGATACCATCTCTCTCCTGTGTTTCTTGTCCTTGCATTGCTTCAGGCTTCAAAGTCTTGGTTTTCTTCTAATTAAGGAATGTCAGGTTGGAAGGGAATGGGAGCAAATCCCCAGTGTTTGTGTTCACTTACAACAATTTAAACAATGACAAAAATAACTAAACAATACACAGCTGAGGAAAAGTAAGATATATTAGGTAGACAGTGTGGTAGTGTGGAGAGTGTGGGGGTTACGTCCATTCCCCCTCTAGAATGGGGCCCAGAGAAGCAACTCACACAGGGTTCACTCTCTTCTTGCCTACCTTGGTCTGCTCTGTAGGAAAAATGGTCCTGCCTTGATCCAGTCAGTGGAAGAGACTTGGAGCTTTGGCTCTGAATGGTAGCACTGGGAAGTCAGTGGCTCTTAGCTGCCATGCAGCAGTGATCTTTGGCTCCCAAATCATTAATTCTTAAGCAGGTTCATTGTTGTCTTCTTTTTTTGCTATAGGGCACATGCGCGTGCCAGAAAGAGAGAGACAGAGAGAAAGTGAGAAATCACTCCCCAGGGAGGATGGCCATGCTGCAGTCCCTTCTCTTCCATTCTCCTCTCGGGATCTTGGGCATGCACACACACGCACCTGCTGTGAATTTAAGCCATCAGGTCCGGAACTTGAACTGCAGTTGACTACATAGGATTTCAGTGACATAGTCATTATGCTAACTGCTGGTCCCAAACAGGTTCTTGACAGCTCTGGTACAGGATAAATTCCATTGTGAGTCAGATGCAGAGGTAGAAGTCCGTACTGTCTTGGAACCCTCCAGCTTTGTCACAGAATACTTATCAACAGTGCTGTTGTAGAATCAAGATTCTAAGCGTGAACGTGGGCAGTCCTTTGAGTCTCTTGCCTGTGCGTATTGAAGCACATAGACATAGCTTTGTTTTTTTTTTTTCCCCCCAAATTCGTGAACGTGGGCAGTCCTTTGAGCCTCTTGCCTGTGCGTATTGAAGCACATAGACATAGCTTTGGTTTGCTTTTTTTTTTTCCCCAAATTTCTGAAGTCTGCAGATGCAGAATTGCACTAGGCATAAATGGACTACTTCAGTGCCCCACAGACCACAAAGTGAGTTTGTTAGTGAATTTGAGCAAGTGTTCTCAGTGACAACTCTATCTCTGATGGAAAGGAATATTGCTGTGTCTCAGATCTGAGAATCCACACATAAATGTCCATTTTGGTTACTACCACCCCAGTGGATTCCCAAGGAACATACAGTACCAAAGACATGCCAGGCCAACGTACATACTTTGTTAGTATACTGTGGGGCTCTGGCTTCCTGCCCTGGTTAACCAAATGAAGTACAAAAAACTTCTAGCAAAGTTTGCAGTAAGATATATCTTGATTGCTAACTGTAAACAATGGGGGTAGAAGCCTGGAGCACTTTGAGAAGCATGCAGAGGTTATGAGCGATCTCAATAAGAAATTGCATGGTAATTGATTAGTAATGTCTGCCATTAAACATGATGGTGAACGTGGAATATGTAGGAAATATTTGCCGTCCCTGTGGATGCTCCTCTTGCCCCTAGATGATGGTCAGATTAAATGAGCATATTCCATGCTTCTTTTACCCTAGGACTCTCTCTGGTTCTCAGCAGGCTTTCTAAGTGCTATGGCACTTGCTTCCACAAAAAGGCCACCCCTAGCTCGCCTGATTTCGACAACTTCTAGAGACAGATTTATGAAAGACAGCAATTGAAAGAAATGTGCCCTTTGGAAGAGAGATAAAGAACAACAACAACAAATATTTTTCCTGTGTCTTTCCTCCATATATATATTTATCCTTTTCACTAATAGCTCCAGCACATCTAATACTATTGAGTATTTCATTACTGGTACATTTCAGAGTTTCTCCTCTTTGAAAAGTAGGAAGAAGATTTGAGCTTCTAGTAAAAATTACAATATGCTACTAATACTTCTAATTTGGGGTTCTCAAAATTTCTTACTCTCCAGGAACCTGGTAATTTGTGGCACTAGGAATGGGTTACAGCAGAAAGTCTACTCTACTAAAGAATACCACTCTTAAATTACAGTGCTTTGAATTCTGTTATTCTTCAGTGCTGTTCAGAACAACATTTGACTTGAGCAGGCTAAGGTAGTGATGTTCTTTTATCAGTACCAAACATAAGGAACAGTATTTTGTTTCTTCAATTTCTTTGTTTCTTTTCTTTTTTCTATTTCCTTCTTTTCTTCCTTCCTTCCTATACATATATTTCTTTCTTTTGAGAGAGAGGGAGAGAGAAAGAGAATGACAAGTACTTTCAATGGGGTCTCACAGCATGCTCTCTTTTCCCACTCCCCAGCTTTCCTAACTAGCCAGGATCACTGTTGCATGCATGCCCGGCCTGGGAACTAAACCCCCATCTTCCATATGGCTTCCAGCATTGCAGAGCACTGTACTGCTGCTGCTGCACCACCATGGCTGAGCCCCTTCCCTCAATGTCTAAGATGTACTTTCTTATGTCTCCATATTTAGATAGTTCGGATGGAGTGATATCTTCTAGCGGATGCTTTTCTTTTTACTTTCTTTTTTTTGCCAAAAAAATGCTGTCATTAATTCAGTAGCACATTTGTAGATTCCAGAATGGCTTAAAATTAGAAGTACAGTATGCCACTCCTAGCAGACAATTGACTGTAGCAGCAGTTTTCACAGTCATCCTGAGAATGCCTGCCTAACTGGAATAAGCCTTTTTGTGCTATTTTCCCCCATTCTCTTCTTAATTATGATTTGACAAAGGGTCCTCTCTTGTTATAGCCTCATGTTAAGCATTATATTGCAAATCGTGAACATACTTGGGTTGTTTTCCCATGGGCAGGTTGCAGAACATCAGTACTTGCTTTATGACATTCTGAAAGGCGGGCCTGGTAGCAGCAAATCTGGTAGCAAGAGGTGAGGCAGGAGAGGCCATTGACACCACTGATTGGATTTCCACACTGCACACGGGCTTAGTGATGTGTGTCTGAACGTGTTAATTTACAGATCAGCTGGACCGAATTGTAGCTGTCCATAGTGACATCTAGGTCAAAGATTTGACCCTTAACTAGCTACAGAGAAGTAATTTGTTTTATGTCATTGTACACTGTTGTGTCATAGGCAAAGTGTCTGCCTTCAGGGGACTGTGGGGCTGTATCCCTTCTCAAAATAATTATTAGAGAGTGTTTCTTTTTCTTTGCCATTAAAACGAGAGGGACTTATCGTGTGGAATTGGTTTCAGATGCTAGAGTGGCACTAATTGAGATTCTCAGGCTTCAGTCATGTGCCTAGCTGTGAAGTTCTTTGCCAAAGAAATGACTCGTTAAAATAAATAAACAGTTTGGGAAGTGGGCTGTACAGTCTCAGTTCTTAGTACTAGGTGAGGATTGGGGCTGCTTGCTTGCCTTCTGAGATATACTAGCAGATAAAATGCGTTTCCTCCCATACCCTTGTAGCTTATGACTTGAAGATCCTAAATCTGTGAAGACAGCTGAAGCTTGTTCAGCAAAGAAAGGGGTGTTGGAGCAGATGGTTCCTGAACAGCTTCAGAAATGCAGTCATGCTGTTGGTCTTCTCTTTGTTATTGTTGCTGCTCGTCCCCCACCAGGGTGACTAGATCACTTGAAAATGGCACAGCTTGTTGCTTTTGGGGGAAGAAGAAAAATGATAGCTGGTAAGAAGTAGCACAAGCCTGCATTTTGATGTGCTATTTTATTCAGGCCACTTAGAATTTTTTTTTCTTTTTTTAATTAATTAATTTATTTATTTTTTTTTTTTGAGAGATTTTCTATATAGGGCGCGTGCGCTCGCCAGACAGACAGAGAGAGACATTAGAGACAGAAAGCGAGAAATCACCCCCCAGGGGGGATGGTCACGCCGCAATCCCTTCTCCTCCATTCTCCTCTCGGGATCTTGGGCACGCACGCACACGCGCCCAGCGTGAGTTTTAA
>NW_006159602.1:1260024-1291243 GCF_000334495.1 Tupaia belangeri chinensis | reverse complement strand
CTCACCCCAGGGGTGATGGTCACGCCGCAATCCCTTCTCCTCCATTCTCCTCTCGGGATCTTGGGCACGCACGCACACGTGCCCGGCGTGAGTTTTAAGCCACCGGGTGTGGGACGCGAACGGCGTTCGACTACGTGGGAGTCCAGTGACACAGCCATTACGCTAACTGCTGGTTCCCAGGCCACTTAGAAATTTTTGATGATTTTTACCATTGTAAAGTTGGTGACATACAGAAGACATTCCTCGCCATCAAGGAAGTATTTCAAAGCGTTATTTCCAGTGGAATTCAGAAATGTTTGCACTTAATCTTTATTTTAAACTTAGAGGATATACTGATAAAGACTGTGGCTCAGTAAAAATGCAAGAGCATTCGTTATAATTGACTATATATATATTTTTTTACCTGAGAAGAGAGTGTGAAATATATAAATAGGTACAGTTCTTTGTAGCTAGATAGTACTTGCAAAGACTTGGAACATATTGTCAGAGTAAGCTTATAATCATCTTAGAACCTCTCGGCTCTGAAGCTTGGAAATGTGTGATTCTTACATGTGCTAAATGCATATGTCTCATATCCATCCACTCACAAGGAGAACAGGGATTTTGCTCTTTTATTCATGTATTCCATATCTAGCACAATGCTTAGACCATTATAGAACTCAATAAATATTTGTCAAATGAGTAAAAGAATGAGAAGGAAAGCAAATATGACTTTTTAGATTAAATTCAGCATTGTTGAGTATGAGCATAGTAAAAAGAGAGATTCTGTCCCTGTTTTGCTCTAGAGAAAACCTATATTCAGCAGTTCAGTGTTAATCATGTTGAAAAGTTGGGCTGTCTGCACAGGTACTTAGGTTTTAAAACGCGGCTGTGTCCTTGTGGGATTTAGCAGACAACTATTGGGGAGCAATGGTGGAGTATAGCCTTCTTTCTGGCTGGAGGGTCTAAACTCACTTAGTTCACTGCTTTCCACCCCCTCTTAAAGTTTGTTTGTTTGTTTCTTTAATGAATGAGAGAGAGAGTCATAGGGACAGCATCCCCAACAGAGTCCTAATGCTGTGATCCACCTCCCAGCTTTCAGCCAGCCCAGATCATGAGCAAGGGAATGCTCAGCATACTCAATATCTTCAGCCTTGAGCCAAGAACCCACCATGTGGGAGTGCCTCACAAAGGATCACACTTTACAGCTGTGCCACTATCTGGCCTCTCAACTTTCAATGAATATTTCAGAAAGTCTGTGGTATAGTACCCCATACAGTTGACCAACAAATTCCTGGGAGAGGGTTGAAGACCAATGTTCCTTTCTAAGGGAGATAGAATAGAATAGTAAGCAGCTCAGAGACCTCAAGTGAGAGACTCAGCAATGCACAGCTAGGAAGCATGCATGCAGGTTAGACAAGGCAGTAGAAACAGAATGAAGGTGATGTGGTCAGAATGGGGTCGATGTTCTCGAGCAAGAGATTTGGGCAAGCCTGAGCATTTAGATAATTTAGATGTGAGGAGCCTGGAGCAGAGTGTTAGTCATGCAGCTTGGCTTCCACATTCTCTGTTTATAGATTGTGTCTTCTTGAACCAGGAACTACTAGTCATGGATCTTTTATTCTCCTACACTGGAGTTATCAAAGTGGAGATTTACTAGATATCGTGTCTATCACACTCTTCAGAGGTATCTCTACTTTTCATCGTCTTTGAGCTATCTTTACCCATCTGTAGATAATTAAAATAAAAACAAACCAAATTGATAGCACTTCAAATGATTCTTGTCCATTGAAATGCAAATTGTATCTGATACAATTGATTATTGCCCTCTTGCCCAGTTTTGCATCTATTTGTCAACCTCTAACATTCATAATGCTGTTATATTGGGTTGTCAGAAAGTCATGATGCATTTTTGCATAGAAAAATATGTCCTGACTTTTCTGACCACCCAGTATGTCCACTCTTTGGCTTCTATCTTGAACCAGTAGTAACATCCTATTAGTTTCCTCATTTATTAATGAGTTCAGTAAAAATATCTGATGTGAGTCACACCATGCTTTTATCTTTTAAAATTATTCTTTATCAATATAGAATTCTAAAATTAGAGAATTGATGAAGAGAAGTAAACATTCCAAATGATCGGGTCTTCAACTATATTTTATTTCGGAGTACATGATATGATAACAAAAGACTTTCAATGGGGAAAAGGTGGGATTTTACATCAGCTCTACTGGGTTTAATGTTTGCATAGACCAGAGAAAGGGAGGGAGAAAAGGAGGTGTCAGTCTTCACATGTAGATACAGAAGAAATTCTACATTGTATGAGGGGATACGTGTGCTGGAGAAAAGCAGAGACAGCAAAAGTGTAATTTGGAGAGGTGAAAAACAATACTCTAAAAGAACTTAAGTGTCCCACAAAGTTTCTTGGCAGCTAATTAATCTAGGCCCTATTCACTCATTTTCACTTCCGTTAATTTGGATTTATGTTTCAGAGATTAAACATCTTCAATCTTATAATAAAAAAAGCAATTTTGTTCATAGCCCACTTTACTTAAATATCTAACTATACTTTTTTAAAAAGTTTATTTCTTCTATGAGAGAGAGAGAGAAATGGGGTGTGTGAGAGAGAGATGCCCCCACAGGGGGCATCTGCCAGCCCAGATCCCAGGCACACAGTCATGTGCTTGGGAGATCCCAGTTTGCAGTCATCTTCCCATGTGGATCTAGTTGCATCTCCTAGATCCAACATATAAATGTATATGGTGTATATGTTGTATATGTATATCCAACATACATATGTATGTTGTTTTATTAACTGTGTATATATGTATACATAAATATGTACATATATTTATTATATATATGTGTGTGTATATACACACACACACACACACTTAATAAAACAAAACTATATATATCTGTGTCTGCCTCATATGACATTTGTCTTTTATTCTAAGCCATAAATGTTATACATGTGAACTATCGAGAGTGAGAGCTTGTTCTGTTTCCTCTTGGAGAGATATTTCTGTCAGAAATCTTCCAGATGCCCTTTCAGTCATGAATCATTGATAATAAATATATCAGAAGAGACCTTTCTTAGGAACTTAGATATATTTGTTGGAGTTATCTCTGCAAATAATGAACACGCCAACACGACAAACTTATAAAAGATCTGAGATGTGTTTATGAATTGAGGAAGATAAACTTGTGCTATACAGCCAGTGGAGAATTTTTGGCTTGGTAAAAAGATGATTTGGGGAGAACATAATGACTTTATTCAAATTGTTTAAATATTTCCAGGGTGGTTGTTCATGGGAAAGATTAGACTTACTCCATGCAGTTCCCAGGAGTAAAACTAAGGCTAGCAAGTGCCTGAGATTACAAGGAGACATCTGTCAATTCAGTATGTGGCAAATTTTCTAACAATTTATGAGTGTTAACTCCAGGAGATTGTGGACTCCTAGAAACCTTCCCTCAGAGAACAGATGATGAATCGCCTGCTGGTGACCTCATAAGGAAACCCTGTGAAAGGAAACCCATATTAGGTATCTCTAGGGTCAAAGACCAACTACATAATTCTTTGATGGTTTTCCTTAAAAACATACAGATGTTTTATAACATTAGGAAAAATGGAGGAGGTTTACTCTTTCACTTATGATTCCAAATGCTAAATATGAAAGTCATTGTTATTGCAAGTCATCCCCAAATTCTTCCAGAAAAATGACTGACATTCTGTGGCTTAGGAGGAGATGTTAGATTTCCTGGCAGACGAGGAAGCCACTGTTCTGTAATCATTCTTTGTGTGGGCTCAACCGGATTTTGGCAACAGATGCACTTGATGTATAATTGTGGCAGTGGCCAAGAAATGTAACCAGAATTGGCAGTCCCAGGGACCACATGACTATCTTGAAATTTGGCATTATTTTCTGAAATCAATTGCCTTCTTTGGCAAGCTTGAATGTAGGATATAGTTTTAGCTCACTGATAAGGGTTAGAGATAGGTATTGGAAAGAATGAGAGAAGCAATAGCCTCAGGACCCCAGGTTTGTGGACTTCCTAGTTTTTTTTTCCCAGTAAGAGAGCAAGATAGAGAGAGTTGGGAGCAAGAATCAGGCTTTAAAGGACCTAGTGATGCTATGCTATTTTAATAAATAGGACTAAACTGTTCAGGGAGCAGGGAGCAGTGAGCTTGGCAATAAGGTAGACTTTGCAGGCATGGTGGGTCACTGCTTCTCTAGAAAAAGCACAGGCTTCTGGGCAAATTCCAAACATTTTATGAGCTGATCCTAATTTATAGCTGGGGCTTACTAGAGAGAGGGGAGCAGGGAAAAACATGGAAAGTAGCTGGTGACCAAGTTAGAATTCAGATGTGGTCTAGCCTTCTTGAGAGCCAAGCTTAATCTAGCCTAGGAGTTGACAAAGTACAACCCCTGGGCTCAGTCTGCCCAGTCACCTGTTCTACTAAATAGCACGTTATCGAACCGTGCAAATGCCCATTAGTTTAAGTGTTACCTCTGACTGCTTCCACACTATACAATAGGACAGACTGTGTGGTCTGTAAAACCTAAATATTTTACATATGACTCTTTATGGAAAAAAGAAAGTTTGCTGGCCCCTGGTCTGCCAGATTGTCCCACATGTCATCATGGCTGTCTTTTGAGACAATGTTATTTTCACTGTTATTAAACCAAAAGGGGATAAGTGAAAAGTTACTAGCAAGGCCTTCCATACAGTATTTTTCCACCTTCCATCCTGCTCTTCCTTCCCTGTTGCTTGGACCTATCTCACATTGACATCTATTCCCTAGCATTCATTTGAGTTCTTTTAGAGCCACATGTCGAAACATACCTAATAGAACAGACAGTTTAGCCTGTCTGCTCTTTTTTGTGTGGTTTTCTCTAAAAATTCTAGGTGAGAGAGGAAGTGTTTATTGTCTGTTGTGCTCATTAGTATATGGAGCCAGGCCTATGAAATCCAGACTCATGCTGACAGTTTAAGGCAACAAGGTGATTATTTTACTCATTAATAAGGGATAGAATTTCTTGATCCTGTATGTGGTCACAGTTAATATGAGTTTTCCTAATAGCATTTTCTTTGTAAATAGAACAAATTTGTGTTAGTAATAAGTTGCCTGTCTATCATGAAAATGATCAGAGGAAAATTTATTTTGTATTATACTGAAACAAAATCCTTCTGCTAAGGAAATTCATTTAGTTAAACTGTAATATGTCTCCACTATTTCTGAGTTGGTGGTACTGTTGTAGGTTGCTAAAAGGTTTGTAGCCAATTTAGACAGTTGAAAGAGGGTATCTTTTTTTCCGTCTGAGTAGTAGTACCTAAGAATCTCTTGAATTTGTAGCAGCACACATGGAGATTTATGACCAAGCGAATGTTGCTTTAGCCCGTTGTACATGGTCTAGCGAACAGCCACAGAAAATGTCCTTTATGATCGATTGACTCAAAACCAGTCTGTCTTGGGCCTTCTTTATAGCATCTTAAACTGAAGAAGAACTTTTCCGATACTTACATATTGCTACTGGGGACATGACTTTATTAAGTGTCCTGTGGTCATTACAAAAAATATTTTTCTTACTTAAAGACTTAATTTTGCAACTGTACTTTGAGTCCTACTGATAACAACAAAAGACTTCATCTGCTACCAGGAAATTGTCACACAAATTTCCTAATATGTGAGTATGGAAATTTAGAAAATTTTAGCATGCCTCTGGTACATCAATCTTGTCCCAGACCAAGAAGTTTCTTTGTCTGCATAAGCAGTTGATACTGGGGTTATAGTGTTTTAGAAGTAGAAAATCCTGTGAGAAAAGACAATTTGTAGAGATATGCTTTCAATTATTTGCTTTGAGAGGGCGCAGAGTATACTGGAAATGGAAGACAGAAACATTCCAAATTCTGGATGATGTCAATGTATTTCATGTTATCCTGAACACCAGGAAAAGCAATGCAAAGCTCTTATCCTAACAGAATGCATCATGCTTTAGAACTTTTATTTATTAAAGTTTATTTCTTCTGAGAGAGAGAGAACACGTGAGAGAGAGAGAGTGAGCTGCTAACAGGACGTTGGTGCTGTAGTCTGTGCTCCGCCAGCCAGCACTGGATCATGTGTGTGTCAGTGCTTAGGGTATGCTGGGAGATCTCTAGGCATGGACTGGGAATCTACTTGTGTGGTTAAGCCCCTCAGAGTGTCACATTTTATTACTCTACCACTGTCTGGCCCTGTTACTTCTATTTTAATTGTGGAAATACAGCATGTTCTTGGTAAAATAAAAATTTGATTTGGGCAAAAGTTTAGAAATTAAAGACTGCTTTACTTCTGCCCAGAGGTTAGCCATTTTTAAGTTTTGTTGGACAGTTTGAGTGTCACTAATCCTGTGCTTGGGATCAGAAGTATTTCAGATTTCTAATTTTTCAACATTTTCTTGGGTTCTAGAATATATTGCATATACATAATAAGATATCTTAGGGTTGGTACTCAAGTCCAAATATGAAAACAAGGTGTCCATTCGTATTTCCTATAATGCCTAACACACATAAACTGAAGGTATACACACATACACATTTGTACTATAGCAATACAACATTATATATATGTTGTTATATATAATATATATACACGTGTGTGTGTGTGTGTTCATATTGCAGCAATTTGACTGCAACACATACCATGAGATTGATGTAGAATTTTCCACTTGTGGCATCGCATCATTGTTCAAAATTTTTGGATTTCGGAGCATTCCAGATTTTCAAATTAGGGGTAGTCAACCTGTATTTGTTCTGGAAATGTTTAAGTATAAATTATACACATTTTTCACTATAAATGGAAAATAAAATTGTGAAGTTTTTTTCCCTCAACAATACAAGGGATTTTGAAAAAGTTTAGTGAAAACATATTATTTTAAAAGTACATGGATTTCAAAAATTTTTTGCATCAAAATAAATTCATATGTAATTTCATTTTCCAACAGTTTTTGAAGTCCACTTGTATTATTTGTTTATTTTTAGTATTATGTATCTCTGCTTCATTCCTTGTTATTGCTACAAGTAATTTATCCAACCTTTCTCCACTTCATATATGTGTTTCCTTTTCTATCATTTGCTAATTCAAACAGTGCTGCAGTGAAAAGTCTGTGATGTGTATCTGTGCGAGTGGGAATATGTAACTATGGGCTGAAGTCCTGAAAGTAGATTTATATATATATATTTTAAATATGAACAATTTCTGCCAAAATTTGTTTCCAAACTGGTTGCTCCAATTTTTACAGTTCTAGTAACAAGGACTCAGAATAGCCATGACTGGAGATGCTGGAGCTATATCGTTAATCATTGTGGCTAATGTTTATTGAACATGTTCTGTGTGTCTATATATTTGCATTAGCTTTTTTCTTTTTAATGTAGTCACTTTTTTGTCTTCAATAAAGCTATAATCAAGGATAGAAATAAAAAATACATGACAAATCAGCAATTAGCTTGAAATTATTGGGATGAATAGAAATGTCATCATGGATACTTTAATCCTAATAAACATATATAATTAAACCAATTTGTGAAATAACCTGCTACATAACAGAGTATAGTTAATTTCATAATGAACATGTTCTATTTTAATTTTCTTTGTTAAGTTTTTCTGTCCATAAAATGTTTCCTCCTCTTGTACCTTATTCCTACCCTCCAGCTCCCACTCTCTACCCTCCACTCTCCCCCACCACAGACTCTAGCATTTACCCTCATCCTCTGGACCATCACCTTTGCAAATCTCTCAACCTCTGCTGTAGCACTCAGTACAAATTCAGTGAGGATATACAATATGTATCTTTCAAAGTCTGACTCACTTCGCTCAACATTAAGCCATCTATATTCATCCATTTTGAGTTAAACAATAGGATCTCATTGTCTCTTATAGCTGTGTAATATTCCATAGTATATATGTGCCACAGTATTTTTTTTTTGAAAGGTTTTTGCTGTAGGGCGTGTGCGCTCACCAGAAAGGCAGAGAGAGACAGAGAGACAGAAAGTGAGAAATCACCCCCCAGGGGGGATGGTCACATCGCAATCCCTTCTCCTCCATTCTCCTCTCGGGATCTTGGGCATGCACGCACACGCACCCGGCGTGAGTTTAAGCCACAGGGTCTGGGACTTGAACCGCAGTCGACTATGTGGGAGTCCAGCGACATAGCCATTACACTAACTGCTGTCCCTTTGCCACAGTTTTTTAACACAGACATCAGTTTTCTGACACTTAGGTTGGTTCCATGTTTTAGCAATTGTAAATAATGCTGCTGTAAATATGAATGTGCATATATTTTTCCAATTGAGTGTTTTTCTAAAAAAAAAATCCTTTGTGTAAATACTAAGAAGTAGGATTACTGGGTCATGTGGAACTTCTATTTGTAGATTTTTGAGAAACCTTCATATTGTTTTTTGCAAAGGTTGTACTAATTTATATTCCTACCAGTAATGTAAGAGAGTTCCCTTTTCACCATAGTCTTGCCAACACTTGCCGTTCTTTATTATTTTGATCCTAGTCATTATTTGCATTAACTTTCTAAATCCTCACAACCCTATGCTATAAACACCTATTTCACAGATAAAGAAACTAAACCTGAAGTTCTTTAACTTGACAGCCTGAAGGTCACATAGCTAGCAATTAACCAAGAATGCTTGTCTATTGTTGGTGAGGAAAGTGGAATATAGTCGACTTGGTTGTGGGTAATAAAGACAATAGTAAATGGAGAGACAGAAATCCAGGACATAGCTATGAATATGTACCTCAAAAAGACTGAAAAATAAACAATGCCAAATTTATTCTTATGAGCAATGTGATGTTGAGAAAGGTAAATATACCCTTATGCATTTAGAGGGAATTAGAATGGTCAATCTCTTGGAATTTTTTTGTAAGCCATTGACCAGAGATTTGGACTGAAACAATATTAGAAAGAGAGAGAGAGAGAGAGAGAGAGAGAGAGAATTCATTTCTTTTTAAAAAATCTGCTAGAAGGTACATGTATTCATCAGAGAAAAAGAGATAGAGAGAAGAGAAGGTACCCACCTATGAGACACAGTCATCACAGCCCTCTCTCCTCATTTCTTCATCATGTTAATATTTTGGGCACAGATACACAAGTACCCATTATGTTTTCCAAGCTGTGAGATCCAGGACTTGAATCATGTGGGATCTGAAAAATGTACACCAGGGAGCCTGCCCAAGGCTAATGTTTCTTTATCAAAAAAGAAGAAAGAAAGAGAAAGAAAGACATTCAGCCAGCAATCTTGATGGTCCCCTATACTGTACAAGTTCCCTTTTCCAATAGCATAGAGTTCCTCTACCCCAAGAATTTGGTATAATGAGAGCCAAGTAAGCAATCCAGAAAAGGGAGTTTAAACAGTAGTCGGTATAAGCTGGAAGCAAAGGCAGAATGTTTAAGGTGAATCCTGTCCAGCAGGAAATCTTGTCCATGATATTCTCTTGTGGACATCTCACGATCAGATTCTAAGGAAACAGAAGAGTCAAATTGGAGAAATAATTAAATAATTTATGTTGAGAACTCTCCCACACCCCTATTATACAGCTATCTTGCAAAAGAAATAACTATTAAAAATTAACAGTCTCATACTTAATTGGAAAAGTGCTTGCACATCGATGTTTATTGCAGCACTATTCACAATTGCTGAGTCATGGAAACAACCCAGATGCCCACGAACAGATGAATAGATAGAAAAACTGTGGCACATATACTCTATGGAATACTATTCAGCCATAAAAATCAACAAAACCCTGGCTTTTGACAGGAAGTGGATGAATATGGAAGATTTACTGCTGAGTGAAGCAAGCCAGGCTATGAAGGAGAGGCATTGTATGTCCCCACTTAATATACACCAAGTGTCCGCACCCTATGACTGAAACTAATTGACTAAAGGATATAGAAACACAGTATATAGATATAAATACCAGATATAGTGTGTGTGAAAGAGGAGGGTCTGAGGAAGGACATTTAGAAGAAAAATAGGGAGTCAAAGCATTAATGGCACAAAAGTATGTGGTATTATCTGTTGAAGATATTTTATAGTTTTATCAACTGTACTAGGGAGAAATGTTCACCTGTGGAAATATCCATTTTGTAAGCCAAATCATAATGTGATTGAATGTATAAAAGAAAATGAAATAAAAAATAAAATTAACAGTCTCGTAACTGAATCACTGAACAATATAAATTTAAATTATCAATGTTAGAAATTGAGACATCAAACTAAGTACAGTATACATTGTGCTTTTCATGGCATCTCACTGTCCAACTGATAAAGAATCTTGGGGCTTGTAGGAACTTTAGAATCAGTCCAGTCATACGCTCTTATTTTGGATAGAAGGAAAGGGGCTCCAGATATGTTAAAACTTATGGGAAAAAATTAATTAAGTAAATAAAAAAGTAAGTTACATAATCTCATCTTCTAATGACCTCTTTCATCTTATCACTGTGTCATCTTTTTAAAAATATGTAAGTATTCCCCAGAACAAGTAATCAATGGAGAATTTAACAACATAAAATGTTTATATCAGTTCAATTCTAATTATCTAACATAATAGCCATTCCAAAGATAGCATATAAATATAAATGCTTATACCATTTTAAAGAGAAAACAAAACTAGATTCTAATATGAGTTATCCCTTCCTTCAGGATTTTGGGTACACGTGCACATGCATCTGGTGTGTTTCTCAGTCTGCTGGGTCTGGGACTCAAACCACATGGTAAAATTGCAAGGAGCATTTAACGTGGGTGCTAGAATTTGTATTCTCATATGACAGTATTCTCTAGGCATTATTAACTGTAGCTGATAATCTGTGTTAAAAGAGAGTAAAAGCAGGGCCAGCCAGTGTCATGCTGGTTAAGGCAGCTGGAGCTACATAATCAACATCACAGTTTGAGTCCTCGACCTGGCAGCTTGGAAAAAAATACCGTGTGTGTATGTATGCATGTCCAAATCCCAAGATAAAAATGGAAAAGAAGAGACTGTAGCAAGGTCATCTCTCTGGGGAGGGTTTTCTCACTGCACCCCACAACCTCTGTCTCCTACACACACCCCACAGCAAATCTTAAAAAAATAATTATTTATTTAATTTTATTTATTTTTAGTTTGACCACAGAAAGATAGAGAGAGAGAGAGAATGTGAGAATGCAAGCTCCCGGGTCTAGGATGTGAACTGTGGTTAGCTATGTGAGAATCCAGTACCTCAACAATCATACCACCTGCCAACCCCAAGCAAAATTTAAAAACTACCTAAAGAAAATAACTAATAATTTTTTAAAGATTTATTTTATTCAACTTATTTATCTATTCCAATTTGACCAGAGGTGGGCAGAGTAAGAGAGAGAAGGAAAATGAGAAAGCAAGCCTCTAGATCTGGGACTCGAACTACAGTTGGCCATGTGGGAGTCCAGTGCCCTTAACCACCACGCCACCTGCCGACCTCAATAATAAATATTTTTAAAAGAGTAAAGTCTTTTTTTTAGAATTAAGTTAATATTCTTTGTTTCCCTTTAATTTGTCAGAGGTCACATGTGCTTGACAGAGAGAAACAAGGAGATGGGGGAGAGGGAGAGGAGAAAGGACCACCATGGGGGACGGTGCCACCATCCTTCCTCTCCCTTCTTTGAGGATTTTGGGTACACGTGTACATGCATCTGGTGTGTTTCTCAGGCTGCTGGGTCTGGGACTCAAACCACATGGTCAATCTTGTGAAATCCAACTACTTTAAGCACTATGCCACTGGCTGGCCCTAATATTTTTGATTAGAGAAAAGTTACGACAGAATTGGTTAAGAAGGTAACTAAAAGTAGGGTTAGATTTGTGTGATTTAGGGAGGTATTTGTTTGCAATTTTGTGTCAAGAACTGCTCAATGCTGTCAGCTAATTTTTAGGTGCTGCTAAGAAATATCCATCAAAAGGCTGGCTCCATGATCTGGTGGTTCAGGCAGCTGGATCCCGCATAGCTGACCAGGGGTTCAAATTCCAGTCCCTATGACCTGAAAGACATGTTGGGCACATGTATGTGCATGCCCCAAATCTTGACAGAATGGAGAAATGAAGAAGGAATCATGGCTTGGTCATGTCCTACTGGGAGGTACATCCATCCACCTCCCCATTCCCACCCCCATCTCCCTCTGGTAAGTGCACATGCTCTCTGGCAAATTAAGATGGCCTTTAGGCTGAGAGATGTAATAGAACAGAACAAGTTAGGGAAAAGCTTTAAAACTACTATGTGCAGATGTAGAGTAGATACATAGAGAGTTGAGACATTGATGATGACCAGAGAGTTCTCACAAAAAGTCTGGAGAGAGTTGACCAGCAGTTAGCATAATGGATATGTCGCTGGATTCCCATGTAGTCAAACGCAGTTTGAGTCCCAGACCCAGTGGCTTAAAATTCACGCCGGGCGTGTGTGCGTGCGTGCGTGCCCAAGATCCCGAGAGGAGAATAGAGGAGAAGGGATTGCGGCGTGGCCATCCCCCCTTGGGGGTGATTTCTCGCTTTCTGTCTCTCTGTCTCTCTCTGTCTGGCGAGCACACGCACCCTATAGCAAAAACCTCTCCAAAAAAAAAAAAAAAAAAAGTCTAGAGCAGGGATCAGAGGTAATCTGGATAAGACACCAGGCCTTCGAATAAAATAAAATAGGGAGAAAAAGTTAAATGGTTAATACATTCATGCATTGAAAGGAACATGAAAACATTTAGAAAAACCATTACAAACCTTATGGCAAGAAGGAAAATGTTATTACGTAATTTTGTGTGAAAAGCAGGATATGCGATTGAATAAAACAATGTAAACCTATATGCCTATGGAAAAATCAAAGAACACATTCCAGACTAAAAATAACTTGGTTAAAAAAGTAATAACCATGTTCAAAAGTGTTGTTGAATGTAGCAAGCCTAGCATGAGAGGCTTAGGGAAAGGTGAACTCATTTTTGATCACTAGCCGTATGTGAGTTCCCTGATGGCAAAGTGGTTAAGTCAGCATTGCACTTAGTGTGTATTGCTGAGTCTAATCTTAGGAAAGAGGTTGTCCTGACTTTTCCCCACTGCCCCTGCATTTCCAGCTGTCAGACCTTTAACAACTCACCTAAGCTCTCTTTGCCTCTCATTTTCTCTTCAGTAAAAATGATTGTAATAATAATAATACCTACCTCACTAGGTAGGGAAGAGTACAGTGCTTAGAGCGGGCAGTATTTGCCACATAGTTAGCTGTGTAAGTGTTGGATACTTGTTGATTCCATTACAGCTAACACAATTTATATACTCTTGTATATTTTTCTACTTGTTTCCTTAAAAACAAAAACGAAAACGAAAACAAAAAACAGCTATTAGGACCAGCAGATGGCGTAATGGTTACATTGCTGGACTCCCATGTAGTCAACCGCGGTTTGAGTCCCGGACCTGGCAGTTTAAAACTCACACGGCACATGTATGTGCGTGCCCAGAAACCTGAGAGGAAACTAGAGGAGAAGGGATTGCAGATTGGGCAATTTCCTCTGGAGGGAGATTTCTCACTTTCTGTCTCTATCTTTCTCTGTCTCTCCAGTGAGCACACTTACCCTAAAGGAAAAATATCTCTCTAAAAACAAAAAACCCTCCAGCTATTATTGAGATAGATGGGTCAAAGAATAATACATGTTAGAGGCTCATTGTACTTGGGGCCCAGTTGCCCTCCTATAGGAATATACAAGAGAACTTAAAAACATTCATGAGAAAATGGAATTAAAATAGGAGTTTATCGTGGTACAAAAACTTTTGAAATCCATATGTGGAGTTTTTTCATAATATATATTTCCCATGGCCTAGTGGAAGACCCCCTCAGACATAGTGCATGCCCATCAGCAGTTACTTTAATAGAAGAGACCCTCATTGGCATGTCTCATGTCCAGGACTCTATATGGGATAATACACAAAGAATTCTGAGCATCCCCTCCAGGAACAGAGTGATACAATTAGTACTTTTATAAGAAGCTTTCACAGACTTTAGCTCATCTGATTTTCTCAGCACAGAGGCATGTGAAATGAAAATGCTTTCTTTTGCTTATTTTGACTATTACATCTGGGCCTACTCTTAATCTGTTTGAATGATTAAAGCATTTCTAAGTGTAAAGGTTGTTCTCTATATGCTCATCTACATTTTCTAAAATGATCTGTATTCTGTGTCCGTGACTATTAAGTTTATAACAGAGAGGCTCTTGTGGGACCGTGGGCACAGAACTTGATTCTGTTTTAGTTCTGGAAATTTGCCCTAGTTTGGGGGAATAGAACAATCTGGCACCTTCTATTTCATTTTATAGGTTCAAATACCATTGAGTATCACTGTGGGTTTTGGCTTGTTAAATACATTGGTAACAGCGGGGCTTTACTAATTTTAATAGTCCCCTTTTAACAGGAAAGAAGGGTTCAGTATTTATACTACCAGTATAGCCATTTTATTAACATGTTAAATTATAATCAAGGGCTGTTCTAGAAACTCATCAGATTTCCTAAACTTTCTGAAGCCATGGGAGTGTAATCCAGTCCAACTTCAAAGCTACTACTGTAGCCTTTGTCCCCATCATCTGGCTTGTTCAGTCTCCAAATGAAATTCGCACAACTGCCTGAGTTCAGGTATCAGTTACTGCCAGTTTTTAAGGCACCGTGAGTAATAGCTACTTTGTCCCCTTGTTGTGACTACTTAAAAAAAGAGTTTTGAAAGTGCATTTCTTTTATTCCATCCTTATAGACCTGTCTGGAAAGATTTACTTTTTTTTTTTTCAATGTTTTCCTTATTTTAAATTTTATTTCATTGTCTAGCAGAAGCATTGTATACATGCCTTATTTTATTTTATTTTTTAAGATAAAATATGAGGACTGAAATTAAAAGCCCCACCTTGAAACCACTCTCCCAAGGACTGGGGTTCTAATGAATTAGGCTACTAAATGCAATGTGAAGACAGAATAGGTAGTAGCTACCTCATCATCAGGCAGCAGCCATCCATGTATCCAGCAGCCATGTATCCATGGAGTCCTTTTCCAAGGGGACAGGAGCTATTAACTGTGTTAGTTGCTCTCTCCCTATGAAACTAGAGAATAGTTTAAAATTTCCTTTTCAGGCCTGTTCAATCACACAAATGACTTCCAGTTGCACAGGTGTGCAAAAATGCATAGAAATCCCTGACCATAATGCCATCTTCTGCTGGGCTCCATATGCCTCAGTCAAGCGGAGGCCAGATTCAATGATGTCCTGAGATTTAGTACAGATAGGCATCCAGAGAAATTCTGATGGCTCAGGGACTGGCTCCAGATCATCTTAGTCTATAAGATGCAAGACTAACTGGGGTGGTTTAGGATGGGTTCCTGAATTCCTTGGATTTTTTTAGTTCTTTTCTGCTCAGATACACTGCATTTTCTATCAAAATTCACAAGACTTTACAGCCTGAGGGCTAGGCCTGGAACTATAGTGGTTCATGTTAGTACCTTCAATTCCATGTCAGGTTTCATCCTATTTCCAGCTGAGGTACTACCCTGTTTTGGTCACATCACATGCAACTCTTCAAATTTTTTCTGTCAGCTGGAGTTTGAATAAAGAAACTTAAAAACTCTGGTTCCTTTGATCAGTTTAAGACAAGTCGCCATCTCTCCCGGATTCCAGCCAGGTGTGTTATCCAGCAGTACTATCCTTAGTGTGACATGGGACTCAGAGGTTGTTTGTCCTTAGGGCTTCCCAGTGTGTGCCCACCTTGACATCGTGGTGTGGCTAAGTTCCCATTAAATTGCCCGTGATCCGTGGTTCAGTGACTGTCCTCATGTCACACCTAGTTTCAGTATACTCTGTGAAAATTGGATTGGGAAGACCACCCTAGTCAACTGAGCAGTACAATGATTTAAAGCCAACATTTAAAAATAAATACTCCTGCCCTAGTGTCTTCTAATAGTTTGCATGGGCCATCGTCTAGATGTTCTGGAAATCAAATGTGCTTACAGCTATTGTGTGTATACATCTGTGGTATATCATTTTTCCCCCCTCTCTTTTTAGGACCAGGAAGAGAACAAGGGAGCTACAAGTTGGCCTGAATTCTATATCGATCAACTCAATTCCATGGCTGCTGTAGGTATACTTTATGTTCTGTGACACAGTTTAAAATTCGAGACTAGTACAAAGTACACAGTTGCACAATAAATTTGATTGAGTAAGACGCCCCAAATGTCATTACCTTTCCAAACACTCGGTGTTGGGGGAAAATAAAGGGACAGGAGTGGTACTTGGCAAAGTGATTTTTCCAGAAGGTTTTAAATAAAATCAGCACACACTAAACTATAATTGAGTTTAACATTATAAGAGGAAACGTAATCTGAAATCTGGCTTGTGTTCAACTTTAACTTGCAATTGCTCATACTGATGCTTTGTTAAGGCATCACTACTCTAAAAGTTAACACCATTTAAAAATAGTACAATGAAACTATTCCTTCACAACGTCTCCCGTTCTCTCTTTTGCTGGGAACTTGGTTATTTCCTGACTTCTTGATTTTACAAGAGACAAGAGACTAAGATGCTCTTTTATTCATATAATAGATAAGGAATTCATGGAATTTATAACATCTAAGTAGTTGATAGCTCTCAAAATACTTTTCTCCACCTCTTTCCTGCCTTCCTAGAGTCCTTATAAAGAATTAATTTCTTATCATTTAAAGCAAATATTTAAAGTTGTTTGATATTTTGCTGCTGCTGCAAAAGTTAATTTTTTTTTTTTTGAGAGGTTTTTGCTGTAGGGCGTGTGTGCTCACCAGAAAGACAGAGACAGAGAGAGAGAAAGCAAGAAATCACCTCCCAGGGGGTATGGCCACGCCGCAATCCCTTCTCCTCCATTTTTCTCTCGGGATCTTGGGCACACATGCACACGCACCTGGCGTGAGTTTAAGCGACCAGGTCCAGGACTCGAATTGCAGTCAACTACATGAGAGTCCAGCGACATAGTCGTTATACCAACTGCTGGTCCCACAAAAGTTAAACTTTTTTTTTTTTTTTGGAGAGATTTTCACTATAGGGCGCATGCGCTCACCAGACAGAGAGAGACATAGAGACAGAAAGCGAGAAATCACCCCCCAGGGGGGATGGTCACGCCACAATCCCTTCTCCATTCTCCTCTTGGGATCTTGGGCACGCATGCACACATGCCCGGCATGAGTTTTAAGCCACCGGGTCCGGGACGTGAACCGCGGTCGACTACGTGGGAGTCCAGCGACATAACCATTACGCTAACTGCTGGTTCCCAAAAGTTAAACTTTTGAATAGAGTATGTGAAACATTCATATTTTTGCTGAACTTTAGAGGACTTGTCTTTTAGTAATTTATAGTCTTTTCTCTGAAAATGTTTTACCCTTTTCTTTTCTTTATCCTTTTTTTTTTTTGGCTATTATAGAGTGAATAACAAACTGCTTGGTAAATTTAAGCAGGGCTGTATAAATTATAGAAGAAACTGCATAAGTTTTTCCTCCAAGGGTTTCTATTCTAAAAGCATAGCAGAAAAGGTTAGAAAATAACCACGAAGTCCTTCTTATTCAAGACACCCTCCACAATGCCAACGATGAGAAGTGATCTCAGCACTTGTCTGAATACACTAAGAGAATGTGAGGCTTGTGATGACCACTAGGGATTTTTCTGTGCATTTTTCCTAAGCAGTGATAATTTGGAACCATTTACATTTTATGCATGTGAAGACTGTTTTCTAAATTCTTGCTCCTGGCCGTTAGGAAAAAAAAAGAACCATTGTACAGACTGTCTCTCTTTCCAATTAAGTCAGCATTGTTTGATGTCTAACAAGAGAAGTTTCTTCTATGTTAATGAATTCCCTTCTATAGATGAAACAGTACGAAGTTCTGTGAATTTTTCCTTTCTGCAGATATTGGAGGCATTTAGATTAATTTGTCCTTTAGGGACTTAGTCCCGGCCTTGCCTGGAGCAGACCTGGCTCGGTCTGTGCTACAGAGTTTGCAATGTGCCAATATGCAGCCCTTCTTCAAGAGCCTCCTTTCTCCTTCATCCAGCTCCTTGGACGGGTCTTCGCTACATTCTTGAGTTGTCTACATTTTAATTATATTTGGTTCCAGTGTCTGTCTCAAGAGCATCACAAGGCTCTTAAATTGTCAGTAACTTTGCTCTATGTGTCAAATACCTAATGAAGCTTTCTTATGCCCCTCTTAGGACTGAGCTAGGGTTTTTCCAGGGTGAAAGACAAAAGCTACTAACAGTCCATGACAGAACTCCTACATACTTAAAGGAACCCAAGGTCTGATGACTAAAAATGCTACGCAAGGTTTTCTGTTTTTCTCACCATACTGGTTGCCAACACATCCTTGCATGTTCTGGCTAATCTCTGATATCTGTACTGGAGAAATCCTGACAACACACAGCAAAAATCCTGAGATGTTGTCGCTGGGAACTAGAAAGGCACATAGCCGTTCCTCCAAGTTTTCCCATGGCCTGGCAACTAGACCTCTGGCTCTCTGCGTTGGGGATCGACGAAGGGGCATTTGTCCATGTCACTGTCATCCACTTTGTGTAGCGTTGGTAACAGCTATTGCTTTCGAGTGTACCTTGTGTGACAACAGGCTACCAGGCAAGCTACATGTTTTACACCTGTGCAGTAAAGTGCTATTTATAGACTCAGGGAAAAGGTGACTTTGCCCAAGATGCACTAATTAGGAAGTGCTCATCTAATCAGGAATCTAACCTGTCTGAGCTTAAAGACTCCTTCCCCACTTGCCTCTTGCTAACTTGGTTTTTAGAACCCTTTGGCACATGAAAGAGACCTGATAAACACCCTACTTTGAAGGGATGAAGGAGTCCAGGCAGCTCCTTTCCTACCATCCTCTGGTGACAGCTGTCCAGGCACATCACAGCAAAAGGACAGCTTTGGCAGAGACAAGTTACAAAAACGGAAGATTCTACTGGCTTTTGTTTTAGTTGCCTTAACCGGCAGTGATGTATTTACTTGCTTTGGGCTCCCCACCCCTACCTCCAGGCCTACCACTGTGGGCTGTTCTGAGGTGGGACCGGCGTCTGTTTCCTTGAAGGCCTGGAGAGTCTGATAAATAGTGCAGGTCCCGAGCACCTGCTGGCCTGTGAAGCCAGCTCTTTGTAGAGCAAGTTTAGTTACTCTCTGTAAGCCACATAACAAGAATGCTTTGTTCTTGGGACCAGCAGTTGGCGTAATGGCTATATTGCTGGACTCCAATGTAGTCGACCGCAGTTCAAGTCCTAGATCCGGTGGCTTAAACCTCACTCCGGCTGCATGTGCATGCTTGCCCAAGATCCCAAGAGGAGAATGGAGGAGAAGGGATTGCAGCGTGGCCATCCCCCCTAGAGGGTGATTTCTCACTTTCTGTCTTTCTCTGTCTTTTTGGTGAGTGCACACACCCTATAGCAAAAACCTCCAAAAATAAAAAAATAAAAAAATAAAGAATGCTTTGTTCTTTAAAGGACCCAAGTGATCTCTTGGCTTTTAAAACGTGAAAAACGTTCCAATAAAGGAGTGCAGCTTACAGGCTCTGGAAGGACCTGGCCTTGCTCTGATGCTGGTGTCTCCCTGTTTTTTGTGAGGGGAGCTTCCCTGCCTTTAGTGGCCTGGCTGACTAATACTGACTTCACACCAAGGAAATGTTGCAAATGGGGGCTTAGTCCCAGACTCCCAGGCAGCTAAGATTTCTATGCCACATTTGTGCATTTCTCTGAGACCCACGTGTTCTAGTGTGGCAGCGTCGACAGAAGACCCTCTGCCTGGATGCCAGTTTATGGAGCAGGTGTTCCGTGAGTCCAGAGAGCACCCAAACAGGCCTCTCCAGGACTCATCCTATATGTGCCAGGGTGCAAAGGTAGCACATAAGTCTCTTCCTCAATGTGAAGCTTGAAAACTCAAGACTTTAATGTAAATTTTCTTAGTTTGAAAAGTCATATTTGAGTATCAGGTTCATCTCCAGAGCCTCAGTTTTCTCAATAGAATAAACTCCATCTTAGATTCAAATCTAAAATTGTACCATATACAGAAAAGATCATCATCTCTGGAAAGAAAGGTAATGTTCCTTACATGGATAAAGGAAGTTCTAATTTAATTTTTGTTGATTTTTCATAAATCTCCCCTCTTCAAGGAGATACTTAATATAATCTGCCTTTATTTGAATGTTCTACCCTCTCTAATATAGCTAAAAGGATAAACACATGTATCTTCATTTAGTATTAGTGACTTACAATGTGTCATTTTTAATTTGGGAATAGTTTTACGAGATTAAGTTTAGGAATGAAGAGTGATATTCATAAAAATTCTTGATTCTGCACTGCAGTTTTAAAGTGATTTAGAGTCCCAAAGAGTTCAGCAGTGCCACTGGAGATTAAGCACACTTGGCTAGATTTGTGCTCAGTTTTCCAGAGGACCGGTCTCACAGAGCTTTGAAGGAATAAAGGAGCATTGGCTGTTACTTCAGGCAGCTTCTTTCCTACCATCCTCTGGTGACAGCTGTCCAGGCACATCACAGCAAAGGACAGCTTTAGCAGAGACAACAAGTTACAAAAACAGAAGATTCTACTGGCTTTTGTTTTAGTTGCCCTAACCGGCAGTGATGTATTCACTTGCTTTGAGCTTTGCCGTTCTTGTTATGAAGTCAAATTTAGGTTGTAGTTAACATTTACTTACTTAATGTTGGTACTATTGTTTTAAAAAAATAAAGCCATGCTTGATGATTTGTAGTCCTGAAAAAAAGGGAGAGACTGGATCATTGAGACGCATGGATGAGTCAAACTTTTCTTGGACAGTATAGACTGTAATATGGTCTTCCCAGTCTGTTTTCTAATCAACCATTTATCAGGATTGGTTACAAGAGATTGAGACTACACTAGCATGTGATCAGAATAGCATGAAGAAAAGGGACCAGTAGCTCCTTGGGTGGTGACTACTGGGTTTATAAAATGGGTTTTAAGTACAACTAGGGGATCATAGCGTGAAAAAGAATGGGAAGAACTATAAACCTTACTAGAACTCATGACTCTATAATGTCAGTTGAGGTTTGTTCTAGCAGCATTAGCCATTGCCTGGAAATTAGTCAGAAATGCAATATCCCAAGCCTCACTGCAGACACACCAAACCAGAGCCCACAGTTTAACAAGATCCCCAGGTGATTTTCATATTCACATTAAAGCTGAGACACTCTGCTATAGCAGATCCCTGGGCAGGAAATACATGTGCACACACACACTCCATATCATGATTTCTAAGAAATGTTGAATCATTTCTAGAAGATAAGCATTTACTCTGAAGGAATTGTCCGTCTTAGTGCCAGGTCCAATTTAATTGTTTTTCTTTAAAAAATAACTTGATGTTACAAAGTCCCTTTGGTTTTGATTACACTTTTCAGTTGAGGAATGGGAGCAGTTGTGTGGGAAGGTGGCTGTCAGCCTGCTCTTTTGATAGTGATATCATTACTAAGTTTAATTACCAGAACAGTGTATTTGATTACAAGGCCAATCTTCTATCAAATAAAAACAGTAATATCTACATCAGAATGTAGTTACAGAATATTTATATAACATTTGGGCCACTTAATCTCTACTAAGATAACTAAACATGTTCTTTTTTTTTTTTTTTTTTTTTGAGAGGTTTTTGCTATAGGGCGTGTGTGCTCGCTAAACAGACAGAGACAGACAGAAAGCGAGAAATCACCCCCCAGTGGGGATGGCCACGCTGCAATCCCTTCTCCTCCATTCTCTTCTCGAGGTTTTGGGCATGCACACACACGCACCCGGTGTAAGTTTGAGTCACCAGGTCCAGGGCTCGAACCACAGTCAACTCAGCAACATTGGTTTTGATTACACTTTTCAGTTGAGGAATGGGAGCAGTTGTGTGGGAAGGTGGCTGTCAGCCTGCTCTTTTGATAGTGATATCATTACTAAGTTTAATTACCAGAACAGTGTATTTGATTACAAGGCCAATCTTCTATCAAATAAAAACAGTAATATCTACATCAGAATGTAGTTACAGAATATTTATATAACATTTGGGCCACTTAATCTCTACTAAGATAACTAAACATGTTCTTTTTTTTTTTTTTTTTTTTTGAGAGGTTTTTGCTATAGGGCGTGTGTGCTCGCTAAACAGACAGAGACAGACAGAAAGCGAGAAATCACCCCCCAGTGGGGATGGCCACGCTGCAATCCCTTCTCCTCCATTCTCTTCTCGAGGTTTTGGGCATGCACACACACGCACCCGGTGTAAGTTTGAGTCACCAGGTCCAGGGCTCGAACCACAGTCAACTCAGCAACATAGCCATTACACCAACTACTGGTCCCACTAAACATGTTCTTAAAGGTCTGTTTGAAAGACCTAACTTATGGTAAAACCAACAAGTTCGTAGAATTCTTGGTGGTGGTGTTATATTAATTCATTTTTACTTGTAGTAAATCTTAATCATAGACTTATTGATTATTCATACTGATGTGATAGAAACCTGTAATTTATGGGCTCATCTTATTTGTACTGTAATTAAAACAAAATAGAATTTGAAGAAATAACTTTGTTTTCTTTGTATAGAGAAAATCTCTGCTGGCATTAGAGAAGGAAGAAGAAGAAGAAAGGAGTAAAACTATAGAGAGCTTGAAGACAGCACTAAGGACAAAACCAATGAGGTAATATTTCCCTGAGTACTTTCTCCTCTCCTTCTTCCCTCCTTTATTCTGCAATAGTCCAGCCTTCCAGGAACTCTTATATTAAAAGCACATAATTGAACCATGAATGAAATACTGTAATTGTTGTATATTTAATAAATTGATTATCTTCAATTAGAAGATATGCAGACAGCAACTAAGAGAGTTAAAATAAAGAAGACAGGCTATTAATGATAAGAATGCGTGCAAATTGGAACCCTCATTCATTGCTGGTGGGCATGTAAAATGGTGTAGTTGCTTTGGGAAATAGTTGGGTGGTTCCTCAGAACATTAAACATAGTGTTGCCATATGTCCCACCAATTCTACTGCTGGGTAGATAGCCAAGGGAAATGAAGACATGTTTCCCATAAAACATGTACACACATGTTCAAAGCAGTATTATTCATAATAATCAAAAAATAGAATCAACTCACATGTCCATCAGTTGAATGGATAAATAGAATGCAATATATCCACACAATGGAATATTACTCGCTAAAAAGGAATAAAGTACTGATACGTGCTAAAACATGGAATACCCTCAAAAATATTATGCTATGTGAAAGCAGCCAGTCACAAAGGACCACATATTGTTTGATTCTATTTATATGAAAGTCTAGACTAGGTCAATCCATAAAGACAAAGTATTGTAGATTAGTGGTTGCTATTGGTTGGGAAGCAAGAAGAATAGTCTTTTTGGAGGTGATTGAAATGTTCTAAAATTTGATAGTGTTGACGGTTGCATACTCTGCAGCTATACTACAAAGCACTGAATTCTATAAGAGGGCAAACTTTCTGGTATATGAGTTATATCTCAATAGAAATGTTATTTTTAGAAGTGAGCAGACTTTCCAGCAATAGTGATTCATTTCCTCTCAGGTAATCAGATTCCCTTGTGTGCCTCTTGGACCTCATTTTCCACAAATGCCTCTAGGATTTGGTGAGGTGCTGGGGTTCTTACAGGTACACTACATTAACACAGGTGTTATGAATGACGCTAATTAGTATAACCAGCTTAGCCATATGTATCTGGGTCATGTAGTTGGGTTAAATGGCTAGAAAATGGGTTCTCTTTCTTTATTTGACTCTAAAATGCAAACAGAAAAATTACTGGTTTATCAAAAATATGGTAAAGTTATATGATGGAGGTCTTCTAGACTATTCTAACTAGATCAATGTTACCCTTACTGTATTCTGTGATCTCCAATGTTAATGAGTATCCAAAGCTAAATAACTGAAAATTTCTAGCGTAGTAAGATAAATAGGTTATTTCTGAACTTTTCAGAACCTTTACTATGCACATGTATGTGGATTATTCTAATTGATTGACTTTCCAATAAATAAGTGTGATAAGTATTAATAAAATTAACATATAGAAATAAAGTATTGCCTTTATCTGTTTTATATAGTGGGATTCCATGTAGCATGTTATAAAAAATGTTTTGATAAAACCTTAGGGATGTATATGATCACTTGTTCAAAAGCAAATATCTTGGAGTTTAAGGGTACACTTTGACTTTCATTACTAGGGGACTTGGGTCAGTGGTCAACACATAAAGATGCAAGGGGAGTTGAATGCCACAATAACTCAGGGTCAGCAGATGCTTTTAACCTAAGACATGGTGTGTGTTCTGAGTGCCCTCTTAGTCAGATTTCATATTGGTATATGATCTGTTATTTGGGTCTCTATATCAGTTGAGATGCCTTTACCTCAAATGGAGTTGAATTTTTCATACTTCTGTTGGACTATGCCATGGAAGAGGCAAAGAATTAAGAAGATTTTATAATGTAAGGCTTTTTGTGCTTCAGGAACAAAATAGTTTTCCTTTCCTCTGCCCCCAAAGTTTTGTATTATGAGTTCGTATAAAACCCTGAAGGGACTCAAGTCTCACACACTTCTCCTTATGACAGGTTTGTAACCAGATTCATTGACTTGGATGGCCTGTCATGTATTCTCAACTTTCTCAAGACCATGGACTACGAGACCTCGGAGTCTCGGATACATACCTCGCTCATTGGATGTATAAAGGCGCTAATGAACAACTCTCAAGGTCGGGCTCACGTCCTGGCTCATTCTGAGAGTATTAATGTAATTGCTCAGAGTCTGAGCACAGAGAACATTAAAACAAAGGTGGCCGTGCTGGAAATCTTGGGCGCCGTGTGCCTGGTTCCCGGGGGCCACAAGAAGGTTCTGCAGGCCATGCTGCACTACCAGAAGTATGCCAGCGAAAGAACCCGCTTTCAGGTGGGTACTCTCTCATCCACTTCATTCTCCCCTTCTTTAACTCTGCTTAACCAGTCTTTTCTGGCTCCAGTGGTCGACTATCACCTGAGATTTTCCCATGTGGCAAAATCTCCCATTGTGACTTTAAACATTCCTTTCCTCCTAGGTTTGAGTACTGAGAATATACTTTCTACAGCTGAGTGATCTGGAGTTTTAGATTTACTGAACTAAAAAATGTGGCTCTTCATTCCATATATTATAAAGCACACATCTTTACATCCCCTTAAAGGGGTATTCTCTGAAAATTTTATAAGTTGCCATTCTTGATTTACAATGAATGTGAATAGTGAGATTACAGCACCATAATTTTACTCAGCTTTAGCAAACAGAGGGGGACCAGCAGTTAGCGTAATGGCTATGTCGCTGGACTCCCACGTAGTCGACCACGGTTCGCGTCCTGGACCCGGTGGCTTAAAACCCATGCTGGGCATGTGTGCGTGTGTGCCCAAGATCCCGAGAGGAGAATGGAGGAGAAGGAATTGTGACGTGGCCATCCCCTCTGGGGGGTGATTTCTCACTTTCTGTCTCTCTGTCTCTCTCTCTGTCTGTCTGGCGAGTGCACGTGCCCTATAGTGAAAAACCTCTCAAAAAAAAAAAAAAAAAAAAAAAGCAAAAGAGGTAACAAAGCAAAGTCTTTTGTGTTAATGAACACATATGATATAAGAATTTTGAAAGTCAAATTTTTAGTACAAACCTTAGAAAAAGGTGATTTTTGATGGATTAATATAATTCTGATGAAACATAAGATTTAAAAAATTAACTCCTGAGTATAAAAAGTTCATAAGATGAGTATAAAGTTAGTAATGATTTGATTCTTTGTCTTTATATTTGTATCCTTGGTAGACATTAATTAACGACTTGGATAAAAGCACTGGGCGTTATCGGGATGAAGTGAGTCTCAAGACGGCTATCATGTCCTTCATCAATGCAGTGCTAAGCCAAGGCGCAGGAGTGGTGAGAACTTTACATACTCTGATTCAGAAAAGGTGCCACTAAAGAATAATTTTTAAAAACATGATTACTCTGTCATCTACAGACCATAAATATGTATTTTACTTTCAGGAGAGTTTGGACTTCAGACTTCATCTTCGTTATGAATTTCTTATGTTAGGAATTCAACCTGTCATAGATAAATTAAGGGAACATGAAAATTCAACATTGGATAGGTAAGTCTGATAGTTAGGACCTGAGCTATTTCATGCCTTTTTTTCCCATATATGGAGTAAATGCCTTACCAAGTATCGGTCTGTGAACTTGTTGTGACCATCTGTAAAATAAGAAGCTTACACCAGAATATTTGTTCTGCTAATGAAGTTTTTATAGTAAGACTTTGTTAATGAAGGAAGCAGTGCATTGTGTAGAGAAGTTAGTGTGGGTTTTGGCATTAGACCAGAATCCATATCCTATCCTCTTTCTAACTCTTGCTTCCTATGTATCCTGGTCAAGTTACTCAGTTTTTCCTGGACTTAACTACATTTACACCCATAAAACATGGTGATGAGGGTGAGGAGGGAAATGATAATGATAAGTATCTTTCAGGTCTGTTGTGAAAACTGATCTAAACCCTGGGAGAATTACTTAGTCTCTTGCATTTTGTGCATGTTAATTTCCACCTCTGTTCATTTGCCCTTGTATGCAGCGGTTTCACTATCCCTAGGATATCCCTAGTATCCCTGAGACTTTTTCCCTCTCACTCCTTCATTCCTGTGCTACAGCATCGTCTTCTCCTTAATATTCTGGCAACATGTCAAAAGCACTCTTGCCTCAGGGCTTCTGCAGTTGCTATTTCCTCAGCTTCAAAAGATCTTTCACAGATGTCCAAATTGCTTATTTCCATGTTCCCTGCAGTGAGGCTTTTTCCAACCACTACATGTGCATTATTCACCTCACCTCCCAGCATTTTCCATTCCCTTTACCCTGATGTAGTTATCTTCATAGACTGTATTAATATCATCCCTAGTGTGTTAGAATACATAGTAGGGGCACAATAAATATTTGAATGAATAAATCAGGGCATGACATTCTTCTGTGATCTTTTATTCATTGGCAAGCCAAGTGCAGGTATATGGGCTTGTTTTTCCCATCAGGGGACTCTGTGAGTAGCATCTAGACTTCATTATTTTTAGATTTGATAAACATTTATTAATTTAACACATTTTTCTTTTATTGTGGTCATATTCCACTGAGATCTTGTCTTTTTTTTTTTTAAAGAACATTGTTAAGAAAGGCATTTAAGTTTTGCTGTTTTATTTCTCTTAGAGGTATCTCTAAAAATTCAGCAAATGCTTTAGTCAAATGCCGAATCCTTTGTATGTGCATAGGAGACTCACTGTTAATAACTTCTCTCTAATTATCTTTCAGGCATTTAGATTTTTTCGAAATGCTCCGCAATGAAGATGAACTAGAATTTGCCAAACGATTTGAACTGGTATGTTGCTTTTAATTATTGTGATTTGACTCATGAGCTCACACAAGTTCACCTTTGTGATGTGTGTCATAAAGTCTCCATGGACCAAAATCAAAGTTCTGTGGCCTTGGTGGCAGGATTTGTTTCTGTTTGCTTTGGGCTCACTTCGCTGGCATCGGGGGAATTGAGAACATGGATATTGGCTTAGATTTCTTTTTCCTATAAAATAGGTTCACATTGACACAAAAAGTGCAACTCAGATGTTTGAGCTGACCAGGAAGAGGTTGACTCACAGTGAAGCTTATCCTCACTTCATGTCCATCCTACACCACTGCCTCCAGATGCCTTGTGAGTGGATTGCTGACTTACATATGTGTGGCTGGATGTTTGAACTTCATCCAGTGGATTCTGTCTTCTGAGCAGTGTTGATTATATTGGGTATACAGCAGTGATTCCAGTTCTTAGTTTTGTGACAGCCCAATGTGTGTCTCCACACAGCTTAGGGAATATAATAAAATTCCTAAAGTAAATTATAATGAACTTTGATTTCAAAAATAAGTAGATGCCTTACAACATTTAGAAAAGGTCAGAAAGTGCTTGTCAATCAAATAATTATCACTAGTCCAAATTCCAGTCACTTTGGGGAGCATTGGTGCAGATATAAACATAGCTCTGGTTCTGTAGCTCTAAAAGGTGACTAGCATTGAAAAATACTCATCCTAGTTTAAAATTAACTTGAGGGGCCAGTACATGGCATGGTGGTTATGGCATTTGACTCCCACATGGCCAACCATGGTTCGAGTCTTGGACCTGGTGGCTTGAAAATCATGCTGGGTGCATGTGCATGCATGCCCGAAATCCCAGGAGGAGAATAGAGAGGGGATTGCAGTGTGGCCATCCCCTCCAGGGGATAATTTCTCACTTTCCTCTCACCATCTCTCTATCTCTCCCTGGAGAGCTCATGCAACCTATGGCAAGAACAAAACTCTTTTTAAAAAAAATTAAGAAAAAATAGCCATAAAATAGATTCATAAACTATACTTGAAATTTTTTGCACCATTCTTTTCTTTTTCAGATAAGAGGAGTGGAAACACCGTTCAGTACTGGTTACTACTAGACAGAATTATACAGCAAATAGTTATCCAAAACGACAAAGGACAGGATCCTGATTCCACACCTTTGGAAAACTTTAATATTAAGAATGTTGTACGAATGTAAGTTATCTTCTTATTCTGCTCCCTGGAAGATAATAGTAGAAATGTGAGACCTTCATTTAATCCTACTTCAAAATAACAGCTGGAAGAGCTGAAATTTGCTCTAGGGATCAAATATGAGTTACTATATATATATATGTGTGTGGGTGTGTGGGTGTGTATATATATATATATACACACACACACACACACATATATAGATATATATATATATATATGAATTATATCCAAGAAACATCTGGGTTTACATGGGTCTCAAGTATGCTGAGGGTTTTCTCTTCAGTAAACTGTTTTTGTGCCTAGGAAGAATACATTTAGCACTGGACCCTTTTACTGTTTTTTTCTAATGGATGTGTCTTTGATTATTATGCAGGTTGGTTAATGAAAACGAAGTTAAGCAGTGGAAAGAACAAGCAGAAAAAATGAGAAAAGGTAAATAGCGAGGCCCTGACAAGAAAAAAGGTCATGTTATTGGTTATTGGTGACCCTGCTTTCTGTACATTTTGGAAATTTATATTGATTTTTCTTATTGGCTTTAGTGTATCAAACAGCCTTCCTCCCCTCCCATGTCTTAAGGGCATTTAGCATTGGCTTTAAAAAGAAAATCAAGCTATTTGAGTTACCATGCTGATTATCAAATATTTTATCCTTTCATTAAAATCATGTACATTTTTTTGAAATGCTTGTAGTGTTTACTGTTCAGTATTAATTATTTCAAATTTTGTTAACTGCTAATCACTCAGACCCTCTCCCTGACCCATAACTGCTCTTTACAGCATACTGGGTTATACGGAATATAATAAGGGACGGCAGGGATTACCTGAAATTTTAAAGGAGATGCAGGGGCCATTTGATTTCAGCAGCCTAATTCTCTCTTAATTTGGCATCAGTTATAAAAAGCAAAATCTTGCTGAAGTCAATGACCATTGCAGAGATGTGTGTTATGAAATATTAATAGGCCAGCTCTTAGTGGATAGGTGAATCTATCTTTGATGCCATCACTCAGCATCAAATGATGGAGAGACATGGATGTCCATCACTGTGCCAGCCATTCACAGAAATTTATATAGCTTTCCTCCCTCCTGTAGAATATTAGCAAATAAAAATTGGCCCCTTTGTGAAAATGAATCCTCTTAGCCACTGCTCACCCCATACTAGCTAACTGACTCCTTTTCTCTTGTCCAAGTAATTCTGTCACTGCCAATGAAATATAATAGCATTCATCCTGATAAATATAATTTTTTTGATAAGTTTTTGCTGTAGGGCGTGTGCACTCACCAGAAAGTCAGAGAGAGGCAGAGAGAGAGAAGGTGAGAAATCACCCCCAAGGGGGGATGGCCATGCCACAATCCCTTCTCTTTTCTCCTCTCGGGATCTTGGGCACATATACACGCGCGCGCCCGGTGTGAGTTTAAGCCACCGGGTCTGGGACTCGAATCATGGTCAGCTACATGGGAGTTCAGCAACATAGCCATTAGGCTAACTGCTGGTCCCATTCATCCTGATATTTCATGTGTTGAGAAAATGGCCCAAGAGATGCTTAAGCATTTCCTTTCCTCTCATCACATTTGTTCTTTTCCATTGAACAAAAAGGCAGTACCAACTACTGATACCAAAAGTCACCAGATGTGCAGTACTGTTATGACACAAGTTGTATGTATTCAGATTGCTCTCAAACAAATGAGGTTATGCATATGTTTTCATAAATAAATTTTAGAAACTGCTGTAAAAGAACAAAACCCCTGACTAAAGTTATCCTTACAATAGTCCAAGATAGAAGTGGAGATAGAAGAAGGAAAATGAAATGCAGTGAGGTAGTTTTTAGATGTGTCTCCACAGAAGTGCTGGAAGCAACCGTGGAGTGGTAGAAGTGGGCTGATGATTATCTTAGCAACAAGACTAGTATAATAAAATCCAAGGTTGTTAGTGGTGCAAATCCCTCTTTGCAAACTGATTTTTAGAGACACTGAAAAGAGAAGTTCAGAGACTGAAAATACGAGAATGTGTGTTTTTAAATTCAGAAATAGGGACCAGCTCTGTATAGTTCTGCCCCAGTGGGTTATATCTCTAGTGGATTTATTGATATAAAAAGAATAGAAATTAAGGGCAAGTGTTAAAATAAAAGTCTGCAGCCTAAACTTTGTTAGTTCTTTCCCAAAGTGTGTCCCTCCCGTCTGCAAGCCTGTAGTCATTGGCAATGCGAGTGAGCTTTCTGCTGACTGGGATGTCCTGTTCCATTCTAGCAGGGCAGAAAGTCAGTGGAACTACAGCTGGGAGCTAATATTTTCCTCCCTGTTAACACGATTCTCATGCTCAACCAATGCTACTGCCCTTTAGATATTTAATACTGAGATGTTAACGTTTGTTTTTGTAAGTTTTCAAAACTGTTTGCCAGAAGCATAAAATACTTCAGTAGTCTTCTGAGGAGGGATGGGAGAGACAATCTCATATTGATCCAAACACCGGGACTGGCAGTGGCTCTCACAGCAGAGAGCCTTCCTTCAGTCTTTGCTAGCTGGACGCCAGCCCGCAGACCTAGCTCATAACTGGATTTCTTGTGGAACCCATTTCTAATTTGTGAAAAGAAGCCCTTTTAATATTTATTTTTCCTCCTTA
>NW_006159602.1:1256373-1259993 GCF_000334495.1 Tupaia belangeri chinensis | reverse complement strand
CTGCTGAAGACCCATTTCTGTGAACAATTTCTGAGTTCACTACCAGGCAGGCACTTTTTTTCTCCACGTATGGTTCCTCAGAATTTTCCAATTTTAGAGGCTCTTCAGTCTTTTATACAACGTAGTCGATCAAAGTTGTTCAGCTGAAGCCCCTCCAAACAGGAACACTGTTTAAATCTTGAGTTGCTCCCTTCGATGGAGAAGCAGAGACATATTTACCTAACAGAGAGCCTCCCGATCTCTGCTATCATCTCCAGTCAATTTTCTTTTTAGAGAAAGTGTTTTGAAGAGTGTCTTGTTGTCATGCCCAATTGTTTTCACGTGTAGAGCACAATGAGCTACAACAGAAATTGGAAAAAAAAGAAAGAGAATGTGATGCCAAGACCCAAGAGAAGGAAGAGATGATGCAGACGTTAAATAAAATGAAAGAGAAACTTGAAAAGGAGACAACTGAGCATAAGCAAGTCAAGCAGCAGGTGGCGGATCTCACGGCGCAGCTCCAGGAGCTCAACAGGGTGAGGGCCTCAACCGCCGGCCGGGTCTCCCTTTCACCAGCAGCTGCCAAGGCCTCGCTTATCCCAGAGCCCTTTACCCTTCAGCAGACAGCTTCTGACTAGGGAAATAAGACCTGACATGGCCCAGGACCTAACAATAGCTATAAGGCTTGCCCTCTCCTCTGTCATGTCTAATGTTTACATTTTTGAATACAAATCTTTTACTAAGAGCAAAGGCAATCACATTAGCTTCTTAAAATTAATACTGATTCAATGAAAACCAACCTATATGATATTGTATGAGATGTGAGTGCTTTGTAGACAAGCACTCATGTATCAAATATAGAGGGATGACTTAATAGAGTCTGTGAAGGCCCTGAAACATCAATTTGACATACTAGGCTTTTAAGCCCACATTCTCAGAAGTGTGGATTGCTCTGTAGTATACGTTTTAGGCAAGGTTACAGACTCTCAAAACCATCCAGTGAATTGACTTCTTCCATTGCCTCTTGTCTTCCCTCTTCTATTTTCAGAGGGCTGTGTGTGCTTCAGTTCCAGGAGGCCCCTCGCCTGGAGCCCCAGGGGGACCCTTTCCTTCCTCTGTTCCTGGGTCTCTCCTTCCACCCCCACCACCCCCACCTCACCTGGGGGGAATGATTCCTCCCCCACCACCTCCCCCACCTCCAGGTGGCCCTCCTCCACCCCCAGGGCCTCCTCCCTTAGGGGGAATCATGCCACCTCCTGGTGCTCCAATGGGTCTGGCACTCAAGAAGAAAAACATTCCTCAGCCTGCAAATGCCCTGAAATCCTTCAACTGGTCTAAGTTGCCCGAGGTAAGCCATTTGTTCTAATTTTTCTTCTAATGGATATCATTAGCAGTTCATTGTGTTGTCACCAAAGGTAAAACAGCCCTGGCTGTTAAATGATTTGGTTTTCTAGTGGGGACTCAAAGCTTCTAAAGTAAATGACACATTGTGTAAAACCAACTCATTTTGAGCATCTGGTGGAATGAAAAATTTGAGATAGCAGTCTTACAAAAAGAATTATTCCTGTTCATTTTGTTTATAACTATAAATCATAGCATTTATTAACTTGCTGTTTCTAGAACAAACTGGACGGAACAGTTTGGACGGAAATTGATGATACAAAAGTCTTCAAAATTCTAGATCTTGAGGACCTGGAAAGAACTTTCTCTGCCTACCAAAGACAGCAGGTAACAGCATTACCCTCAGGTGCCAAAAAAAGTAGTTAAAAGAAAAAGAGAGAGAGAGTGAAAAAAAGAAAGTCTTTGTGCATGATCTCTGGACCATCTGCCATGACCATGATAAGACAAGCATCTTAGTTCCAGGCTGTTTGGCCTACGTTGGTATGCTCCAGGAAAGCAACATGACATGCGTGTCCACGTGTATGTGCGAGTGCCTGTCAATGTATGTGTGAGCAGTTGAAGGAATATAAGCTCCTTTTTGGGGAGCTTCATATCCTGGCATATGTCCAAGACCTTGTCTCCATTGATGTAAAGAGTTCTGTATATTATTATCCCTTGTGTTTGGTCAAAATGGGTCACCAGGAGAAAATACTAGTAGGAGAGTTATAGAACTCATATTTCACCTCTCAGTGATTGTTTCTGAAGCCATTTTGGTTTATCTTAATTTTTAAAAATTATGTATCAAATGGTTACTATCAGAAGCAGAGTTTTTTGGAAATAGATGGAAGTCTGGGGTTTGGTAAATGACTGCAATGTGACACCTACATAGAACCCAGAGAGAAATTTTAACCGTATGTCATGAACATGATAGGCTCCGAAGTAGGGCTGAGAGAGTGAAGAGAGATGACAGTGATACAAAGGCCAGAGAAACTACTGAAGAGTGAGCACAGCCTTCATAGAAGTCGCGAGAACATGTGATGTGGTGCTTGCTGGCCATCCCCAATGATGAAGCCAAGTGCTCGGGATCACTCTGAGCCTTGGTCACATCAGTGCACGGTACCTCTTATTCCTCAAGAGGGCAACTTAATGCAGTCTCTTAAGGGTGGACCAGAAGCAGTCACAGCAAGATGTGTTTCATAACAGAGAAAGGTGGAGTAGGATCCCAAAGTGTCCATCGGTTCTCTGGAAGGAAAAAATGGAATCCAGGAGTGTGAGAAGAAAGATTCTTCAGGATGACTAAAGGAAAGGAATGGAGAGATCAGAGGGTATCTTAAACAGGAATACACAAATCACTGGACATTTATACAGGGACTTTCCTTGGGCTTTTCTGGGAGGCCCTAAACTCAGTCATGAATCACATCCAGGGTGGAGCATCCTCAGACCAGCAGTGGACTTCCTAGCCATCTTACTTGGCTTAGTTCTTAAGAAAGACTCTCAGAAAAGAGAGAGTGAACTCTGAGGGAGAAGGTGGACTGAGGCTAGAGGGGAAACAAAAGCCAAGGGCTTTTTACATTTTCCAGGTGGTCTTCCTTGCATCTGAAGTGAGGGACCGGACTAGTATGTAGCCAGAATATTTTTCTCTAAGAGAGCGAAAGCTTCTCTGCAGTAGTTTTGTGCTAGTTTATTAAAGTACAGAGAGGGTTTGGCTGCCATGGTAATGTGAACCCTAAAATAAGAGTCCTCAGCTGCACATACCCCCATTAAGTAAGAAGGCAAACTTGTGCCATGTTATAAACCAAATAAAGGAAAATAGAAAAGAAGATAAGGCATTGTTTCACAGAAAGTGAGATTCTTTATCTTCCAAAGGACAAAGGGTACGTTTAGGTCTCTCATGCAGCAGGTGCTGTGGCCAGACTCACTTTTGATTAGCAGCAACCTGCCTCTTATCTCTGCTGTCCCTGGAAGGTGTCTTCTGGGCCTTAACTTGCAGTCATACATTTTAGCAAATGTCCTGGTAATTCAAATGATCTGACCTGGATAAATATCCCAGTTGCCTTCCTATTTCCATTTCAATCACTGATACTGGTCCATGTGGTTGGTTGCATGGATAAAGATTTGGAAACTTAGACAAGTAATTCAAAGGAAGGGAAAGCAGCAGTTATTCCAAATGATGCTGTTCAAGTCTGAGCATGTGAGTTGGCTTTATTATGAAGACTAGTGGTTGAAAGACCCAAGTTTACAAGACTCATAATTAACTGGCT
>NW_006159602.1:1212707-1256342 GCF_000334495.1 Tupaia belangeri chinensis | reverse complement strand
TCAGCAGGAGGTGCAGAAGGATGCTGCCAAAATGCTCTGGGACAAATATGTGGACAGTTCTCAAGGGCTTTGGGAGACAGGGTTGCAGAAAGCCTAACAGTTGGGCGATTGTCTCCTAGCAACCAGCACTGTTTAAGTAATCAGTAGTCATTCCAGTAAAGGTAGATCAGAATGTTTCAATTGTACTTACACTAACTAGATGATAAATAGAATTGGTTGTGGCCATATTTTTAATAGCATTTCATGGAGAAAATTTTCAACACACTGCTCAGTTTGAATAATTCAACTACTTTCTCTTTTTGGTGCAAGAATTTGAGATGAGAACTCTTAAGCCGTAAGAATCTTTTCCTAAGATTATTTTCAAGCCATAAGTATATTTTCCAAGTGAGGGTAATTTGAGCCATTTTACTGAATTTACTGACTACTGAGAGACAGAAAATTGAAAGATGTGAATTTTCTAGTCAGATTGTGCAGGATAGAGTAAAGAAAAGAGGTGCCTGTAATTGTCCCCTCATCTTGTGACTAATGACAACATCAAAGATCTGTGCATTTCATTTCAGTTTTAGCAATGCATGTAATAATTATCATCACACTTGATCTGTTGTCTTTTCTACTCCCGAATGAGTACTGGGAACCTATTTTTTTCCATGGTATCTCCTCTTTTCTCCCTTCAGAGTTATGAAACACTGGTCAGACTCTGGATTTCAGTGAGTTGTTTGGCTAGATAAATTCCTCAGAAGGCCAAAACACAGGAATATCATTATCTGCATGCATGCAACAAGAACCTTATGTAAAGTAGAATTATGAAAAAGTCTCAGCAATAACAATATAATTTAAGTTTATACTGAGAAATGGTACTTCGGGGAGATGTAGATCTATGTATGTACACACACACACACACATATACATACATATATATTATATACTTATGCACACATACATAATATATGTCCAGTTGATTTGAGAAATATTGTATTATTAAAATCACAGATTTCCACCATGTATACCAAGTATACTTTATATACAAAGTACTTTAAAGGATTCAAATACGTTAAGCTTTAAGCATGTCCACAATGTAAAGCAGAGATCAGAAGAATCTGAAAACAACCATAATAAACGAAAAGACGATAATCATTATTAAGAATTCATTTGATTCCTGGTGCTGAGCATGATACACTCAGTTTCTAATCTCATCAACTCTAAAATTTAGTTATCAAGGAGCTGTTAAACTTATTTCTTTATTTAATACCCACCTCAGCTCTAGCAAGTGGATATTATTCCTATTTTACAGACAATAAAAATGTGCCTTTATGGGGCTAGGTCCATGGTTTAGTGGTTAATGGAGCCAGACCCACATGGCTGATCATGGTTTGAATCCTGGCCCTGGCATCTTGAAAAACACACCGGGCATGTATGGATGCAGGCCCCAAATCCTAACACAATGGAGAAAGTGGAGGAGAAGGAATGGCGGTGTCACCATACTCCATGGTGGAGGTACTTTCTCCCTTTCCCCCTCTTTCTCTGGCTCACTGGCTCTCTCCAGCAAGTGCACAAAAAGGGATTAAAAAAAAAAAAGCCTTAATGTCTATTCAGTGTCCCAACAGATAGCTCAGAAGGACTACAAAGTGGCAAAATTCTTAATTTCATTTTGTTCTTACTCCATGGTTTATTTATTGTGAATGTCAGACTTTGTAGACAATTTTCTTTAACTCCATTTTTAAGAACAAAACCATTCTTATTCAGACTTCTTTTTTCTTTAAGTGCGGTTATCAAAGGTGTTCAGAGCTGATTATGTAAACGTACGTGTCACATGAAATGGAATTTAATAGCATGCAGTTAGTCTTCTATTCACATTCCAGAAGTTCATTTGAAAGTCAATTTTGTGAATTTCAGGTCCTATTTTTCTCATTGAGACTACATTATCCAATTTTTAGGTCAATCACAAAAGACTTATTTTAATACATAACATAGCACATTGCATAGTAGTAGTATTTTAGATCCAACTAAACAATATTCACCTTGGTTTTATGGACCGTGTTCATCCTGAGATGGATGGAATTCATTTCTCCCAGTCCATGCAGCTGGACAGAGGGGAAATGAGCTCTAAAGCACTACATTGTCCTAAATGGAGTCACATCATATCTCTGTGGCAGCAAATTAACAGCTCACTAGCTCTTCCAGCTCCCTGCTTTTTGCCAGAGGACTTCCCTTCTTTAAGCCTATTATCAGCATATAGTGTAACGTTTCAAAGCCTCTCTGCTGTGATTTAGGAATCAAAAGATAACTATTGTTCCAGGCTCTACAATCCAACTTCCCTTCCTATTACATAATACATAAGTCACTTTGGGGGTTCCATTTGGAACATTCAGTGGTATCTTTTGATTTTTAAGAAATAAATGGTCAAACTATTTCTCATTTTTATTCTTTATATGGTTTTCATTAGTCTCTGCATCCAGTTTTCATTTTGGAAAATTATATCATTTGGAATATTGATTTCTATAATCTTGGTCCTCAGCCATGCCACATGAAGGCAGAAATAGAAATTGTAGAGTGGTTCTCTTTGGACTCCAGTGTAAGAGTTTCTATAACTAGGCTTAATGGTGAAAGTTAACTAAACGCAGAGTTTTATATAAATATTAGTATCTATGTTTTCAGGAGAGAGATTCTCAGATTTTATTAGATTTACGAAGATATCTCAACCTCAAAAAAGATTAAGAATCACATCCAGAAAGTTTATTGTTAGCAGGCGAAGAAGTGTCAAGTCATTATTTCATTGTGGAGCCCTATCTGTAGCAGTCTACCACCATCAGTTCATGAAAATTCAAGTCCCAATTTCCTGTTTATATTCCAAATCCTAAGCTCTGCATCAGGAATCATTCAGAAAATCAGACATCCTGTTAGACATCCAACATAGGTGATTCTATCACATTTGACCTAAACCAATTAAAAGTCTTTTAAAATGATTTCTCTCTGATTTTTGAGTGAAGAATTTCAGATTCCGAAAGAAAGTTAACCTACTAGAAATAGTCCTGAAACCGTTGTTATTTCTAACATATGCCCTATCTAATGAAACTCATAAACTTTGTGATTTTATTTAAAATATGCTGATTGAAGAACCTTGAAAGAAGTATAATCTTTAGGCTATGAATTAACTGAAGTCTCCCATGGCGTTCCATCCCTACCTCTGGAAAGATAAGATACATTACTTAGTTATTCACTGTTATAATTATCGCTGCTGCTAAAAATGGAAGAGCTTCCCCAGCTGTTCACCTCAGCTGAAAGCAGAGCATAGGGGAATAAATGAATTTGCTCATCAGCTTGAAAGATAAAATAATTAGATTATATCATAGTCTCCAAGAATTGAGCTCATAAATAATGTCAGGTACTGAACAGAACACTTTACATGCGTTGTCACATTTCATCCTCACCATAATAATGCAGTTGTTAACCCCCTTTCACAGGTTCAGAGCCTGAGCCCCAAATCACACACCCAGTAAATGGCAGTTGTCTGATTCCACAGCCCACTACATGAGAGATCAGACGCCTTCATTTCCTGACAGTGGCAACTTAAAATGTAGAATGTGTTGCCAGAAAACTTCATGAAAGCTTTTTCTTTCGAGGCCAGACAGTGAGAGTAGGGTCTAAATTCAACTAATAACTTTCTCTTTAAGAGGAGAGGAAAAAAAAGTTAAGATGACCTCACGAGACCACAGTCTTTTCTGCCCTTGAAAAAAAACTGCTTGTATAGGAAGAGTCCTAAAGAGTGTTCGAGTGGAAAACCTGACGGTTACAGCAGAGACAAAAGAAGACCACGCTATCGAAGAGGAAAGGTTTCTCGCGATTAGTGCTACAGTTGTCAAACACCACTGTAGAAAAGCATTCCTTCTTTGTAGGGGTAGGGCCAGAGGAGGACACAGGGTTTCCCACTAGAATGATGTGAGACAGATCATCTGTGTGAAATGGGCCTGGGCACTGCTGCTGAGGCCAAAGAGGCCTTAAGGAATCTGCTGAGCGAGGGCTGGTAATGGGAGCTGTCAGCCCGGAAGCCAGGGTGTGTTTTGCACTCCAGAGCTTTATTCATTTCAGTATTGCAAAAATATGCAACCAACGCCATCACTCTCTCCTAACATGTTGATCACCTCTTTCTCTTCTTCACTCCCAAGTCTTCAAAAAAAAAAAAAAAAAAAGATTATTTCAAGAAGAGACTGTTGACTTTGCATGCTTGAACAGCCCTGAGGAGGTGGGGACAGAGCTACTTGTGGCCGGGCTGCCTGCGAACACTGACTGGCTCTGAATTGCAGGTTCTGTCTCTTTCCTCATACCTTCCGATGGGGCCTGCAGGCATTGTTCGGACCCTCGAGGGATACTGAGAGTGAATTTTACTGACTTAGGTTGTTTACTTGTCTTTTCTTAATCCTTCCTCTGACACAAGAAAACTGGAGATTATTACCACCAAGCAAATATTTTTCTGGTAGGACATAGAAGCGGGAATTGCTTCCTCGAGTTGATGGATTTGATTGTTATTCTCCTACTTCACATAAAAACTGTCATGTAGAGTAAGTGGAATTTAGTAGTCTTTTCAAAGAGTTGGTCTTTTCCTAGGTTGGATCTTCCTGGTACGTCTTATGCCCTTTCTTTTCTGAATTTGATTTGCCACCATTGAAAATTATGTATAGCAGATGTGACCGTCTTTCTCTACCCTGAACACTTCAAGCTGTGCTTTTCATTGCGTCTTTAGCCAGACCCCTCATCTTCCTCAGTTCTCATTGGCGGTCCTGGGAGCACAAATCACCTCTTCCCCTGCGTCACTGAGTTCCCTGACCGCTTTGACTTTCCCCTGTTTGCTGCTGTGGTTTCTGAATTGCATGTGTCTGATTTGCCTTTTCCATGCCTCTGCCATGGCTGTAGGATTTCTTTGTGAACAGTCACTCCAAGCAGGTAAGTGAGCCATTCCCTGAACCTTGCTTAACGTAAGGCCTTAGCCCACCATATACTGGAAACTTCTTAGTGAGCCTGGATTTGTAGTTGTGTTTATTTGTAGTCAGTGTAATGCGGTGCCAGGTCATTCCACCTTGATTTCCAACTCTAACTGACTACCTATAGGTACGCTTGAATCTCAGCACAAGAGACTGCTGGCATTTGATCCCAGAGTGCCTCATAAATTCCAGATTGCCTTTGTTTCCTGAAATGTTACATAGTACCCGAGCTCTCTGGGTTTCTTACATTTTTAAAACGCCAAAATCCAATCTTTTATGGATCCTGACTGCCAATAAATTAGATTTGCTGTTTATCAAGGTAGTCTGTTTTCACCTTGAACTTTTTATTATAATGAATACCTCTGATGCCCAATTTACTCAAACAATATTTTATGTGTAATTTTTGTTCTTTGTTTGTTTTTTGAGAGTTTTTTGCTATAGGGCGGGTGCACTTGCCAGAAAGACAGAGAGAGACAGAGAGGCAGAAAGCGAGAAATCTCCCTCCAGGGGGGATGGCCACACCACAATCCCTTCTCCTCCATTCTCCTCTTGGAATCTTGGGCACACAAGCACACATGCCTGGCATGAGTTTAAGCCACTGGGTCTGGGACTCGAACCGTGGTCGACTACATAGCCATTATGCCAACTGCTGGTCCCTATGTGTAATTTTTTAATGCCTCTTCAACATATATTATGACTGGCCATCATTGCTTAGAACTTTTTGTACAACAGTAGGATATGCAAGTAATATTGTATTGTTAATTCAGGTGACTGACTAATACGTTGAACTGCCCCCTCCCCAGTTTCTACCTAGGCTCCATGGTAATGGAAGGTCCTATCTGCCTTGGGACTTTCCTGTTACACATGAAGACATTTGGAAGTTTTATTGTTCAGCTCTTTTTGAGGGGTCAGGTTCAGCTAATTCTGGGGTAAATGGGCCCTGCAAATAGCTGGACAGGCAGTGACATGCCTTAGCTGAGCTTGATTTGTAGTGACAGTTCTCTTTGCTACCCATAGGGATAATTTATACACACTTAGCATCTTCGACTTAGAAGCACTTTGTTCTTCCAAATAATGCTTTTTTCAAATGTGGGTGGTCAGCTTTTCATGTTTCCCTTTGCCTACTACATTGTACCCTTTGTTTCAATTCCACCAAGTCCTCACACTCCCCACCCCACCATCTCAGCTTTGCCTTGTACGTATGTGCATATTGTGTGTGTGTGTGTGTGTGTGTGCATGTGTGTACAGAAAACGTAAAGTTAAAGTGTATATCTGAAATCTGAATGTCACAGTTTGACTTTGATGGATTCCTTTTGTGCTCTTTACAGAAAGAAGCAGATGCCATTGATGACACACTGAGTTCCAAACTTAAAGTCAAAGAGCTTTCGGTGATTGATGGTCGGAGAGCCCAGAACTGCAACATTCTCCTATCAAGGTATTGTTGATGTTCAATAAACACTTCTAGTAAGATCCACTTTTCTACTATGGAGCTGCAGACCTCCTGGTTGTGATTTGGGTCTTTTTTTTCTTTTTTTTTTTTTTCTTTCTTTTTTTGACACTCTTCTTCTCTGCTTGGGTGCAGTTCTTTGGGTTCCCTTTTGTTGAAGGTGGGAAGATTTGATATTTATTTTCCCTGGAGGACTATATCATAGTCAGATACCTACTTTCTTAGAGTTTAATTTCCAGGCTTATAAATCTGGAAGCAAAACATCCTAAGTCAATGTTTTTAGTTTGTTTTCCCCTGAGAGACCTGTAAAATGGATTTGCTTTTATTTATATTTCTTGGCCTTAGAGATATTTTGGTCACTGAGTCACAGAATCAGGACCAGCAATGAAGACTCTGTTTTATTCTGCTGCCTAATGGTATCTTTTTATATTTCAAGGTTATATGATATCATGTTCTTTGTGAGCATTTTTACCTCTGAAAAGACATGTAAATCTCAAACCTCAGTGAAATGCTAATTTATCTTCGGCATTTCAGAAATCTTTCTCATAATTAGTGAACCATCACAGCATTGGACTTGAAAAGAGGGGAAAAAAAATATGGAGCCTGCAATCTGATGCAGCTTCAGGCAGGGTTGTCAGGTCCTTCTGGGAATTTCAAGTAGCTTTTCTGTATCTAGTTTCTTCTTTTCTCTAAAAAGGACTTTCACATAAAACAAAGACTCCTAATGCTTATGAAGGGAAGGAAGATGTAAAGAATCCTGAATGTAGTGCTTTAAAGATAAGTTACATTCTGGAAGGAATGTTGTCTATGCATGGAAACCTGTATAAGGTGACTCCTCATTCAGGGAGAATGAAGAGGAAAAGTATAGTCTGTAATCTTTATTATTTTGATAATCTTAGAATGAGTTTCTTCTAACACAAAGAGCTGCTGCTTGATTTTCAGCATGGAAGCTTGATTGTTAGCAAGATATATATTACTTGAGGGAGCAAATGTTTCTTTTAGTGAAAGAGAAATTGAATCTGGGTGAGATCCCTGAATTTTAATGTAACTAGTATGGTAACGTGAACCATCCTGTTAGTATTTCATTTCTGCCTGTGGCTGGAAGCTGTGTAAATGACCAGGCTTTGTACTTATTCTGACTTTTGCTCCATGAACCATGCTCAGTTAGATAAAATATCTTTCTGCCTTGGGAAAGTACCACTGAAAATAATTTGGAGGACTACTCGTTTTCCTTCTCCAGTGGAGGTAATTTGTTTTGTTACCTTTGTACAAGTAATAGTCATAGCAAAATTAGATGAATATTTGGGAAAAGTTGATTTTTAAAAAACTGTATTATTTCTCCTTGTATTTTGTGCCTTACCAGTCCAGGTGAACACTTTCAAACAGCTTGACAGAGGGAGCTGTCACTGAATTTCTGCAGTGTTGAGATGCTTGTAGGAGTAAAAACCGACCTAGTTCCTCATAGACACGTTATTCTCAATGCTCAGTGCCAACCAGGGAATTATACTAGTTACAGATAAGATTAGCACTCTTTCTGGAAATGTTCTCATTTCATTTTAGAAGGAATTGTTTCAACTTTGTGGTGTGTCATTCCCTTCTTACTTCAAAAGTGTTAGAACCTAAGGTGACTTAAAACTAGAATGTAGAAGACAATTTTAAGAACTTGCATGTGTCTGTTAGATTACCTATTAAAATTCAATGTGCCGAATGAGTATTATCACAATGAACATAGTTATAACGTATGTTACTGGTAACAAGTAATTCTGAGTCCCAGGCAACCTTATATTAATTGGGTTGTACTGGCTGGGTTCTGAACCTTCTCTCCCACAGAAGATGCAGTACCACATTCTTTTCTGCTCAGTGATCAGTTGTTAGACTCTCTCATCAGGAAAGCACACAGCTGACGTGTTAAATGTGCTGTGGTAAAAGTGAACGAAATTAAGCAGACTTAGTGTGTATTTTATTTATTAAATTTTTTCAGTATCTTTATTTCTTCCACAAATGAGAGAGGTGGAGACGGGGGCGGAGGAGGCAGCAAAACCAACAGGCCTGGGACTCGAACCGCGGTCAACTATGTGGGAGTCCAGAGACACACCATTATGGCATCTCCAGGTCCCCCCAATAGGGTCTTGATGCATGGTGTCGTCCCAGACCCAGATCATGGTTATGCACATGCTGACACACTCAGAGAGGTCTCTAGACATGCACTGAGAACAGTTACCTCATGGGTCAGCCTCGCAGATCCACAACTATATGTTACCTCTGCCACTGTCGAGCCTCGTATTTTGTTTTTTAACCAGTCAGCCATTCACCTTTCATTCTCCTCTCTTCATCAGCGATTCATTGCTGTGCACGAGGAGCTAGAGGCTGACAGCAGGGAAGAGACATGGGAAAGTATGTTTGCTATGTTTTCTTCGCCGCATGTTTGCCTGGCACTGTGCTTGGAGCTTTGGAGGGTACCAATGTTTAAAACAGTGCTCTTGCCTTTGAAAGTACATGGCTGACTGGAGAGGAAGAACGACACATGGGAGAAGACTTGTGCATAGTTTAGGGCTTACACTGGTCTGACTGGAAGAAAATGGGAACTCACTGTGTAAGAGAAGACACCAGCTGGGTTTGCCATAGAAAGTGGACCTTCGACATGAACAGAGGGCATGGGGAAGGCCGTTCCAAGGAGGCATGTGACAAAGACATGGGAGGACCAAACATAGTTACTGGAATCGGCCCTGGGATCGCTGCAGACTTGCTGTTGTGTTGAACGACACCAGGCAGCAGATGCATGTTTGTCTTTCTGAGGGCAGGTGCGAGCCCAGGGTCATAAGCTACTCATCTATAGAAGAGTGACTGGGGAAGCAGAACTTTCCAGTGGGCTTGTGAGAATTCCACCTAGTGCATGTGAAGGCCCTGGCAGGGTACCTACACATAGTAATTGCTCAGTTAATGGCTGTTTTATATATCCATGGGATCAGGAATCACTGTAATTCATGCAGGAAAAAAATAGTTTGTTTTTAATAAGTCCTTCGGGAACTTTCAGAACAGGGTAAAAAGAGGTGAGAGCTGGAGGCAAGGATAGACATCTAATAGAAATCCCTTTCTCGTGTGTTTGTGAGACTTGATGGGTAAAATTGAGAGAGACAGAGAAACCCTGATAGGACTTGAAGACTGATACTGTGCTCGGGAACAACTAGGAATGTTTAAAAGATGATGTCAGGATTCCTACTTTTCCACACTTACTATCTCTTATGTCATTTCTAAAGGCTAGTGAACTCTGTTTCTTATCTTGCCAATTGAAGATTTTATTTCTCAGTAATGCGGTCACTGCGCCAAAGTCCACCATGATGGAAAGCTGTAGCATATTTTGAGGGCTGTATTTTAATGAGCACATGTGTTCAGAGTGTTTGGTTATCATTTAAAAACTCTTCTTCACATGCTACGAAAGTTAGTGCACCCTGTCATCAAGGAGCACCTACCTCAGCCATCTGTAGTCCAACAGGCAGTTGGAAAGAGCCCAGAGCAGGGAGGAGATACAGGCTTCCCTCATGCATGGGTGAATAGGGTATTACAGGGTGAGTGGCCATTGTCATTCAAAACTCTCAGCAAGAAACTAACTTGAAGATGTGAGTTTGAATGGGAAGCTCCAGGCCTCCAGGAATGGTGCCTTTCACAGACTTGGGGAGAGAGTGGAATAGACATGACATACCTTAGAACAGAAACTCCTGATTCCTCAAGCCTTCAGCAGAATTTCTACTGTGTATATATGGGTGGCATATAGCAATTTAAGATTCACTATTGTATTCCCTAAAAACAGACCTCTCCCCTCCAGGGGGGGAGTAAAAAAAGAAAAAAGAAAAGAAAATTTGGAAGCAGGTTTATATTACAAGGTGAACCCACCTAAAATACAGCCTTATGAAGTGTTATGCCATTCTTTTTTTCCAGATGCTCACTTGACATGGCAGCCAGGATGTAGTAAACCACAAAAGCTACTTTAAAGTAGGGGGGATTTGGCTTAAATCCACTGGAGCAGAGCTAAGGCTGATTTAGCCATCCATTCTTAACTTCCTTTAATTACGCCTGGATGTTCCGATTCTCTCGGCAAATTTTTGAAATACTTTAGTAAAGCGAGGTAGAGTTAAATACTATCTTAAGATGGCTAGTTTGTTTCCTGCCTTGTAAAGAACGTTGAAAAGGATGTCTCAAAATTTGCCACCCTCCAGCACACCAGAATACTGCCAAGCTTTAAAAGCAATTAAAGGGCTAGAATTGGTAGGGTCCTTAAATTACGGAGATTAGAGGCTCATTCTGTGGATGACAGATGATACTAAGAACTCTGCAACGGACAGAACCATCCAGAGGGCAGAATTTCTTTTTCCCCTTCCCCCTAAGGTAGGGTTTCTTTGTCTGATCCAACAGGCCACGTGCAGGGCGGTATGTTGACAGGTAGATTTTCTTAAGTACTACTCATTGAAGTCTAGAGTCTCTTTGTGGGCTGCATTAACAGAAACCAAAATTGTTAGGAATTAGAGCTAGTGTTTAGTCCAGACAGCCTCTGGGGGCTGAGGAGCATAAATATATATAATTTCAAAAGCAAGAAGTTCTGCACTCCATATGGGAAGCTAATGAAATGCAAATCTGATACTTTAAGTATTGTTCTCACTCTGATTTTCAACTCCTTTTCTTTTAAATGCAAAACAGAAGGACTCTGCAGAACTCTGCTATAAAATGGTTTCTTCAACACTGTGTGAAAAGGACACAGAACTAATTTATTCCTTTTCTTATAAGCAGCGCTCTTCTCGTGGTGATTATAGATGTTTCCTCAACCAGTTGGTTTTCATTAGCAGCAGTTTCAACCTTCCCTAATGTTACATTCCCTGGCTTTGCAAGGCCATCCCATGGTGTTAACACTTAAATGGAGCCATTAGTGTCCTGGAATCCTGGGCTACCAGGGAGCAACTGAGGCCTCCATATTATGATAGAGTCTTTCCTCTGTGGTATACTTTACCCTGCCAACTTGGGTAAATGATTCCATTTAAAGTGTAGGGGTTTTCTATGGCAGTGTTCTGGTCAGCGTGTTCACAAGGCAGTGATTATCCCAAGAATGGCAAAAGCAATGTCAAGAAATCTGCGGGACCAGGGTTACTGCATATGACATAGCATTATGATGGCACAGCAACTCAGACGAGGTGATAGAATAGATCTTATTTGTTAACATGGGCAATTGGGCATTTTGCTTAGATGCCTTTTTTGGACTTGAGAACAAGAAATAGAAGTGAATGGTGTTAGTACAATAGGATTCCCAAATGTGTTCACTTTTCTACTTATTAGGGCATGAAACAACATTTAGTTTAAATAGCAGGGTGAGGACCAACCAAGTGGCTTGGTGGTTAAGGTGGCTGGAGATTCCACGTGGCCAACTGCTAATCTGAGTCCCAGATAAGGCAGCTTAAAAAACTCACTGGGCACATGTGCCCAAAACTCTTCAGAGGAGAATGGAGAAGGGATTACAGCAACATGACCATCTCTCATGGGGAGTGATTTCTCACTTTCTCTCTCTTCTGTTCCCTATAGCAAAGCAAAACAAATCAGAACAAACAAATAATACCAGAGCGGGTGGTTTTAACAAAATCATGTCAAAATCTAGACGAAAGGATGAGACAGAGGGATCCACAGTGGGTGTGTTGTATCCAGCTTCCCCTGGCCTTTCCCCTGACTGCACGCAATTCATCCTTCCACTCCCTCAGCCTGCTTATTTACCTGTCAGACCATGGGCGAGTGTGTGTTTTTTATACCTTTGTATCCTGAGTGTTCAAGGTGACCATTTGATTCTCCCTTAAATGATAATCACCTTTAGAAACAGACTATGTCTTCTAATTCATTTTTAAACTTCCCAGACCTAATAAAAGCCATATGCAGAGAGGAAACGCTGGTGGAATAATGGCTGTGATAATGCCTTGGGAAGTGTTCAAAATAACCATCCTGAGTACTGTTGAATGATCTATTAGCTGCACAGGAATATTAAAGTTAACGAAAGCACTGCTACTGCTTTCTTTTTCTTTCTTTTTTTTTATATAAAAGTCCACCTGTAGAACACATATGTAGTTTATTGAACCTTTCTATAACTAGAAACTATGCTAGTTACGTGTGTGATTTTACTTACTCCTCATGCGTGCACATACAAACACACCACATCCTTTTTCGATGTAGTTGTTGTTATCCCTGTTTCACAGATGAGGAAACTGGGGCTTAATAAAATCTCTGTCAAAGGTCACACTGGTTAGGAAGTGTCAGAGCCTGGACTGAGACCTAGCCTATCTGATACCAAAGCCCCTACCCTCAGAAATTACATGTGATGTGTACGTGTCTTGCTGTATAGTTGTGTGTTTATTTGTGATTCTTCTTAAAGAACACAGGCTAAAGGAACAGGTTAAGTGTGTTAATATGCCACAATAGTGGCAGGTTGTAAGGCAGGAAGATTTGAAGTGTGAGTCTTGAGTCTAGTGCTTACAAATGGAACAGAAGACTAATTCTTTGTCATAGCTGATAGCGTGATTAAGATATTTGGCCCCAGTGAAGACTATTATTGCACCTAGCAAAAACGCACTTTCACAAGTATACTTTAATTACACTATATGAATGCTCATATTTTGACTCTTATATTTTACAGTCAATATTTTGTTATCCTGACTTCATTAAACCACACATCCATAATTAAGTTAGTAAATCATTTAAGTTATAGCAGATGGAATATAGATTTATGTTTTTCTTCTTACATCCTTCCCTGTGAGATATTAGACAAGTACTGTGCATATGTTTAAAGTTACTTAACTGTTTTTTTGACATTTATTTACTTATTTTATCCATGAGTGAGAAAGACAGAGACAGTACCCCAATAGGGTCTCAACACCACAAGCCACCCCAACTCTGTGCCAGTCCCAGATCATGGGAAAGCACATGCCTGACGAACTCAGGGAAGGCTCTGGAATTGAACTAGGAACCTTCCTGTGTGGGAATGCCTCTTGGGGCATCAACTGTTACTTTTCCACCACTGAGTAGTTCTAAATAAGCAATGTTTGTAAAAAGAATTTGGGGTTAGCAATCAAGAGTCTTGGGTCTATGGTTATGGCCAGGTTGTATGTTTGAACTTCAGCAAATCATATGATCATTCTGAACCTTGGTTTCTCTATCTACCAAAAATAAGATTGACTATCACAGTTATTTTGAGAATGAAATGAAATAAAATGCATGAAATCTCCTCAACTATGATATCTTTATATGTTTCATTTTGCAGTTTCATGAACTATTGTTCAACTTTTAAAAAATAACATGTATTTTCTAACCTTCTCAAAGTCCTTTTTTCTCTTTTTATAAGAGAGAGATTTTTGCTATAGGGCATGTGCACTCACAGAGACAGAAAGCGAGAAATCACTCCCCAGAGAGGATGGCCACACTGCAATCCCTTCTCCTCCATTCTCTTCTCAGGATTTTGGGTGCATACACACTTGCACCCAACATGAATTTAAGCCGCTGAATCTGGGACTCGAACCGTGGTCTACTATGTGAGAGTCCAGTGACATAATCATTACACCATCTGCTGGTCCCTCGAAATCCATTTTTAACCTGAGAGCTAATTATAAACACTACTGACATTTAACCAGGTCATAAATTGAGTTCTCTCCTCTCACCTGCAATTCATGTATACTATGGCTAAAAGAAAGCAATTAGGTATGGGTGTGTTCCCCATTTCTAAACTTGTAACCCCTCGCTTCGAGAAACTAAATGATAGAACATAGCAGCTTTGTCCTCAGTATCAACAGAGCATTACAAAGCCCCGAAAGAATGTTAAAGCAGATCTGAAATCCTGTTTTTAGATGCAGTATTATCAGTGAATAAGCTTTCACCAAGAAATTTGGAAAAAAAAAAAATAGTGTTGGTAAAATCAGCAGCTGGAGTAGCAGTATGAACTATGTTGTATTAAATTTTAGCACTCAAGCCAATAGTGTTAACAACAAAATAAAATATTCTTTCTTCAGGTTGAAATTATCCAATGATGAAATTAAACGGGCAATTCTAACCATGGATGAACAGGAAGATCTGCCCAAGGACATGTTGGAACAGGTGAGCTGCCAGATGTATCTCAGAGCAAAATGACAACTGACTTTCAACAGGGAGGGCACACTGAGAAAATCTGTTGTTGCTAATGGATAATTTACTCACCTCTGAGTGGAGAAGCTTGAATCAAGATTCCTTGTGGCTTTATTAGGGACTTTATGATCTGACCTTTCTCTCTTCATTCTTTAAAAATGCTGGGTGAGAAGGAAGATCATGAATATCTCAGATGCCTGGGACCACAGTGTCAGATTCAACCCTCAAGTTGTAATTCAGTTTCTATACCTCAGCAGGTCATATAAACCTACCAGCTGTGGTAGAAAATCTGTTTCACAGAAATATCAAGAATCTCACTAGCATTATGAAATCAGGTTGTACTGCATAAATGAACTTGTTACTAAGTTCTTAGTACAATTCATGTCTTGATCTTGGCTCACCATTCCCACAACCACAAAAAGCACTGTTAAACCCCAGCCACTGTCTTCTGTATTTAAATAGCTGTTTCATAAGGTGAGTTGTAAGTTTCTTGGGACTGTCTTGTCTCTGTACATTGACAAGTATGAGATTTACATGAGGTCAACACACATCTTTGTCTGTGGTTCTTGGATATAATTTTTATTATTCATGACCAAACAGATCATATAATATGATAAACTGCCCTTTTCATGCAGTATTTCGTTTCTTTCATTCATTTGTTCATTCGTTTATTTATTTAGAGATTTTTGCTATAGGGTGTGTGTGTTCACTAGAGAGAGAGAGAGAGAGACAGACAGAAAGTGAGAAATCACCCCCTAGGGGGTATAGCCATGCTGCAACCCCTCCTCTCGGGATTTTGGGCAAATACTTATACACATGTGACCTGTGTGAGTTTTAAGCCACTAGGTCCGAGACTGAAACTGCAGTCGACTATGTGGAAATCTAGCAAAGTAACCATTATGCCATCTGCTGGTCCCCTTTTATTTATTTTTTAAATTGTTTACTAGAGAGAGAGAAAGAGAACAAGAAAGTACCCCTTAATATGGTGTGGTCTTACTATAGTGTTTTTTCTTCCATTTCTCTGTCCTGTTGGGATTTGGGGCATGCATGTATACTTGCTAATTTGTTTTCAAGCCTCTGGAGCTGGGATTCAGACTGTGGTCAGCCATGTGGGGTCCAGCTCCTAATGTACAGCACTTAAGCACTGAACTGTAGGCCAGCCTTCTTGTATTTCTATAGCGTTTCTGTGTAGCCAGTCTGACTATGTTAGACTGAGTTGTTGACCATGTCAAGCTGAGTTGTTCAACAGCTTTGTTTAGCTGTCCCCCAAATTTCAGTATGGAATAGTAAGCTAATACATATTCTAGGGATTGTCACCTATCTCTGCCCTCTCCCTCTTAGTCAGGGCCTGCATTTTTCTGTGCTTTGTGAGGATAGTCCAGAAGGCTCTAACACTATCCTATCTTTCTGTCTCATTGTCCTTAAGATGGGATCATATTTTGAATGATTTTGGTCAAGAAGCCCACATTTTTAGAGCCAGTCTTTCTTATGGTTGACTATGGACAGAAGCAACTGTGCTTCTAGACTGGACTCAAGGCCTCGTCTGTAGCCATGCTGAGTTCCCAAGAGCAAGGGAGAGGGGTGTTTTTGCCCTGCTAACAGTGATCCTGGGTGGCAAGGCTGTTTCTGGGTAGATTGCCTGTGAGTCTGTGTGTGCATTTCCATGGTTCTCACTAATGTTCTCGAAGGGCTCAGACACAAAACAGAGAGGAGTCATATGTGGGTATCACCGCACAAACGGACCTGCCCCTCCCTGCACCCTCGGCAGCTAGACTTGTCCTGGGTGAAAACTCTCACACTTAACCACAGAAGGACTTTTCAAACTGCTCATTAAAGGTTTGATCCAGTTAGCGAGATAGCTGATGATTGTTCTCAGGTGTCCTTGGATGCTGTGTGTGAACATTTCAATTATTCCCTAAACCCGAAATTCAGGTTTTAGAGCTTTTCTAGCTCCTCTACCTCCTCCTTTCCTCCCTGTATTCCAGTCAAAATCAAGCCTCTGTCTGCAGAATAAACTAGGGGCTACGGTAAGGTGGGAATCTTGGGGAGATGTTGGTTAATGGACACAGAATTCCACTTAGATAGGAAGAATAAATTCTAGTGTTGTACAGGACAATAAGTGACTATAGTGAACAGTAATTCACTGTAGATTTCAAGATAGCTAGAAGAAATGACTTTTTTTAAACATTTATTTATTTACTTCTTCCATGAGAGGCAGAGAGACAGACATACAGACAGGGGGACAGGCTGCTCTAACAGGGCTCTCCACACTGCTCTCCATGCCCCGTGTCAGCTGGCCTGGATCATGGGCACCCATAGTGCTCAGGAAAGTCACTGGACATGAACCCAGGACTTTTCTCGTGAGGGTACAGTTGTGTTAACTGCTGACCCCCAAGAGAGGGTTTTGAATGGTCCCAACATTAAGAGATGACAAATAACAGAGATTAGTATGTAAATTATCCTGATTTGATTATAACACATTATATTTATGCACCAAGAAAGCATTCTGGGGACCAGCAGTTAGCGCAATGGCTATGTTGCTGGACTCTCATGTAGTCGACTGCGGTTTGCGTCCTGGACCCAGTGGCTTAAAACTCACACTGGGCGCGTGTGCGTGCGTACCCAAGATTCTGAGAGGAGAATGGAGAAGGGATTGCAGCATGGCCATCCCCCCTTTAGGGGGGGATGATTTCTTGCTTTCTATCTCTCTGTCTCTGTCTGTCTGGCGAGCGCACGTGCCCTATAGCAAAAACCTCTCAAAAAAAAAAAAAAAGAAAAAGAAAAAGAAACCATTCTGTAACCCACAAATATGTGTAATTATTGGGTCAAAAATACTAATAAAGGGGGCCAGGAGATCGCATGTTGATTAAGGTGGTGGATCCTCACATGGCCAGCTGCAGTTAAAGTCCTAGATCTGGCAGCTTAAAAATCATGCCAGGCATGTGTGTGTGCATGCCCAAAATCCCCAGAGGAGAATGGAAGAGAAGGGATTGTGGCATGGCAACCCCCCACCCCCCACCCCCCCAGAGAGTGATTTCTCAGATTTCCCCGTCTCTGTCTCTGTTTTACTCTTCAGTAAATGTGTATGCCCTGTGGCAAAGCCAAATAAATAAATAAATAAAATGAAAAATTAAAATCAGTACAATAAAGAATTTAAAATAATGAAGAAGAAGGAATAAAACAACAAGAGTTTCTGCCTGGGAGAGTGGCGCCCGGCTCTCTGCCCCTCCCAGCTTCCAGGTAACCCTGCGTTGACATTAGCTGCATCAGATGCTAGATCAGAAGCCACTAACCTAGAGCGAAGAACTATGTGCAAAGCTGCTGTAGTCCTTCTGCCTTTAGCCCCTATCAACAAGGTCGTATGTTTAAAATTCCACAAGATCTGTTTACTGTGAAATTACATCCAGCAAAGTTCCTCCTTGAGGGAAAGGATTTCAAAATCTTGCCAAAAGGGCTTGCAGTGCAAATAGAATGTACTTCAAATAAATACAACTAAGAAAATCAGTCTACTGAAGGAGAATCCGGCCAACGCGGGTATTTTTGACCTGATCTCTCCTCATGATTTTGTGTGTCTCATTCCCATCATCTCCCATGCTCTTTCTTTTCCTTCTCACTCCACTATTCTTCCTCTGCTTCCTTTTCCTTCATAATAACGTTCTTCCCAGAAAATTGTTCATGCAGACACCTCCTTAACTGCTATTTACAATTTCTACTTGAGCCACATTCGTTCCTTCTTTTGCTTCTTGTAGCTGCTGAACTCAGAGATCTCAGATAAAATCTCTACACTCCTCTTTCGTGGAATTCATACCTTTCTTATTTTCTTTTTTTTTCTTTTTTTTTGGCTATAGGGTACATGCGCTCACCAGAAAGACAGAGAGAGACAGACAGAAAGCGAGAAATCACCCCCCGGGGGGATGGCCATGCCATAATCCCTTCTCCTCCATTCTCTTCTCGGGATCTTGGGCACGCACGCACACGCGCCCGGCGTGAGTTTTAAGCCGCCGGGTCCGGAACACGAACCGCGGTTGACTATGTGGGAGTCCAGCGACATAGCCATAACACTAACTGCTGGTCCTGATACCTTTCTTCTTATTTCCAGGTGTTTGCCTAACTCTTCATTCCTGTCTTAAACTATCAACACACAGTCTGCTACTCAACTCTCCTTTAAGAGGGGATTGAGTCTTTAGCATATGCCTGTTAGGGTGCTCTTACAATTAGCAAAAGAGACATAGTGATTATGTTATCCTGATTGGACTGTGGGGGGCTGGTGGCGGAGCTTACGTAAAATGGTGAGAGAGCCCCTAAGATTAGAACCCAGTTTCTTTGCCCAGAGGGTAAAAAACCCAAATCAAGAGGAAGAAACAAACCTTTTTTCTCTCTGTCTTCCCCTTCTGCTTGTCCTCCCATGGCCCTTCCCTCCTGCACTGAGGAAGAATAAGCGGATACACATACTATCCAGGGTGACCATCGCCAACACACAGAAATGCCTAGAAGCCATTGAGCCACCCGACCTGTGAACTCTCTGGCATCTCCTTCCATCTGTCCTTTCTTCCAACCCATTAGAACAAAGGGAGCATCCGCCGCCTCTGTTCTGGCCCCATCCCTTTCTCTGTGCAGGGGCCTAGCTGGCCGACTGCTCCTCTCTAGATCTTTAGCCTCACCCCCTCAACTCTTAGCCTTTAACTCTTAGCTTCACACAATCCACACCCCTCTTAAGACTCCATGTCCCCAACTAGCTCATGTCTGCTCTTTTTTCTGACACAGCCAGAGTTCTTGAAGCTTGTCCAAACTTATCTCTTGTTTATGCTTCAGCTATTGCAGTCTGTCTTCCCGACCTCCATAAAGTAGCTCTCACTGAGAACACTTCCTGTGCCAAAGCCAGGAGGCACTTTGTAGCCCTTCTCTGTCTTGCTTTCTTGACAGTATGTGACACTGGTGGCCACGTGCTCCTGGTGTGACACAGTGGCCTCTGGCTCCGTGATGAATGCTTTCTTCCGCTGGCCCTGTGATGCCACGTGGGCCTCTCTGGCTGCACCTCCTTGGCCTCTTCTGAAAGTTCCTTCTCTTCCTGGCCTCACCGTTGAATGTTGGTTCTGCCCAGCCCTACTTCTTTTTCTTGACAGTGCCCCTGCTTATCTCACTCACATCATGCCTTCAGTTACCTGTTCCGACTAGCACCAGTGCTTTATCCTCTAAACAGATCTCGAGGGTTTCAGACCAACTCGTCCAACTGCTACTAGAAGTCACTACTTGGTTCTCTTACAAGTATTTCACACACCAAACTCATCTTTTCCTCCTCCATCCACCCTGCCCCAAACCCCGTGAATACTGTTACCTGAGGCAGTAGTGCAGACCTCATCCTTGACTCTCCATTGTCTACTACTGTCCATCCACAAGTCAGGCTAGTTCTGTTCAAACCCCCTGAATACTTCTAGAGTCTGCCTGTTCCATCCTAATCCACATTAATCTCTAAACTGTATTATTGCACCAGGTATCTAATCACAACCCTCTAATTTTTTTTTTTTTTTTTTTTTTTTTTGGTTTTTTGCCTTTTTTTTTTTTTTTTAGGTTTTTGCCATGGGGCATATGTGCTTTCCAGAGAGAGACAGAGAGGGAAACTGAGAAACCACCCCCCAGGGGGAATTTTCACACTACAGTCCCTTTTCCTCCATTCTTCTTTTGGATTTTGAGCATGCAAATACATGTGCCTGGCATGTTTTTCAAACTGTTGCATTCAGACTCAAACTGTGGAGTCAACCATGTGGGACCCAGCTCTGTATTCACCATGCTATCTGTGGGCTTCCCTCTGACAGTTTTGATTCCCTCTAATTCAATCTTCATTCTGTAAGCACATTGATCTTTCAATAGTGCAAACTCAGGGAGCAGCAGAAGACATAATGGTCATGTCGCTGGACTTCCACTTAGTTGACCACGATTTGAGTCTCAGACCCAGTGGCTTGAAAGTTACATCAGGCGTGTGTGCATGTTTGCCTAAAATCCTGAGAGGAGACTGGAGGAGAAGGAACTGCAGTATGGTCATCCCTCCTGGGAGGTGATTTCTTGCTTTGTGTCTCTCTGTCTCTCTGGCACATGCCCTATAGCAAAAATCTCTCTTACCAAAAAAAAAAGAAAGAAAGAAAGAAAAAAGTGCACCTCATTCCCCTACATAAGATCTGTAAGGCACATAAAGACTGAGCTTCAATAAGGCCCTGATTGCGCTCTGCTCTTGCCTATGCACCCTCAACTGCTCACCCTCTCCCACTGTCATCGCAGCCTGTCTTGCACCTGCATAGATGCTGTGCCCTGGGTTCCAGATCAGGCATGTGGTATGCACTCTGCCTGCAACATATTTCCAGCCTCCCATTACTTTTCTATAACTCCCCACGCCTCCCTTCCTGTATTTCCAGTTCTCTTTCTCTGTTGGTGACATCCAGACTGTCTTTTCTGCAGTCCTTCAGTTAAATCCAACAAACATTTGAAAACCTACTAAATGGACAGCTCAATATCAGCATCAAGTAATGAAGTAATAGAGAAGATCTCAGGGCCAGGGGATCAATGTAATCTAAAAACAAAAACAGAAACAAAACCCAAGGGCATTTGATCGAGGAAATAAAATGCTCACGCTGGCCTGAGCATACCCTTACACCGGTACATACCCTGAAAGGGTAAATCAGGCACATAGGAAATACTTTTCAGCTTTAAATATTATTGCTATTTCTTCCACATTCCATGTTCATTTCTTCCTCCAAAGTAATATAGGGATCAAAAACAAACAAATCCTGCTATATTCCTCTCATCTAACACTACATAGGCAAAAAAGGAGATGGAATTAGCTAAGCCAGAGAAATAAGTAAGATGAATGGAAAATACAAGTAGAATTACTCATTCCAGCATGACGTAATAGAAAAAAAGCGTAGAGCTGAGAGTCAAGGGACCTAAGTTCTATTGCTAATAATTACATGAACTTGCTTTGTAATCCTGTGGAGTTGCTTAATCTCTCCAGACCTCAGTGTATCATCTTCTAATGAGAAGATAGAATCTCTCAGGTCCCTCTAATGGTCTCTGCAGAGTGGGTCCTGATAGAGAACTTTCCAGTGGAGAGAAGGAGTAGGGAACAGAGGTGGCAGGAATGAATCTAATACCAATTTAACTTGAAGTTAAAACAATTTATCTTAACTTAAAAATGAAAAGATTTCATCATTTCTATTGTATCTGAACAGTTAGCTGTAAGTGAAGCTTATGAGTTAAACAAAAGTTAAAATTTCATCTTGGACAAATTAACAAAGTATAAAAAATCACTGCAGAGCTTTAAGTTGCAAACCTTGGTTTTAATACTTATGTATTTTTTTTAGCTCTTGAAATTTGTTCCTGAAAAAAGTGACATTGACCTGTTGGAGGAGCATAAACATGAACTGGATCGGATGGCCAAGGCTGATCGGTTCCTTTTTGAGATGAGCCGGTGAGTTTGAAGATGCTTGAAAAGTAAAGATACCTCTGACCTTTCTGAAGAAGCTAAACTTGTCGGGACCAGCAGTTAGCGTAATGGCTATGTTGCTGGACTCCCACGTAGTTGGCCGCAGTTCGAGTCTCGGACCTGGTAGCTTAAAACTCATGCCGCACGCGCGTGTGCGTGCTTGCCCAAGATCCCGAGAGGAGAATGGAGGAGAAGGGATTGCAACGTGGCCATCCCCCCTGGGGGGTAATTTCTTGCTTTCTGTCTCTCTGTCTCTCTCTGTCTGTCTGGTGAGCGCACACGCCCTATAACAAAAACTTCTCCAAAAAAAGAAAAAAGAAAAAAAAAAAAAAAGAAGCTAAACTTGTAATTTATGTTGAATTATTTGGGCCAGTTACACTGGCTCAACTTGAACCCTTTTTAGGTTTCAAAATTTTCTCAAGTCTGAGCTGTGAGGAATTGCATTGTTTGGTTTTTGTGAGTTCTTGCCTATGGGTGAGCCAAGGTCAAAGTTACTTCACAATTATCTCTATTTCTGGGCCTCTGACTCATTTGCTTTGGCCTAACCCAGTCAGAACTTTTCTTGGTTCCAGTCAGTGTCATTCTCCTCACCATTTTGATTTCTTGGATAGTATTTCACACTCCCTAATACCTCAACATCTCAAGGTTATTGTAAAATAGAGAGAGAGAAAAATGAGCAAATTCTGCCAGTGTCAATCTTGAGCCCACAAAACGGAACAGCCAGGGTCTAGATGTCAAATCATGACACATGCAGACATCATTAATCGATCATGGCACTTGGAGACTCACCTATGGCCGTCTTTCCATGGAGCCTGGGAAACTTTCTGAACGCTTCTCCAAAAAGCCCTGGGGCAGCCATTGCTTTGTAATTGGGGCTGGCATGTGAGCCGAGTCTATTTGCTGTCCCAGGCCTAGTGAATTGATTCTGAATTAGAGAAGGACCAGTGGTCCTGCAGCTCTCAGTCGACCTCAGGGCAGAGCTCTTCCCCTGGGTGCCACAGGCCCACAGATGTACCCAAGGTAAACGTGCCTTTCACTCTGTATTTCCATATGTCTGGAGTTACTTTTTGTTGTTGTTCCACCTCTGCTCGCCATTTTGTACACTACTATAAAACAAAGGATGGCTTCAAAATTTTGGCAGGTACACCCAACAACCTGAGTATAGACAGACAACGACCGCTTGCAATAGCTACCACATAGTAAGTGTCTGGGTTTTTGTATGTGCCATCCCATTTAATCCTGCCCGCCCTGCCTGGAGGACTTTTAGGGTGGGAAAACAAGACTCTGGAGGACTTAAGGCACCTGCCCAGGGTCACCTAATAAGAGAAAAATCCATGGGACTAGCAGTTAGCGTAATGACTATGTCGCTGGACTTCCATGTAGTCGACCACGGTTCGAGTCCTGGACCTGGTGGCTTAAACTCATGCCGGGCGTGTATGCGCGCGTGCCCAAGATCCCGAGAGGAGAATGGAGGAGAAGGGATTGTGGCATGGCCATCCCTCTGGGGGTGATTTCTCGCTTTCTGTCTCTCTCTGTCTCTCTGTCTTTCTGGCGAGCACACGCGCCCTATAGCAAAAAAGCCTCTCAAAAAAAAGGAAACAAGGCTTAAAAAAAAAAAAAGAGAGAGAGAGAGAGAGAGAAATCCAGGCTGCTACAAACCCCAGCTAACCCAGATCTGTCTGGTTATGTGGCATAGTTTTACGGAAGGGGATGATCCCTGGTGCTACTAGGCTGAAATTTCCACTGTAAGCAGGTTAGGCATTGATTTCAGAAGTTTAGGGAGAGAATGCTCACTATAGCACCCTCAGTAACAGTAGCAGCATCTTTTGGTGGTGATCAGAGGCCCGTGAGCTTCCCTGCTACCTCTAGTTGCTATCTTGGAAGGCAGAGCTTGCCAGCCCTGCAGAGAGCAGGAGGCAGCTAACCGTGAAGAAAGAGGAGAGTTTGGGATTGCGAATGAGGAGAGGATGATGCAGGGAGAGGATGTCAGAGGCAGGATTTTACTTTACAGTTTTGACAAAGGAAAAACTTTGTGAAAAGTTAAGAAACTCAAGAAAAGTGTAGGATGTAATAGAATGTACTGTAATATGTAATAGAATGGGGAGTCTTTATATTTGCATTCCTTTATCTCTTTGTTCAGAGGAGCTCTCCAGACTCTTGTCAACAGCAGCTGGCTCTCACGTCTTTTAGCCGTTGCTTTGTTTGATTAGAGCTACTATTCCATGAGTAGGTCAGACAGAAACGGGCTGTCCAGACAAAGCTGGCCTCGTGCCCTGTCCTCCTGTCCTTGACAATAACAGTTTTGTGTGTGTGTGTGTGTGTGTGTGTGTGTGTGTAGGAGGTGTCACAAAGGACCTCTGCCTTCATGCCCATTAAATGAACATAATATTATGAAGTATTAATTAGTCCATATGCTTGCTCTTACAGAATTAATCACTATCAACAAAGGTTGCAGTCGCTGTACTTCAAAAAGAAGTTTGCCGAGCGTGTGGCAGAGGTGAAACCTAAAGTGGAAGGTAAAGCCAAGCCTACATTGGACATGATATTTGTCTTAAGCATCCATTTACAAATTCAATCCACATTTACATAGTAAACAGGATCCCTTTGTTTTGTTTTCATTATTGTTGTTGTTTGCTTGAAGCCTTTTGAAATTCTGCTGGATAATTTCGCAGATCAGTGCTTGGCATGCTGGCATGGCCCTGGGCTCTGGAGCTCACAGCACACCTCTGCAGGGTTAGGCTTTTCACCACGTGGGTGTTAGTGAGAAATTCATTTGACCTCTACTGGCATTAAACCTGTAATTGGCTTTCTTGCAGCAGACCCCTCGTAGGTTTTTTTTCTAAGGACGAATTAGAGGTTGGTTTGTGGTTTGATTTGGAGGCTGTTAAATTTTTTAGTGTTTGCAGTGTGGGTGAGGCAGCTGGTGAGCACAGCCACAGCAGGCAGGCTAGCATCGACATTTACTCCTGCTCTGATCCCTGCTGTGACACCTACAAGCTACAACATGTAACAAGTGTGGCCAGTTTTCTGTCCATGGAATTGATCAGTACTTCTGTTAATGAGACTCACAACAGGCAAGTAAGTGTAAAGGAAGGTGGGAAATGGAACTGCTATTCTATTTCTAAATGTTTAAGACGGAGGGACCAGGCAAGAAAAGGACAGAGGAGGGTCAACATGTGGCATGGTGGTTAAACCACTGGACTCCCAGATGGCCGAGTGAGTCTCGGAACTGGCAGACTGAAAATCACACCAGGCGTGTATGTATGTGCCTAAAATTTCAGGAGGAGAGTGTAGGAGAAGGGATTGCAGTGTGGCCATCCTCCGTGGGGGGTGATTTAAGGACGAATTAGAGGTTGGTTTGTGGTTTGATTTGGAGGCTGTTAAATTTTTTAGTGTTTGCAGTGTGGGTGAGGCAGCTGGTGAGCACAGCCACAGCAGGCAGGCTAGCATCGACATTTACTCCTGCTCTGATCCCTGCTGTGACACCTACAAGCTACAACATGTAACAAGTGTGGCCAGTTTTCTGTCCATGGAATTGATCAGTACTTCTGTTAATGAGACTCACAACAGGCAAGTAAGTGTAAAGGAAGGTGGGAAATGGAACTGCTATTCTATTTCTAAATGTTTAAGACGGAGGGACCAGGCAAGAAAAGGACAGAGGAGGGTCAACATGTGGCATGGTGGTTAAACCACTGGACTCCCAGATGGCCGAGTGAGTCTCGGAACTGGCAGACTGAAAATCACACCAGGCGTGTATGTATGTGCCTAAAATTTCAGGAGGAGAGTGTAGGAGAAGGGATTGCAGTGTGGCCATCCTCCGTGGGGGGTGATTTCTCACTTTCCCTCTCACTGTCTTTCTCTTTGGCAAGTACACTTGCCCTAAGGCAAAAAAAAAACAAAACTAAAAAAGCTAAATAAATAAAATAAAAAAGAAATGCACTACAGAAGGATAGACTACATCTCTGGTCTGTGGGTATGCTCACCAGCCTTAGCTGGCTCTCCTTATTCCCTCGTTCTTTGCTTCTAGTTTCGGCCGATCATATATCTTCAATATTAGTTATGAGGTATGTGGTTTTAAGGTAAGTATCGCTGAGGAGTCTGGCTGTAATAGTTGTGTTTTTCTGTGTTTTGTATTAAAGCAATTCGTTCTGGTTCTGAAGAGGTGTTTAAGAGCAGTGCCCTCAAGCAGTTGCTAGAGGTGGTTTTGGCTTTTGGAAATTATATGAATAAAGGCCAAAGAGGGAATGCCTACGGATTCAAGATATCCAGCCTAAACAAGATTGCTGACACAAAATCGAGTATTGACAAGTGAGTATGGGATCTTCTAATACTTGGAGAATCTGGGTGCTTAAGTCAAGACATTAACTCGCTCCCCTCTCTGGTCCTCCTTGGCTCTCCTGACATTGCAGTCTCTGGTCTGGACTTCTCTGTCTCTCACTCTCTTTCCTCCTCTGACATTTATTCCTTTCCTACTTCTCTGGTTACCTCTGTATTCCTGAAGAACCTGTTGGACCAGTTACCGTTCATCCATCCATTTTCAGTTCAGGCACATCATCGATTCCAAGTTTTCTTTTATTGGTCCCGCCCCCTTTTTTGATAAACATATTTATTATAGCATCACATATGAAAGAGAGATCACTAATTATAAAAGTATAGCTTGCTGAATTTTTAAAAACAGAACACACTTGGGTTACTGGCATCCAGATCAAGAAACAGAATATTACCAGGGCTTTGGAAATCTCTTTCTGAGCCCTTCTGGTCACTGTCCCTCCACGGAGAACTGTATCCAGAGGAAAGAAAAAAAAAATTCATAACTTATGCTAGAATGTGAAGCTTGCTGAGAATTTAGGTTGTTTTCCTTTAGACACTGGAGCTGACAGCTACATGAAAAAATATTGTGATGCATAAATGCATTTTGGCTGTGGGTATTTGACTGCTTATATCCCAGACACATTAAAATGCTTCCTAGAAAGTGTGCATTGCTGCATTTTAGGTGAACAGATTCTTGTTAGAGACACTGAGATGTGCAAATGTTCCTGTGTCATTAACAGGTAGGGTCTTTAGGCATATCAACTCCCATTTCCCTGAGATTTTTGTTCCTCTGAGGTTCTCACTGACTTCAAAGGGACCTGCACAATTGTTTCTAAGGTAAGCTTCTCTGTACCCGAGTTCTTTTTAGAAATGTGGGTTGTTAACCCTAATTATTCCTCATTAATGAGGCTTTTTACCCTATATTTTCTATAGGGTTAGTGAAGCATAATCTTATGGCAATTCTGAGTCCATCATAGAAGAAATAAATGGCGTGTTAAGTAGTCATTTTTGCATTGTGTAGAGATAGATTAACAAGGAACAGCTGTTGTAGTATAGCCCTGCCACCTTATTTTTAATGTAAGCACTTGATCCTTTGCAAGCTCTTTCATATTTGGTTGTCACAATAGCGTGTGAAGTATACAAGCCAAATGCTGTCATCACCCATTGTCAGATTAAAGAAAACCTGAGGCCGGGTCAAATGACTCATTTAACTTGTCTAAAGTCACAACAAGCGAAGTATTTAGCCTTGCAGGTACTTGACACCTGTTCTACTGATCTGTCCTCTGGTTCTGCTATCATTGGATGGATCTTACGTGGAGGTCATTGTGAGGAAAGGCAACATCTTATTTGCATACGAAGAGCAGCCACCTTTTTGGGAATTGTGCTCTCTGTAACTACACACACAAAAGCAAATCACCCACCCTAGCACTACTGACTTACAAGGTGATTATTTGCTTGTTGAGGTTACTACAGAATATATCTAATGTAAAAGTCTTTTTAAAAAAATTATTTCTGAGAACCAGCAGTTGGTGTAATGGCTTTGTCGCTGGACTCCCATGTAGTCAACCGCGGTTCAAGTCCCAGACCCGGTGGCTTACACTTATGCTGGGCACATGTGCGTGCGTGCCCAAGATCCTGAGAGGAGAATGGAGGAGAAGGGATTGCGGTGTGGCCATCACCCCTGGGGGGTGATTTCTCACTTTCTTTCTCTCTGTCTTTCTGGTGAAGGTGAAGGCATGTCCCCTATAGCAAAAAACCTCTTAAAAAAAAAAAAAGTCATTTCTGATCTCTTTCTTTCTCTCTTATTTCTGCCTTTGAATATTTGGTCCTCAAATGTAGTACCAATATCTTATAAATACAGCACCTAGCAGTACTCTGCCATTAAGCGATCACTCAGTCCACGTCTGTTCAGTTCTAGTCACACCACATAGGTGGTGAGACAGTCAGCGTGAAGAGTGTATTCCCTCAGCACTGAACGCTCAAGTTACTGAAAATGAGCAGAGCATAATCAAATGTGTGGCTGTTTAGTTGTTCATTCTTCAATAATTTGTATTTAGTCAAATGAGTTGTTATTTGGATACCAAACAAATGTGGCAGGTGTGCCCTGGGTTAAGCCTCTCTACTGTAATAAAGGCATATATGGCTAATTAAGTTAATTGAGATGACTCTAAATAGCAGAGCATTTCCCTAAAATGAAGAAAATAGTGTTACTCTTTCTTGCGATCGTAGCTGGCCTTTGGCCTCCCTGCCCCTGCCCCTGCCCCTGCCCCTGCCCCTGCCCCTTAGATGAGAGGCACAAGGGCAGACAGGCGGGTTCTACACACAGCACAACTGAAAGGGAACATAGGAAAAGTAAGTGGCCAGAACGATTGGCCACTGTTATGCTTTGCCGGGCAATTATTTTCTGTTTATGGAGAGCAAGGAAGATAAAGGACGTTAAAAAGAAAACAATGTGAATCGATTGCTTCAGAAACAGGATTGTGTTGTCTCTGTGAAGTCACAGGCAGAGGTCACCACACATGGCTTTCCCTGTTGTGGGTAAGAAAGTTCTCTGACAACCCTGATTCACTTTGTGTAGAGGTGGGTGATGGTATTGTGATTTAGCAAAACTGCCGAAATTAGAGAAATGGTTTAAAGAAATGATTTGCAGTCTCCTGATTTGGGTCATTTCCACAGCTTAGGAGTTCCTCATTCTGACTGCACATTAGCAGAATCACTGGGTAGTTTAAAAAATACCCACCCATTAAAAAAAAAAAAAAAAAAAAAAAAAAAACCGGTGTGTAAAAAAACCCCCCCCATAAAAAAAAAAAAAAAAAAAAAAAAAAAAAAACCACCATGCCTGGTCCCACCTCATTCCAGTAAAATGAATTTCTGAGATCCAGGTGATTGTAATGTGTGGTGTAGTCGGTGACAGTGGGGCCAGACTCCCACAGCGTTGCCTAATAGATAGTGTTATCAGACACCACCTTTTCAATCCAGGTCAGTCTGAGTTCAGCCCTGTCACCACCAGAGACGGAACTGGCACCGCTAACTGTTGTCACTGCTGAGGGTGATACTAAAATTAGGAAGCAGATTCGCGGCCACGAGGGTATCATCTATGTGATTGCTAGAGTTATGGCCTACTGCCAGTTTCGCCCCTGGAAAAGAGGCTTTTGAGCTTTCTGACCACCCTTTGGATGAAACCTTAAATAAAAATGACCAGTAATTGCCGTCAGTGAGTCGCTGCTCTGTACTCTCAGGCTTGAGAATAGCCGTCTTCTTCGGTAGATTAAACATCCCTTCCTCTCCACCCACTCTACCCAACCCCATCCTGTTTGTTATGAGCTCACAGGGCATAGCCCATTCGGGACTTGACCCACGGTGAAGGTAAACTTGAGATTATCGTTATTGGCAGTAGTTCAGGTTCACTTCCTTCACCTGTCTAGGTGTTACCTAGATGTTTTTGGTTTTCTTTCTCTTATTGCCAAGAGGGCAGGCGTACGTGTGTGCGTGCATGTGTGTGTGTGTGTGTGTGAGAGAGAGAGAGAGAGAGAGTAAATGTGCACCTCCCTTCTCCCCATGGGGCAAGGTCACACTGCAATTCTTTTCCTTGATTTCTCCTTCCTGTAAGGATTTTGGACACACACACACACACACACACACACACACACACACACATATCTGTCATGCTTTTGAAGCCAACTAGGGTGGGATTCAAAGTACAGCCAATCATTAGAATCTAGCTCCCTTAACTACTGGGCTACGAGGCTGATCCATACACAGATTTTTTTTTTTTTAAGTTTATTTGTATTGATTTCTTCCATAAGAGAAAGAGGGAGACAACACCCTCAGCAGGATCTTGACACTGCAGTCCATCCCCAGCCTCAGCCAGCCCTAGATCATGACCAGTGCGCTCAGGGAGGGCTCCAGAAGTGAACCTGGAACCTCCTCATGTTGGTCAGCCTCACAAAGTATCTCTCTTTACTGGCGCTATACCACCACCTGGCCCCACATTACCCAGATTTTGAAGGATGCTCATGATGGGCCAGAAATGGAATTCTTATCCCCTTTTTAGAAAATGTATGCTTCTCAGGACCAGCAGTTAGCATAATGGCTATGTCGCTGGACTCCCATGTAGTTGACTGCAGTTTGAGTTCCGGACCTGGTGGCTTAAACTCATGCCGGTTGCGTGTGCATGCATGCCCAAGATCCCGAGAGGAGAATGGAGAAGGGATTGTGGCGTGCCCATCCCCCCTGGGGCTAATTTCTTGCTTTCTGTCTCTCTGTCTTCCTGGCGAGCGCAGGCGCCCTATAGCGAAACCCTCTCAAAAAAAAAAAAAAAGTATACATATTTGCAACATTTTACATATTTATGTAATACTCACGTTGATTCTAGCAGACCCTTTTCTTTAGAATTCCTGCCTGCAGGACCTCTATTTTTTTTTTAACTTAATTTTATTTTGTTTTAAGAGAGAGAGATTTTTGCTCTAGGGTGCGTGCACTTGCTGGAGAGAGGCCAAATGCAAGAAATTACCTCCCAGGGCAGATGCCCATGCCTCAGTCCTTTCTCTTCCTTCTCCACTGGGGATTTTGGGGACACATGCACACACGCCCAGTATGAGTTTTAAGCCTCTTGAGTCCAGGTCTTGAACTGTGGCCCTCTATGTGGGAGTCCAGCAATGCAACCATTATCCCATCTGCTGGTTCCAGGACTTGCTTTTTTTTGTTGTTGAGAGAGAGATATTTTAGATAGGGTGCATATGCTCACTGGAGAATTGGAGAGAGACAGAGAGACAGAAAGCAAGAAATCACCTCCCAGGAGGGATGGCCTTGCTGCAATCCTTTCTCCATTCTCTTCTTGGGATTTTGGGCATGCATACACACACATGTACCAGGCATGAGTTTTAAGCTGCCAAGTTCGGGACTCAAACTGCTGTTGATGACATGAGAGTCCAGCAACATAGCCATTATGACATCCGCAGGGCCTCCAATTTTTAAAGTTTGTGCTGGAATGTAGCATTATGGTGGGTTCTACCACTTGAGCTTTACAAATCATACGCAGATATTAACCATGTCTAATACTTTTCTTTAATTGTAGGAACATTACCCTTTTGCACTATCTGATAACTATTGTGGAAAATAAGTACCCTAAGGTTCTCAATCTAAATGACGAATTGCGGGATATTCCTCAAGCAGCGAAAGTCAAGTAAGTACTTATAATGAATTGTTTCAGTTTTTTAAATCACTTGGACTGTACATTAGCTCTTGACTTAGCATCACAGGAAGTGGGTCCTTCTGTTTGTTTTCCCCTGAAGAGTTATATGAAGTAAAGTTTGAATGGTATCCAAATCACTCAAATGTGTTACAAGGTTTAAAATATATATTCATTCTAGCCCCTCCAGGAGACTGCTGTATGCCATTTTTAACTTTCCCAAAACCTAATTTTCTGAGTTATTAAGAGTAAAGGAAAGGAATGCGGTTTTACTAGTACTTTTAAAAGGCAGTTCTAAATACAGGTAGGAGCGCCCTAAGTTAAACGAGGATCCATGGTTAAACAAATAGAAGACCTAAATGTAAGGCGTTGCTAGGAATTTTCACATGTGCACACTCCCAGAAACCAAGGCAACCCTTTAATGGGAAGCAGTCTTTATGCAAATCACGAAACTAAAAATAAAATGGAAAGTTGCCAAACTTTTACTGCAAACTTCACACCACGTTTCAGAAACTGGGGAGCAAGCAATTTTCTTTGCTGTTTTTCCTCCCCTTGGCTCTCTCTTCTTTTGAACATACATTTAAACTACATCTTTTTGCAGTGAATTTGAAAAGCATGATGAGCAGGCTAATTATTTCCTTCTGTTTGCAGAATTTGGTAGAAACATATTATGTAAGGCTTGGAATTAAAATGTTAAAATAAGTGAAATATTGGTAAGTTTCTCTGTATGTCATGAATTATCTGTGAGCATTGTTTTAATCCCTAAAGCTTAAAAGCCATGAAATAGAAGGTGTTATAGCCTAAAAACCAGGAATCTTTCTCTAAGCAGTAAAAATAAAAACTAAGTATTATAACCTTTAGACAAATCATGGTTGATGGAAATATCATCCATTACCTTGTAATATCAGTGTTACCAGAGCCTTAATGTAAAGCAGTGTGCTAATTATAAAGAGCACAATGTGAATGTGATTGTGGATAAGCCATTTTCTTTTGCTTTTTTCATAGGGAGCCAAGTACAGCAAGGAGATTTTTTCTACATAATTTTATTTTTCAACATAAGTTTTTTTTCTAATAATTTGTTGACATGGGTTTTTTTCTTGTGCGTGTGTGCAATTGAAACAAAAAATATTTTTGTATAGATGGGAGACATTTTTAGTCTGCTATGTTTTACCTGTAAAATGCACCTGCTGTCTATGGAAAACAAAAGGCATAATTCCACACTTAAATTCCCTAAGTTTAACATGCTATTGTCTTTCTGGGAGATCTGAACCAAAAGGGAATTTTTAACATTTTACATAAATAGTCCAGACTCCCAAGCATGAGGTATTAAAACCCATCATATATTTAATACATAGATGTCAGATATTAATTACTAAAATGTTGCTATTTACAGCATGACTGAGTTGGACAAAGAAATAAGTACCTTGAGGAGTGGCTTGAAAGCAGTAGAGACAGTGAGTATCTGTTTCTTGTTGTAATTCTTAGTCTCTAGTGCTAATGACTTCAGCAGATGAATTGCTGGTTGCCTTGCATGGAGTATGCCCAGGATAAACATCTATTGGTTTATGAAACAGAACTGCAATTACCAAGAAGCCAATGCAGGCTGTTGGTTAGCCTGGCAACATGACTCTAGGTAGCAGGACATTACGGCTGGGTCAGTGGAGCAGGAGCAGGGAGAGTGCCACCAGTTTACCTGTAACGTGGGACTCACTAAAAGTGAGTGGGTTGGGCCAGATGATCTTCAACGCCCCTCTCAGGTTCCATGTTCTCTTAATACAAAGGGTCTTCAAAGGGTTCATAGAAAAACATAGTATGAAAAAGGTATACATGAATTTCAATTTTTTGCACCAAAATAAACTTGTTTTTTAATTCCATTTTTCATGAACTTTTTGAGGTCCCCTGGTATATAATGTTCACTTTCAGCAGATCCATACAACTTCCCTGTCATCTTTGAGATGGTCCTTAGCAGGGAGTATTTACTGAACAATCTCTTGGGAGGACAGTCCTGGCTCAGGGTGAGGGGTTGCCCTCTGGGTGTTGCAGTAGTCAAGAACAGCCAGTTCCCTCAACAAGGCCTCATCCAGATAAGCACAGAGATTATTAAGGAGTCCTGAGGAAGAGGGCTGGAGGGAAGTCTGAAGGGCTAGTGGCCTGGAGGCTTGTGGAAACCAAAGTACTTATACTGAGTGTATTGGAGAAAGCTTCTCTCTCAGAAGAGAAGAACTTTGAGCTAAGGCTTAGAAGGAAGGTGAGGTCAGGGCCAGCAAGTGGCATGGTGTTTAAAGACGCTGGACTCCCACATGGCCAACTGTGCTGTATGTCCCAGACCGGGCACCTTGCTTTCTCACTTTCCCTTTCGTGCTCTGTCTCTTTCTAGTCAAATTAAAAAATAATAATTATTTATTTTATTTTATTTTATATTTTGTATTATAAAATAAAGTTAAATAAATAAATCTTTTAAAAAAGGAGGTTCTTATTTTTAAAAAAAGAAGAAGAAGGAAGAGGGGTTAACTTAGGTGCCTAGAAGAGAAGTCATCCCATACATGACAACCTAGACCCAGGCCTCAGGGGAAGGGAAGTGGATCAGGCCACTGGAAGCAGAGAGGAGACAATGGAATGAAATATGACAATGCCATGTGGGTGCTGCCCAAATGCTACCTCCAATGATGGGGGTCAGGGTCTGAAAGTCAGATAGCAGAGCCGTGTGCTGGCATCCTTGTCAGGAGAGATGCAGCTCCATTCTGTGCTCTGTGAAGGAAACTGATCCACAGACAGCTTGGAGAGGTGCCTCTTATTAGTGTCGTCCACACCATTTACCAGCAATGCCACAACCGTCCTTCCTCCTTTTCTCTTTTTAATTGCAGTATTACATCATAGAAAGTATTGAATTCTTTAAAGACGTGCCTCTAATGAAAATTTTAAAGTCACAAGGTCTAAGTTTTCTGGTTTCAAATTTTTCAAATTTATTTTTAACTGACATAATAATTATATATTTGAGGCCAGCAGATGGAATAGTGGTTACATTGCTGGACTCTCACATGACCGACTGTGGTTCTAGTCCCTGACCCATTAACTTGAAGATCACTCTGGGTGCATGTTCATGCAGGCCCAAGATCCCAGGGGGGAAGGAGGAGAAAGGATTATAGTGCGACCACCATCCCTCCTGAAGGGTGATTTCTCTCTCATTGTCACTGTCTCTCTATCTCTCCAGCAAGTACATATGTCTTAAGGCAAAATAAAACACTAAAGAAATAAAATAATAATAATCACACGTATATATGGGGTATAGTGTGTGTATGTGTGTGTGTCTGTGTGCACTTATTATTCACGATCGAGCATATGTGTGTGCAGGTGAATATGAGATAAAGAGGGATGAACACGCGTCACAGGGTCTGGTCACACTGCTCCAGCCTTGGGTACTTGCGCACATACCCAGTGTGTTTCAGGTCAACCAGGCTGGGGATTCGAACCACGGTTGCCATGCAAAACCTAGCTTCCTAGCACCTTACCACAGAACTGGCCTCCAGTGTGATTTTTCAGGATCGGAATGTAATGCGTTCTAATCGAATCAGGAGAATTTGCATAGCCACCAGTTCAAACGTTCACTAGAACTTAACTCCTCTCCTCTAAATGCAGTTTACATTGATTAACAGCTTCTCCCTATCTGTCCTCCATATTCTTTCTTATCTCTAGTAACCACTGTTGTACTCTCCAGTTTTTTCTGTTTGATTTTAATGAGTTAAGGAAGATAGGAGGCTTTCCTTTTTTTTTTGAAAGGGAGAAAGGGCTGTTTAAATAAAAGGAGATGAGTTGGTGAGTGAACTCTTCTGCCCAGTGGGTACAGGGATGCAGGGCCCATAGGATGCCCCTTCTCTGCTTTCACAGGCAGGATTGAATCCGGGCACTTGAGCCGAGGCTGGTTTTATAACCTTCACTCTGTTGCCCTTTTCTCCTGGGAGGAGGGAGAGGGCTTCTTTGAGACTAGCAGAGCAGTTGCAACAGCCCTGAGGCCTGATGATGGACACTCCAGCTCGTGCATCTGAGCAGGTTCACAGCAAGGGAGTTTCCAAGAAAGTTTTGTGTTTTGCGTAAAGGATGGTTTTTGCTGAAAGCTCTCTATCCGCTGGGTCAAATACACTGCGTTCCACTCTTCATAGGAAAAGGGGTACAGAAGCCCTCCTCCACCCCCGCCAGCAGCTTAAATGCCAAAGTGTAGCACTGTACGAAAACACTGCAAGGCAGAGCATGGCCTGTCCAAATATTTTTTATGTCCTAATTGTGCTTTGCACAAGTTGATTATATTCTTTGAAAGTATTAGAGATGAAATTCTTATGTAATTATACAGTAATGAGACATTTTTAAATGACCTCTCGTCTCCGCTTCCAACACACACATGGATGCATTTTCTAGGCCAAGTAATAGAATCGTGGCGATTTCCTCCATTCAGAGCCAGCCTCTTTACAAAAGTTTTCACTTCCTCTATTTCATTTGATTTTCCTGGTAATGTGTATATTGCCTTCTTTTCTAAAATGAAGAGATTGCAAACCAGAGCAATCATGTTTAAGAACCTAAGTAGTGGGGGAGCTAAACCAGCACCCCCAGCCTGTGATCCCCACTCACCACTTTGCAAATGTGTCTGCCAACACAAGTGCAGAAGAAAATGAGCGCAGGTCCGGTGAGAGTCAGCTGGTATAAGGCATAGTTGTCACTGAGACTCTGGCATCAGATGGACCTGCATTCACGTTTGGGCCCTATCACAGAGCAGCTACTTTGGGCAAATAATTTAATTCCTCTAAACTTGGGAACTAGCAGTTAGTATAATGGCTATGTTGCTGAACTCCCACGTAGTCGACCGCGGTTCGCGTCCCGCACCCGGTGGCTTAAAACTCACGCTGGGCGCGTGTGCATGCGTGCCCAAGATCCCAAGAGGAGAATGGAGGAGAAGGGATGGCGGCATGACCATCCCCTCTGGGGGGTGATTTCTCGCTTTCTGTCTCTCTGTCTGTCTCTGTCTGTCTGGCAAGCGCACGCGCCCTATAGCAAAAACCTCTCAAAAAAAAAAAAATTCCTCTAAACTTTATATTATGTCCGTACCATGGAGATTATGATGCCTCGCTCATAGAGGTGTTGTAGGTTTTCAGTAAGAACATTCATCTGGCAATGGTTGAAATTAGTGATTGAAATTTTGCTTGAATGATCTATGGACTTATTACTGTGGTAATGAAGAATATGGATAGCTAACAAGAAACTAATTGTCCTGCCTACCACTTACAAAAGCTGAATGGTATGGCCAAGAAGAAAAATGGTGCAGATTATATGTAAATAATATTTTATACATATGAGTGTGTATACACACACACACACACACCTCCATATAAGCTGAAATCACAGGCCAAGTGTGCCCACAGGTGTGCCTGTGATCCTGACTGGCTGTACAGCTGAGGTGGGAGAAATATAGTGGGATAAGACCCTTTCATGGATGTTTGCATGCATCTTTCTCAAGAAATAGATGACCTTTTTTAAAATACTATAGTGAGCTTTTGGCCAGAGCTGCCATCTTCCAGTAATTCACCAAAATGACGAACACATGGGAAAGAAAAGAGGTACCCGATGTATGTTCTCCAGGCCTTTTAGAAAACAAGTGGTTGTTCCTTTGGTGACATACATGCGAATGAAATGCAAGAAAGGTGATATTGAGACATTCAGGGAATGGGTGTTGTTCAAAAAGGAATGTTCCACAAATGTTACCATGACAACACTGAAAGTGTGTACAGTGTTACCCAGCATGCTGTTGGCATTGTTGTAAACAAGTTAAGGACAAGATTCCTGCCAGGAGAATTAATGTGGGTATTGCACATATAAAGCACTCTAAGAACAGAGATAGCTTCCAAAAATGTGTGAAGGAATATGATCAGAGAAACAAAGGAAGGGGCCAGCAGGTGGCCTGGTGCTTGGGGCACTGGACTCCTACGTGACCAACCGCAGGTAGAGTCCTGGACCTGTCAGCTTCTTTCTCACTCTCTCTCTCTCTCCCCGTCTCTGATGAGCACATGTGCCCAGTAGCAAATTTAAAAATAATAATAATAATAATGATGATGATAAATAAATTAAATAAATAATTCTTTAAAAGAAAACAAAGTCAAAGAGAAAGTACGTGGATTCAATGAAAACACCAGCCTCCTCCACCCAGAGAAGCACACTCTGTGAGAGCCAATGGAAAGGAGCCTGAGCTTCTGGACCCTATTCCCTATGAATTCATGCATAATAGGTGTTAAAAAGAAATAAAAAGAACTCTGGACTGTTAAGGAAGGAAAAGCTACAGTTAAAATTCTACTGGCCTAGATTCTAGTTTAGGAAATAAATAGACATGGTGGAGAGGGAAAAGAAGGAAAAATATCAAGGCACCAGAATTCTGAGCATAGACTATCAACAGTTTCTTATTTTTACTCACAAATCCTTTGAGTCCAATTTACTCTTATTGTTTGTTTAACCGCTATTAATTTTATCCGAATACAGCTCTGCCTACTTTCTAAAGCCTTCTTGAAGAATCATACTGATAAAGTACTCAGCTGAGTGGTTAAATTGCCATTTGCACGTGCACATGGAAACGGCTCTGGTTTGGTGGGAGGAAGGGCAGGGGGAACTAGAGTGTCACAAAAGGTTGTAGAGCAAATTTCAAGGTATCTGCCACTCAGAGATATTCAATTTGAGGCATACGGAATATAAGACAGGTATGTCTGTAATTGAAGCTGACATTAACAGTGTCTATTTCCTGTGTTTAAGGAGCTGGAATATCAGAAGTCTCAACCACCACAGCCTGGAGATAAGTTTGTGTCCGTTGTCAGCCAGTTTATCACGGTAGCCAGCTTCAGCTTCTCTGACGTTGAAGATCTTCTAGCAGAAGCTAAAGACCTGGTAAATTTCCCTCTTGCACAATGAGTGTGTTTAACAGGGCTGGGCTTTAATTTGGTGCTGGCTGATATCATACTCTACAGGAAACAGCCGGAATGAGATCCAAATATCATTCAGGAATGAAATCCAAATATCATGGCATAGGAAATCAAGTAGCAGACAATGGTTTTCCAGATTCCTTGTTCTGTGTAACATAGGTGTATTTCCATGACCGGGTCTGCAATTAATTGAAACATACCCTTTTGTCTCACTGGCGTATGTTGCTATTATGTTAACAAGATCTTGAAAGTGCTGAATGGTATAAAGCCAGTCAATACTATGACAATTTCCTCTTGGCTGACATTGGGTTAAAGTTCTTATCTTTGGGAACTAGAAAAGAATACATGATGAAAACTAGGGGCAAGTTAGAATTTGAGATCAGATGTGATTAAGGCCATGTGCCTTATCACCTCTGTGTAATATATTCCTCTGAGTTAGAGCTCCAGCACAGACTACTACTTCCGTAAATCTCCAGCAGAACTTACTAAATGAAATATTTTTTAATTTGTAGCCTCACTACAAGAGGTGTTTTGTTTCTAGTAAGACATTTCTTTTTATTATTTTTTCCATTTCAAAATTTTATTTTCCAAAAGGTTTGAATGGCTAATAACCAGGAACTTGAAATAGCACCCCAACCCCTTCTTACTCTCTCTCAGGTTATTTCCACTTCCCAAATGCATATGCATTCATGTACCTATACATATACACATGCTCTCATTTTCTCCCTTATCATTGTTTATAAATGATGGTAGAGCTTCTACCCCACTCCGCTTGCTCTTCTACACTGTCCATCTCTCACTTGCTACAACACACTTTTGCTTTTATTTGAATCTTTCCTTCAACACTTGAGTAAATTGATATCATTTTTCTGTGGTCACCTGTTAAAGGTATGGGTGATAATTAAGGTAAGGGCATACCCATACCAGTTGTGTTAGTCCATTACTATTGGTATAACAGAAATATCTGAGACTGGATGAATTATAAAGAAAAGAGGTTTATTTGGCTCACAGTTCTGGTGACTGGAAAGCCCAAGAGCATAGAACTGGAATCTGGTTCTGCATCACCAGATGGAGAGAAGTAGCAAGGTCAGTGGGTGTGTGCAGAGTGACCTGTGGTTGGCTCACTTGCTTTCATAACAGTCTGTTCTCGTGGGAACTAATTAGGAAGCACTGTGATGGCCTTAATCTAATCGGGCAGAATTGGCCCCACTGTCCCAACACCTCTCACTATATCCCACCTCTCAGTAGTGCCACGTCAGTTTTCAAATTACAGCAAGTTTGGGGTGGGAACATAACATTCAAACTGCAGTAACAGTTAATGTTCAGAAGACTGATTATCAGCTCATTTTAATTTTAAATTCCCTCTTCCATCTTAGTAAGTAAATAAGAAGACACTATTTATGCAAATAACCATGATTAGAGATCCAATCTCCGACATCCCAAAATGGTAATCAAGTCAGCTGATATCAGCAACCATAGTTCAAACCTCTGCTGTAAAAGCCCCATCCATGTCTTACGTGTGCCTCACCACCTTGGAATACGCACTTCGAATAGGAAAAGACCCACCTCTCTCCGCCCTTGCCAATACCCCAGCCAGCCGATACAGCAAGCACCTGCTTCATTCAAGGACTCAAGCACTTTTATAAGAATCAACTAGATGGCTAGTTTTTTAAACATAAACCACCACTATTGGTTTGTTGTTTGGGAGGTTTTGTTTGCCTTTCTTTCTTTCTTTTTTTTCTTTTTTTTTTTTTTTTTTTTCTTAAAGAAATTTTTGCTATAGGGCGCATGCACTCACTGGAGACACAGAAAGTGAGAAATCACCTCCCGAGGGGATGGCCACACTGCAATCCCTTCTTCTCCATTCTTCTCTTGGGATTTTGGGCATGCACGCACATGCACCTAGCATGTTTCAAGTCACCCAGGTACAGGACTCAAACCACAGGTGGCCGTGTGTCAGTCCAGCTACGTAACCACTACCTCGTCTCCTGGTCCCCTTGCTTCTTTATTTTTTTGCTTTTTAGTATGGGAACTTTAATCTGGGCCTGGCTTTCTTTAGATTCCTAAGACTAAAATATATATGACTTCATCATCACTAGAATTCCTAGATGAAAAGATCATTCAGGACAGTTTGGAGTGTACAAACTTAAATATTTTTGAAATTCAGACTGTCTGTTGCTATTTGTTCATACCAGAACTTTTGGAAATTAGCTTATAAAACCATGGAAAAAGCCAGAGTACTGTATTTGGCATGTGAAGAATGTTATGTTTTTCCCTAAAGAACTCTTATTTCCTAATAGAATATGTCCAAATAAGTAAGGCATTGAAAAGAAATACTCAGTAAAAAGAGAAATGGCAAAAAGAATATTTTTATTATAAACTTAAAGATGTGAAATAATTATAAAAATCATATAATTATAGATGCACTCAGTCGAAAGTATTTTATGAGAGATTTTTTTTTTCCTGTGTGTGTGAGCTCACCAGAGAGACAGAGAGACAGAAAGTGAGAAATCACACCCCCAGGGGGCATGACCATGCCACAATTCCTTCTTCTCCATTCTCCTCTTGGGATTTTGGGCACACACGCACGCACGCCAAATGTGAGTTTAAGCCACCGGATCCAAGACTCAAATCACTGTCGACTACATGGGAGTCCAGTGACAGCCATTACGCCAACTGCCGGTCCTGAAAGTATTTTATTTTGAGAATAAATATTCAGAACATTTCCATTAAGGTTGATAGTAATAACTGGAATATCAGACAAACTTAACACAAGTAATGAGAGAAAAGTAAAATCAATTAGAAACTATTGGTCTGGGGGGAATTGCAAAAGCACATTATGATCTAAATGTGAAGGAAATTAAAAATATGAAAAATTTTAAATAGTTAATTTGGCATAGGAAAAAATAATTCATGTGAACTTTGAGCTAGGAGTATAGTTCTAGCTTAGGAGTAGCAGCATTCGATCCACACAGAGGGAAGTACAATTTCAATAATTTGACTGGTATTGAGTATTATTTAGGTAGTTATAAGTAACATTAAATATAGTATTTTGAAAGCATATTATCTCATTTTGAACATAACCACTAGGGGACCAGCAGTTAGCATAATGGCTATGTTGCTGGACTCCCATGTAGTCGACCACGGTTCGAGTCTTGGACCCGGTGGCTTAAACTCACGCCAGGCGCGTGTGCGTGCATGCTCAAGATCCCGAGAGGAGAACGGAGGAGAAGGGATTGAGGCATGACCATCCCCCTGGGGGGTGATTCCTCGCTTTCTATCTCTCTGTCTCTCTCTGTCTGTCTAGTGAGCACACACGCCCTATAGCAAAAACCTCTCCAAAAAAAAGATAACCACTAGAACCAAAAACAGAAGCAATTAACAGAGAGACTGGGGGCCAGCAGATGGCGTAGTAATTTAGGTGTTGGACTTCCATGTGGCTGCCCATGGTATGAGTCCTGTACTTGGCAGCTTGAAACTCACACTGGGCGCCTGTGCGTGCATGCTCAAAACCCCAAGGTCAGAATAGAGGAGAAGAGATTATGGAGTGGCCATATTCCCTAGGGGGTGATTTCTCACTTTCTGTCTCCCTCTCTCTGGTGAGGGCATGTACCCTATAGCAAAAATCTCTTTAAAAAAAAAAAAGAGAGACTGGATATGTTATTGTTACTTTATACATGTATTTATTATTTAAATTCTTCCTTTATATTTTTCATTTTGGCTAGTCAAAAAGATTGGCATTGAAACAGGTTCTGAAACAAAGGGTTTGGAATAAAATTATATTCTCAGTCATAAATTTGGGGTTGCATTAAAGATTCCATAATCAGTTAATGTTTTCTAATTAAGGTCTGGAAAATATCATAACATCATGACAATACGAGCATTATTTATGATTAACAAAAGCAGCTAAGAAGCACTGGATCCCATTTGCTTTCAATATTAACCATATGGCACCAATAAATGATATTAAACTACTTCAAAGAAAAGTTAAAAGTACAAGTTTCTCTACCCCTGCTGAGTTTGCTATTAGTTTTATGTCTCGGGTGTTCTGCTCTACGATATTTTGCTTTCTTGTTTTTACTACTGTTTAGTTAATAAAAAGTCATAGGAGGTAATCATAGATGGTAAGCTGAAATGAGGTGGACAGGAATAAATGGCTTGAAAAGAGGGGCATTAAAATTTTTACTTTAGATGAATAGATTTGCAGGCAAAGTTAAATATAGGCTCACTAAAACCCATCAAGTTATATTTGACTTCATTTGAGCTTAATCCATCTAGAGAGATTTATATTTGATCATGGAATTCTCCTGGAACACTGACCTTCTTTACATCTTCTCTTTTTTTCCAGTTTACAAAAGCAGTAAAGCACTTTGGGGAAGAGGCTGGCAAAATACAGCCAGATGAGTTCTTTGGCATTTTTGATCAGTTTCTTCAAGCTGTGTCAGAAGCCAAACAAGAGAATGAAAACATGAGAAAGAAGAAGGAGGATTTTTTAGAGCGTCGAGCTCGCATGGAAGCTCAGGTTAGAGGGTGATCAGTTGACCAGTGCCAGGAAAATCTACTGCTGCAAGCCCTTGGTTTTTAGATGGCTTTCTGATGTGCACGCAAAAAAAGGCATTACCGTACTCTACAATTCTAGTTTAAAAATGGTATAAACTTTCTCCTGGGTAATTGGATAGTATAGATCCAAAGGCTTAATAAATACATCCACATCTTTGACCCAGAGCTTCAGAAATCAATATCCTGGGTCTATTTTTTAAAATTATTTAATTTATTTATTCATTCATTTATTTTTTAAATTTGACCAGAGAGAGACAGAGGTTGAGAGTGAGAGAGAGAGGAAGTGAGAAAGCAAGCCACCAGATTCAGGACTTGAACCCTGGTGGGCCATGCAGGAGTGTCCAGCGCCTTAACCACCATGCCACCTGCTGGCCCCTATCCTGGGTCTATTTAATAGTGAGAATTTTCTCCTTCCATTACAGAAACATGAATTGCCCCATTTGATCTGTTTTTTAACTACTTTACCATGAGATTGACCAAAGACGAGGGTCTAACCACCATGTAGTGAAATTTCTTGCTCTGTGGGGAGACCTCATGTCCCCACCCTCTCAGCTCTTTTTTTTTTTTTTGGAGAGGTTTTTTTTTTT
>NW_006159602.1:1176424-1212148 GCF_000334495.1 Tupaia belangeri chinensis | reverse complement strand
AGGGCGTGTGCGCTCGCCAGACAGACAGAGACATAGAGACAGAAAGCGAGAAATCACCCCCCAGGGGGGATGGTCACGCCGCAATCCCTTCTCCATTCTTCTCTCAGGATCTTGGGCACGCACGCACACGCGCCCTGCGTGAGATTTAAGCCACCGGGTCCGAGACGCGAACCGCGGTCGACTACATGGGAGTCCAGCGACATAGCCATTACGCTAACTGCTGGTTCCCCCCACCCTCTCAGCTCTTCGCAGTTCTAGGAGAAGGTAGCTTGGTGTGACAGAAGTATTAACACATTTCACAGAATTCATCTGCACTGAAAACAAAAGACATTTTAACACTGGTTTAAGAGGTTTCTTTCTATCTACAGCTCAAAGAACAACGTGAAAGGGAACGTAAAATGAGAAAGGCAAAAGAGAATAGTGAAGAAAGCGGGGAGTTTGATGACCTCGTTTCCGCTTTACGCTCAGGAGAGGTGTTTGACAAAGACCTTTCCAAACTGAAACGGAATCGCAAGCGCATCACCAACCAGTTGACAGACAGCAGCCGAGAGAGACCAGTCACGAAACTTAATTTCTAATTTTCCTTGAATACTTTTTCACGAAGCTGATGAGCCACCCTTTGAAGTGACTAGAAGGTTTCATCACACTGCCTTGCAATCCGAACAGTGGCAATTTCTTCTTCCATCTGTGAGTGGGTGCGTGAATGTGCGTGTATGTAAATGTATGTGTATATATATTAAAAAAAATGTATATAGAAGTCTGAGTGCTGTCTGCAGATCTATCTGTATGTTTAACATATTTTATGTTGATGTATGTGCTCAGAAGCCCTTCGCGTATGCATTCATATTGAGTGTGGCTCATTTTCTTCCCCTGGACACCGTGACTGTTCAGAAGCACAATAGTATCTCCTGAAAGAGATGACAGAGACATTCCCTTGAGTAAAATTTAAAAACAACAACAACAAAAAACTTTTAAAAGGAAAAAAAAAGAAAAAGGCTTGAGAAATATTTTAGGGTTTCCAAGCTTGGTATACTTTGGAATTATTTTCATTGGTGGAACTGGAGTTGGGAAAATACAGACTGAAAATGGTTTGGATAGTTGACAGTGTGATGCTGGTGCCGCGCATCAGTAATTCATAGGACCAGCTTAGGATTTCTGGTGTTGGTGTGGGGATATGGTCTGTCCATGTTTATGGAGAACTTCTTGCACACGATTTGGGTTATGTAGAATGTCAACCAGAAGTTTTGTATATATTTTGAACACTGATGTTTTTTTTCTCCCTAATTTCATCAAGTTCTCAGTCAAGTACTCTTGATGATTTCTTTACATTGCTTTTAGAAAGAACACTATCTAAATGCAATCCGCGTTCTTATTAAGGAACGAAATTGTCAAATTGTGCTTGTTGTCCTAACAATATAGATATATAAACTTTAAAAATATAATTCCCACCCAAGATTTAAAGGAAGCATTTTTTGAAGGGATAAAGATTATTGGAAAAAAAATTTTTTTTAATGGGGTGCCTTTTTTTGGTATTTTCTATTTTCTGTTTTGTAGGACAAGCTGCATCTTCTGTAAATATAGGTCTGGCCACTTTGATAATGCACAAAAATGTCAACCACGTCAACAGAGATGCCCAGATCTGTTTATCTCTAAGTATATTTGAAGTGGTTCGCTGTTTATACGTTGTCATTTTAAGTTGTATGTCAGTAAAGCTACCTGTAAAATTTCAGTCCAAACAAATAAAGCTCTCAGGGAGAAATGAATAAAAACAATGAACATTAGAAAATAAAATATAGATACTTACCATTAATCTACCAACTCTTAATATCTTTAAATTATAAGATATATATAAAAAAGGACTGTTACTTTTCTTCTGTTTTTTTTTTTTTTTTTTTTTTGCTTTGCTTTATTTATTTGTAGTTGGGGAGGGGGACTAAAGTTTTCTTTTATTCTTTCCATCAGTCCTATTGTGGTTGGGTTTCCTGTGGAGAGAGTAGTTTGTCCTGTTGCACTAGAACATTATTTACATGCTAAATTGAGTTTTTCCTGTCAATTAACAAATATTTATTAAGCATCTACTGTGTACCAGGCATAGTAGGACTACAGTGGTAAGCAAGACAGAATCCCTCCCCTCAAGAGCTTACGTTCTGATTATTATGGGGATATTATGGGATGAAGACTACCAATGTACGCGCTGTACAGGAATCGTACTATTAAAAGTGATTTGTATAAACTATAATGCTTAGTGCAGATGGCGAGGTATCTGTGCTATGTGAAAGCTGTGAAATAGTACTCTAGGAGTTGTCAAGAGCTGTGGTTTTACATTTTTTTCCTTATTCCAAACTTAGCAACTTGCTATGTATTATATGGAAATTAATGATGCCAGTAAATAAAACAGTTGTAAGTACAAAGCAGAGGTCATTCCCCCCACCCATGTTACCCAAGGTCTGCAAATACACCATGTAGAAGGTCCAGACAGAGACCAGAATCAAAAAGGCTGGGAGATGAGGACAAGGGGACATGCTGATGATTCTGTCTGTTCCTTAACTAAAGTGCCTCTATGTGTATTCTTTTCTATTTATAGCAGGAGAAATTTGATCTGGCTCCATTTTGGAACTGTGTTTTGGAAATGGCTTTGTCTTACAGTTCAAGGAACAGGACAAGTGAAGAGAGAGTCACCTTAAGGAGCAAGTTGGTATAGCATGTCCCTTTTGCCCTTTTTAATTTTGCCCTCATTTCGATATGGCCATCCTGGTGGGCCTCTTTTGCCATTTCCATTTTTAGTTTTTTTCCCCCAAAACTGTGTGCAGGTAATTCCACGTGCCATTGTTAAAGAAAAAAAAAAACAACTACTTTTTAGATTGGTGCTGGTGTAAGTAGTCACTTTTCTCTCTTGGGTGTGTATTTTAAAGTTTTTGTTTGTTTTTAAATTAATGCCAAAAAGAAAAAGCATTATAATTTGTAAACTTAATTATATGTCTTGTATCTTATTAGCTTAGTAGTCAAAGCCACTTAGTCTTTAGGTGCAAGACTGTTGTTATAGTACCAAGAAGAAAAAAATGTCGTATGTGTTACAAGACTGTACATTTTTTTAAAAAAATAGCAATATGCAATAAAGAGATGAATTCATTGGGTGTACATATATATGCTTTCTATGAATTATTAAAACAGCACCATCAAACTTCTTTGCACTTACCACTATTGAACTTAAATATTGCAAATTGTTCACAAAATCCAAACTACTGTATATACATATTTTTAAATTTGTGCATACTGGACCGGGAAAGATATAGCTTCCTCTTATGGTGACATTCAATATGCTCAAGCGGCCATATGCTACCTCCTTCAATATTTGGTTTATGTATGAGTTGTACAGTTTCATGTTACATATGATGGCACTACTGGTGAAATTATTCCGTTTTTGGAAGTATAGAAAAGAATCTCTAGTCTCCAAAATCAAAACTACTCTCATTTTGAAGCATTTTCTGTATTTTTTAAAATACAGGCTCTTCTCATGTCAAGATTCTTCTGCCTTCGCCTCCCAGCTGGGACAATAGGCATATACCACCATGCCCACCTCTTTTTCTAGACAGAGTCTTGCCGTGTTGCCCAGGTCAGCCTCAAGCTTGTGATCCTCTTGCCTCGGCCTCCCTGAGTTGCTGAGATTATAGGCACATGCCATTATGCCCTGTCTTTGAGTTGGACTGGGAATCAAACCCATACCTCTTGTGTGGCCCCAGCCTACAGAGCAGTGTCATAGCAGCATGCACTACTGCATTTAGACTTGAAGGATTTCCCTTTTAAAAATTAATTTTTGATATAATAGGTCAATATAGGAAGTGTTACCTGTACAGATCAAGAAATGTGCTTTATAAATACCTTCTAAAAGTTGGGGGTTTTCCATGGTGCTACATCACCTTGGCTGCCTAGCAACCCTCAAACCAACTTGAGGGCAAGCTGAAAACCAGCTGTCCCAGTAGTTGATAGGAAATACCCCAGCACTCCATCCACCAATCCTTCTGATCTTTGGAAGGGATTCATGATATTATAAGTGCTGGCTATCTTGTTTTTCATGAAGTCACTAGATAACTACATGGTATCCAAAAGCGATCATCATTCTCTGAAGGTAGCATTTAGACTGGAAAGAAGCATCTATGTTAGACAAAGGTTCACTCCATCACATTCAATGAATGTCCCATTGCCTATTTGTACATTTGAGTGCAGAGATATGTACAGAACCACCTTGACCCCAAGTACCCTTGACATATTGGTAGAAATGAGGGAAAACATGAAACTTTCAGATTGTTACATTTATTTTAGTGTATTCAGTCCTCCTCTGCCCAAAAAAATCATCAGTAGGTGAAATGTACCTGTGTTATGGGAGTGAAGTTATGTGATCCATCAAAACTTTGCCACTTTTCTGTAACCTGAGTATAGATGAGGCAAAAGAATCTTTTTTATTTTTTTATTTTTTGGTAGCTTTTTTCCATAGATGAGGTATGCTTGCTGCAAAGAGACAGAAAGGGAAAGTAAGAAATTATCTGCCAAAGAGTGGCCTCACTGGAGTCCCTTCTCCTCCATTCTTTTTTTTTTTTATTCTTTTTTTGAAGAGGTTTTTGCTATAGGGCACATGCGCTTACCAGAAAGATAGAGAGAGACAGAGACAGAAAGCGACAAATCACCCCCCAGGGACGACGGCTGGCCATACTGCAATCCCTTCTCCTCCATTCTCCTCTTTGGATCTTGGGCACACACACACATGTGCCCAGCGTGTGTTTAAGCCACCGAGTCCGGGACTTGAACCGCGGTCGCCTACATGGGAGTTCAGCAACATAGCCATTATGCTAACTGCTGGTCCCACCCCCTCCATTCTTTTCTTGAGATTTTTGAGTATGCATGCACATGTGCCTGGCACCGTCGGGTCTCAGACTTGAACTGTCAGCTATGTGGGAATCCAGTGCATTAACCACCATACCACCTGCAATCATCTTTGTTAAAACAGTTTAAACACTTCTATTCAAAAGACTGAGTTCTAGAAGGGAGAACTTTCTGGGAGATGCTCTTTTTAAACATCTACTGTTGCCTATCAAGTAGAAAATCTTTTTTATTTATTTATTTATTAGAGGTTTTTGCTATAGGGCGTGTGCACTCACCAGAAAGACAGAGACAGAAAGTGAGAAATCACCCCCACACACACCCAGGGAGGATGACCGCGCTGCAATCCCTTCTCTATTCTCTTGGGATCTTGGGCACACATGCACACGCTCCCGATGTGAGTTTAAGCCACCGGGTCCAGGACTCGAACCGCAGTTGACTACATGGGAGTCCAGTGACAGCCATTATTCTAACTGCTGGTCCCCAAGTAGAAAATCTTAAGAACTCCCATGGCTTAACAGCTACTTGAGACTAGCCCCATAAACACTAGCTTTGACAGCTGTTGGACTGTGAGTGGAGAGATTTAAATCAGGTGTCCAGGGCTTCTTGCATCAAGGCCATTTATAGACCATCACCACTGAATGATGTGCTTATTTTCTCTGTGTGGTCTAAATGTTGTTTCAAGTATCTATATCTCTGTTTCCCTAATACAAACTCTACTCCAAAAATTTGTTGAGTTCATAATTTAAAGGTGGCTAAAATCTATGAATTCTTTATTTTGGAGAAAATGTGGGGCCTCTGGAGAAAAGAGCTTTGTTTAAAAGGATTTGTTTTTTTTTCCATAGCAAATACCAATCAGAATTCTTTTTCATCTGGCTAGGGAGGGGGGGAGGGGCTCAGACCTGCCCTTTGGTCTCTTCCCTGTTAGGCCTTTATCTACTACAAGCTATTGTGTGTTTCCATGGTACCCAACAAGCAACATAAGCATGACATTGCACACCAGGATTTTCAAAGGACATGTTTATTTTTATCAAACCTTGACGTGATTTTTCCCTGAATGGGAAAATGAAATGTTCCTAAATACAAATTTGTCCCCTAAATAAAGCATTTGTTTTCTCTGCTTTTCTGCCTATGGTTTCTTTTACTGAAAGGAAGAAGAAATAGTTCTATAAGACTGATGTTCAGTATCATCCATACATTTCATTCACACCCATTCTGGTCATGTGGGGACCCTTCTTATGGCAAAGTATCTGCAGTCCCTTGTGATGATGAGTCTAATTAGGTTGGAGGCTACCCTGAGTCTTCTAAGGTGGAAGGGAGTACCCAGAGAGGAGCTGATTGTGACGCTAAGCAATGACTCAGAAAAACAGACATGGGGAAGGAGGAGGCTTAAAAAAGGGGCCAGTGAGTGGTTAAGGCACTGAACTCCCACACAGTCAATTGCAGTCAGAGTCACTTAAACTCACCGGGCCAGCAGATGTGGGGGAGACATCACTGGACTCCCACTTGGCCGATGGTGGTTTGAGTCCTGGACCAAGTGGCTTGAAAATCATTCTGGGCACATGTGCATGAGTGTCCAAGATCCCAGGAGGAGAATGGAGGAGAAAGGATTGCAGCATAATCATCCCCCCCACCCTTTGGGGATGATTTCTCATTTTCTGTTTCTGTCTGTCTCTCTCTGGCAAGCGCATGTGCCCTATGGAAACAAACAAAAACCTCTAAACTCTTAAAAAGAGAGAGAGAGAGAGACTCATACAAGGTACATAGGGACTAGTATGGCCATTCTCATCTGGGAGTGATTTTTCACTTTTTCTCTGTCTCTTCAGCACGCACTTGTTAAAAAAAAAAAAAAAAAAGGAAAAGTCAAATTGTAGGTTGTAGGTTGATACACAGAAGTCCACTGATTTCCTATGTATCAGCAATGAACAAGTATAATTTGAAATTAAAAATACAATAGCATTTACATTAGTACTCACCAAAATGAAATACTTAAGCATAAATCTAACAAAATACATATAAGACCTATATGAGGAAGGCTAAAAAACTCAATAAAAAAATCAAAAAGCACCAAAATGATGAAATAGTCTATATTCAAGATATCCAATATTGTCAAGATATTAGTTCTTCCCAAGAAGAATCAATGCAATCCCAATAGAAATCCCATTAGGGCCAGCCCCTGGGCAGTAGTTCAGCTTCTGCAGAGAAAGCCAAATCCCATGTGACCAATCACGGTTTGTGGAATTGGACCACATCCTCTCACATGGACACAGCACACTCTGACATAAAAAAAAAAATAAATTAAAAAAACACTCAGAGGGACCAGCAGGTGGCGTTGTGGTTAAGGCACTGGACCCCCACATGGCTGACCAAGATCGGAATCCTAGACCCAGCGGCTGGAAAACACTGGGCATGTGCTAAAATCCTGAGAGGAAAATGGAGGAGAAATCACCACCTGGGAGGTGATTACTTGCTTTCCCTCTGTCTCCGGTGAGTGCATGCACCTTCCGGCAAAAACAAAAATGAAACAAGAAAACTCAGCAAATTACTTTGCGTTTATTGACACAGTGATTCTACAGTTTACAGAGAAGCAAAAGGACCAGTGTAGCCAACACAATATGGAGAGGAATAAAGTTGGAAGACTGGCGCCACTCAACTTCAAGACATAATACGAAGCTCTAGTAAGCAAGACAGTGTGATATTGGCAAAAGAAAAGACAAATAGATCAGTGAAATGGGTCAGAAATAGTGCTACATGTAGTCCACTGATCTTTGACAAAGGAGCAACGACAATGCAATGGAGCAAAGAGCATCTTTTTCAAAAACATGATGTTGGAACAAGTGAACATCATGTGCAAAAAATAAACCTAGCATAAACATACGCACAGACCTAACCACATCCTTTACAAAAAAGTTAACTCAAAATAAGTCACAAACTAAATGTAAAACAAAATGATAAAACGCCTACAAATAAAACAAGAGAAAATCCAGACAACCTTGAGTTTGGCAATGATTTTTTGATAAAACACCAAGGATGCAATTCATGAAAAAGGATTGATAAGCTAGACTTCATTAAAATTAGAAACTTCTGTTCCACAAGACACTGTCTAGAGAATGAGATGATGAACCACAGACTGGGAGTAAATATTTGCAAAAAAACTCTTAACTGAGGAGCCAAGTGTCATGGAGGTACACACTGGATCCCACATGGCCGGCTGTGCAGTCTGAGTCCCAGGTTTGGTGGCTTGAAAAAGAATCATGCAGGACAAGCAGTTAGTGTAATGGCTATGTTGCTGGACTCCCATGTAGTCGACTGCGATTCGAGTCCTGGACCCAGTGGCTTAAAATCACACCGAACGCAGGACCAGCAGTTAGCGTAATGGCTATATTGCTGGACTCCCACGTAGTCGACCGTGATTCAAGTCCCAGACCCAGTGGCTTAAACTAACGCCGGGTGTGTGTGCGTGCATGCCCAAGATCCCGAGAGGAGAATGGAGGAGAAGGGATTGCAGCGTGGCCATCCCCCCTGGGGGGCGATTTCCTGCTTTCTGTCTCTCTGTCTCTCTCTGTCTTTTGGACAAGCGCACATGCCCTATAGAAAAATCTCTCAAAAAAAAAAAAAAAAAAGAATTATGCTGGGCACAGGTGTGTGCCCGACCACAATCCCAAGAGGAGACTGGAGGAGAGGGGATTGTGGTGTGGCCAACCTCTGCTAGAAGGTGATTTCTCACTTTCCCTCTGTTTCTCTCTGTCCTCTGGTGAGTGCACACTCATAGCAAAAACTAAAAAAAAAAAAAAAAGTAAAACAAAATAATTGATAGATGTCTGTTATTCAGAATGTATTTAAAAACCAAAAAATAAACCTCTTGAAACTCAACAGTGGGTGAAAGATCTGAATAGGCACCTCACCAAAGATATATAGGTGGCAAATAAGCCTATGAGAAGTACTCCATGTCACTCATTACCAGAAAAAGGCAAATTGAAACAATGAGCTAACACTACACACACACTGGAGTGGACAAAATCCAAAACACTGACAACACCAAGTGCTGGTGAGGCCCTGGAGCAATAAGAACTCTCATCCGTTACTGCTGGGAGTGCAAAATGATAAAGCCATTTTTGGAAGATAATTTGGCAGTTTCTTCACAAAATTACCCATACTCATGGGATCCAAGAATTTACCCTAAAAGAGTTGAAAATTTAACATCCACACAAAATCTTGCACATGGATATTTATTTATAGGAGCTTTTTGAAATAGTTGCCAAGTCTTGAAAATAGTCAGGATATGCTTCAGTAAATGAAGGACAAATTGGGGTACAGCCAGGGAAATACTTGGTAAAAAGAAATGAGCTAACAAAACACGGAAGGGACATGAAGAAACCTTAAGTGCATATTATTAAATGAAAGAAGTCAGTCTGAAATGGCTACATATCGTCTTATTCTAGTTAGATGACACTGGAAAAGGCAAAACTCTGGAGACAGTAAGAAGATCTGTGGTTGCAGGTGCAGGGTAGAGGAAAGGGCGAGCAGGCAGAGCACAGAGAATTTTTTTTTTTTTTTGAGAGGTTTTTGCTATAGGGCGCATGCGCTCGCCAGAAAGACAGAGAGACAGAGAGACAGAATGTGAGAAATCACCCCCACCCCCGGGGGAATGGCCATGCCATAATCCCTTCTCCTTCATTCTCCTCTCAGGATCTTGGGCACGCATGCACCCGCACCCAGTGTGAGTTTAAGCCACTGGGTCTGAGACTCGGACCGCGGTCAACTATGTGGGAGTCCAGCAACATAGCCATTATGCTAACTGCTGGTCCCGAACACAGAGAATTTTTAAGGCCATGAAACTACACTGTTAGTGTAATGGTGGATACTTGTCATTATGCATTCATCCAAGCCCCAAATGCACAACCCCAAGAGTGAGCTCTATGTAAACTATGGACTCTGGGGATATTATGTGTCCATGCAGGTCCATCAGTTGTAAATAATGGACCACTCTGGCGGGGACATTGATAATGGGAGAGGCTATACCTGTGTAGGGGGCAGAGGGCATATGGGAAATATTTGTACCTTCTGATCAATTTTGCTGTGAACCCAATATTTCTCTAAAATATAAAGTGTATTTAAAAATGATTTTTGGGAACCAGCAGTTAGCGTAATGGCTATGTCGCTGGACTCCCACGTAGTCGACCGCGGTTCGTGTCCCGGACCCGGTGGCTTAAAAACTCACACCGGGCGCGTGTGCGTGCGTGCCCAAGATCCCGAGAGGAGAATGGAGGAGAAGGGATTGCGGCGTGACCATCCCCCCTGGGGGGTGATTTCTCGCTTTCTGTCTCTATGTCTCTCTCTGTCTGTCTGGCGAGCGCACGCGCCCTACAGTAAAAAATCTCTCCAAAAAAAAAAAAAGATTTTTAAAAAAGTCTTTGTATATAAAAGGCAAAAATAAATAAATAAATACAAACTTTTCCCACAAAACCAGGCCAAGTTATTCTACTCCCTTGCATATACCCACCCACCCCACTCCCCCAGCTAAACTCCATTTGGTAACTTATCACATCCTTTTGACTTCCCTGTACATCCCTATACATCTGTATATATTTCAAAACAAAACAAAGCAAAACCAAAAACAAACAAACAAACAGCCCAGCAGTGTAGTTTTCATTCTTCCTTAGATCTCCATTCAGTCTGCTGCCCTTCAAGACTTCAACCCAGTCCCTAAAAACCTCCTGATTAATGCTTAGACTCCCAGAACCTTAGTATCCATTCCTTACCTTTGTATTTTAGAAGTCAGAAGGAAGAAATAAAAGGAAGGACTTGTCACTAGTGATTTAGTCACTCTTAGGCAGTTTATTCGGCCTTTAGGATTTCCTGTTAACAATTTGTGTATGTTGACTGTCAGGAGTTCACAGAAAGAATCTTTCTTCCCTCCTGTCTTCCTTTCTTCCCTCAAACCCGCTTTAATTACTCCACCATCAGAAGGCCTCATTACTAAGAATTCACATAAAATCCCTTTTGCAGAAAATAGTCTTCTCCTACCGCCTTGAATGTGAGCTATTTGACCCTGGAAAGCAGCAGCTGTTTAGTGACCTGACATTTCTATGGCTGGTGAATCCACACTGAAAGCTTAGCCATCTATTGTCTGCTGGAGGCTCTGCCAGGAATGGGGTCATCTCACTCAGCTCACTGCTAAAGGATTAATGCAATGGGAAGAGGATTCTCAATCACATGGTTTAGAGAAATGATGCTTCTAGGACAATTGGTATTGACATTTTTGTTCACTAGAAAGGTGACCCAGACAAATCCTGAAACTAAAATCGTTAAAGTACACACTATAGAAGACCAGCTCCCAAATTCCTTTCTGCTTCTTCTATTCCTTTGTACCAATATCTAAGCGAGACACTAGAACCCAAGAACCCTGGTTTCCAAAGTTGTCTCCATCACTGTCAGACATGAACTTGACCCTAGGTGAGTCTCCCAAACACCTTTAGTGGTAGACAGATCAGTTCTAAAATTTCCTATTGCATGATGCTGCAGTCTTGCCTCTGAGGCTCCCAGTCCCTGGGTGCTGTGACTCACTACTGCCAACTCGCTAAGTAGAATGAAATACACCATTCTGATTGCACTGTTGATCTGTCACAGCCAGAAACTGGGGTTTTTGCCCTGGCTCTTTAGGAAGGGGAAAGGTGGAAGGGCTATTGCATGAAGCACATTACATTTCAGCAGCAATGAAGCTGATGGCAGGATTTCTTTTCACTGGGTAACTGTGGTAATGCTCTTGCTTGTGGCAGTCTCTGAGCTGCCCCCAAACCACATGCATTGATTTCATCATCAAATCAATTTATATCATTAACATGACTTTTCCCTATAGAACCTGTGGTGGTGACCTACAAAGAGTGTGGTTGGAAGAGGAGGAAGGAACTAACTAATCTAAATGCGTAGCCCACTGCTGCCTTCACCTAGCAGACACAGTTGGAATGGCATGTTCTTAGAGACTCTGCATTTGAAAAGCAGCACTTGGCCAGCAGATGGTGTAGCGGTTATGTCACTGCATTCCCACATAGCCAACCACAGCCTGAGTCCTGAACTCAAACTTTCGCTATTGAGCATATGAACTCATTGGAGATAGAGAGAGAGGGAAAATGAGAAATCACACCCGGGGGAGATGGCCACGCCACTGTCCCATCTCCTCTATTCTCCTCTTGGGACTTTGGGCACACTAGCATATGTGCACAGTGTCTCTCAAGCCACTGGGACAGGTCTTGAGCTGCTTAGTTGGACATGTAGAATCTAGCCACCTTAACCACCATGCCACTGGCTGGCCCAGTTGCCACATTCCTTAGCCTCTTATTTGACTAGCCTTTCTTTGTCTTTCATGACATTGCCAAGGCGCATTACTTTCTGAAGGCTTTAGGGAAGGGTATGTTTCCTTGCCTGTTCCAGCTTCCGGAGGCCTCTTGTATCCCTTGGATTTGACCTACTTTTTCCAAATTCAAAGTCGTCAATGGCAGCTTGAGCCCTTCTTTCCTTCCATCCCTTTGCCCTTTTGACCCTATCCCACTGTCATATCTCTCTCTGACCACAACCAAAAAAGTTCTGTACATTTAAAGACCTGGTATGATTATATTGGATCCACCCAATGATCCAAGAAAATCTCCCATCTCAAAATCATCTCCCTAATCGCACCTGTGGTGTTCCTTGTGCCGTGTAAAATAGCATACTCAGAAGTTCTAGGGGTTAGGTCATGGATACCTTTACGAGGCAATTACTCTTCCTACTGCAGAGTCAAATATAGGCCCAAATCTTGAAATTAAAAAAAAAAATCTGAGTTACAAGTAAAATTAATAAAAAGGGATCAAGAGAGATATTTTGATGAAACGTCTTAGTTTCAAATGTAAAATTAAAAAACAACAAACAAACAAACAAAACAGTGTTGGTTCCTAGAGAGGCCTGTCTTCCTGGCTTACAGATGGCCACTTCTTGCTGTGTCCTCACCTGGCTGCTTCTCTGTGTATGCCCAGAGAAAGAGAGAGATCTTCTTATAAGGACACCAGTCCAGTTAGATTAGGGCCTCAACTTTAAGACTTCATTTAATTTTTTTTTTTTGAGAGATTTTCACTATAGGGCGCGTGCGCTCGCCAGACAGACAGAGAGAGACATTAGAGACAGAAAGCGAGAAATCACCCCCCAGGGGGGATGGTCACGCCGCAATCCCTTCTCCTCCATTCTCCTCTCGGGATCTTGGGCACGCATGCACACTCGCCCAGCGTGAGTTTTAAGCCACCGGGTCCAGGACGCGAACCGCGGTTGACTACATGGGAGTCCAGCGACATAGCCATTACGCTAACTGCTGGTTCCCAAGACTTCATTTAATTTTTATTACCTACCCAAGCACCATGTACTCAAATACCACCACACTGGAGATTAGATCTTTCACATGCAAACTTTGGAGGAACACAGATCAGTCGGTTCATTACATCCTCCATCTGTCTTCAATTTGTTTAAAACCCAGGAAAGGAAGGCAGAGTGCTTTTTACTGGGGATCCTCTTTAAGATCCAAACACCCTTCACATACATCTCTTCTACAAATTCCATAAACAAGTCTTCCAGACAACTAAGAAATTAATTAAATTTAGGAACTTTGAAATGGAGAAATATATGTATAAAGACTTGCAGTGCATAAATAGGGACAGCTTGGGACCAGCAGTTAGCATAATGGCTATGTCGCTGGATTCCCACGTAGTTGACCGCGGTTCGAGTCCTGGACCCGGTGGCTTAAACTCATGCTGGGCATGTGTGCGTGCGTGCCCAAGATCCTGAGAGGAGAATGGAGGAGAAGAGATTGTGGCATGGCCATCCCCCCCTAGGGGGTGATTTCTTGCTTTCTGTCTCTCTGTCTCTGTCTGTCTGGCGAGCGCACGCACCCTATAGCAAAAACCTCTCAAAAAAAAAAAAATAGGGACAGCTTTCTAATCTTTCATAGGGCATAGTCAGGGGATATGCTCTCATTTTTATTTCGAAATTAGAAAAATAGAGATTTAAATTTTTTAAAGAATTTATTTATTTATTTATTTTAATTTGCTATAGGGTATGTGTGCTAACCAGAGAGAGAGAGTGAGTGAACAAGGAAGCTAGGGGAACCAGCAGTTAGTGTAATGGCTATGTCGCTGGACTCCCACGTAGTCGACCGCGGTTCGTGTCCCGGACCCGGTGGCTTAAAAAAAACTCACGCCGGGCGCGTGTGCGTGCGTGCCCAAGATCCCGAGAGGAGAATGGAGAAGGGATTGCGGCGTGACCATCCCCCCTGGGGGGTGATTTCTCGCTTTCTGTCTCTATGTCTCTCTCTCTGTCTGTCTGGCAAGCGCACGCGCCCTACAGTGAAAATCTCTCCAAAAAAAAAAAAGCAAGCTACCATGTATGGGACTCAAACCGTAGTTAACCCTGTGGGAGTCCAACATCTCAACCACCAAGCTATTTGCTGACCCCAAGACATTTTTTTTTTAACTTAAATGTTTTATACTAGCAGAGTTAACAGCTATACATAAAAGTTTTAAATCTCATCTATGTTCTCACAGCTGACACATTTATATACCTAATCCAAGCCTTCAAGTGTCCAACGTCCTATTCAAACCGAAAACACCCATAAATGGGCAGACTGTTTGTCTAAAACTTACTCCTAGTCCAGTCTACTGTACCCGAAATAGTAGTAACTCCATATTTCTAGTTCCTTTGGTCAAAACTCTCAGGGTCACCACTAACTTCTTTTATCACACAGCTGCCCTCACTCCTATAGCAAATCCAGCTGGCCTACCTTCAAAATAGGTCCGGAATTTGACCTGTTCTCATAAACTCCACAGTTACCACCCTGGTCATAGTATCGTCTTCCTCCTGGATTATTGCAGTGGTCTCATAATTAGCCTCTCTGCTTCAGCCTTTGACCCCATAGAGTATTCTCAGCTCAATGACCAAAGTGATAACTTTCAAAATGTGTATAAACTCGGGACCAGCAGTTAGTGTAATGGCTATGTCGCTGGACTCCCATGTAGTTGACCGTGGTTCGAGTCCTGGACCCGGTGGCTTAAACTCACACCAGGCACGTGTGTGTGCGTGTCCAAGATCCCGAAAGGAAAATGGAGGAGAAGGGATTGCGGCGTGACCATCCCCCCGGGGGGGGGGGGATTTCTCGCTTTCTATGTCTCTGTTTCTTTCTGTCTTTCTGGTGAGCACACGCACCCAATAAGAAAAAAAAAAAAAAGAAAGAAAGAAAAGAAAAGAAAAATGTGTATAAATTCGTATCACTACATAAACTCTCCAGAAGCTTCCCATTTCACTTAGAAATAAATGCCGCATGGTTCTCATAATGACCTTTCAGCCATAAATAATCTGGACACCAGCCCAGCACCACCATCCCTCTGACCTTGTTCCCACTCTCTCTCTTCCTCCCTGCCTCAGCCACATTGGCTTCCTCTTCTTCCTTGAACATATCAAGCACCAGCCCACATCATAGCTTTTGCCTTTCTGTTTCCTTTGCTTGAAAGACTCTGCTGTTAGAGATCACATCACTTTCTCTGCCATTTTTCCCAGGTCTTTGTTGTAATGCAATCTCAGTAATGACTTCTCTGCCACCCAACTTACAACTCACACCCAGCTGGCACCCAGTCCTCTTCTCTGTTCTAAGGTTCTGCATAACATGTATCATCGTGTAGTTTGCATATTATTTATTATGTCTTCTGACCCCATCCCACCTAACAGAATAAAAGCTCCATGAAGTTAGAAATATTTGTTTCGTGTGCTATTCTCAGCCCGTGGAGCAAGGTCTGACATTCTGAAGGAATCTTAGTAAATGTTTGTTGACTTGAATAAATGACTTCACTATATCATTCTCTTTGACAGGTCATATTTGAGCCCTGGACCTGGCAGCTTGAGGAACTCACTAGATGCTATGTGTGTGCCCCAAATACCAACAGGATGGAGGAAGGGAGGAGAGGGATTGTAGCACGACCACGACCCCCTGGGAGGTGCTTTCTCCCTTTCCCTTTCTGTCTTTCTGTCTCTCTCTGGTGAGTACATGTGCCCTCTGGCAAAAAAAAAAAAAAAATGTAAAAAATTAGAAGAAAAAAAATTAGAAGAACTATGAATAGTGAGGGGCAATGTAACCATTACGCCATCTGCTGGTTCCCACTACAGTTATTTCTAAAGCTCAGCCCCACATACACACACACACGCACACACACACACAAATTTAATAAGAAAGTTTAAATGAAAACAAAAATCACAATTAGGAACAATCACCTCCAAAAAATATTAGCTCAAAAGTTAACCAGAACAACTGATTTATTTTTGTAAGGTTGCCAGATAAAATATAAAAACACAGTTAAATTTTAATTTCAGATAAATAATGACATTTTAAAATCTAAATATGTTCCTTAAATTTTAGGGCATAGGGGGCCAGCAGGTGGCATGGTGGTTGAGTGTGCTGGACACCAACATGATTGATCACAGTTCAAGTCCTGGACCTGGTGGTTTGCTTTCTTATTTCCTCTCTCTCTCTCTCTCTTACTCTCACTCTGTCCTGGTCTGGTCAAATTAAACATAAATAAATAAATAGGGACCAGCATAATGGTAATGGTTAGCATAATGGCTATGTCACTGGACTCCCATGTAATCGACCGCGGATCGAGTCCCAGATCTGGTGGCAGTGGCTTAAACTCACCCTGGGTGCGTGTGCGTGCGTGCCCAAGATCCCGAGAGGAGAATGGAGGAAAAGGGATTGCAGTGTGGCCACCCCCCCTGGGGGGTGATTTCTCACTTTCTATCTCTCTGTCTCTCTCTGTCTTTCTGGTGCGCTCATGTGCACTATAGCAAAAACCTCTCCAAAAAAAGAAAAACTAAATAAATAAAATAAATAAAGTTAAATAAAATAATTCTTTGCAAAACAAATTTTTGGGACATAGACTAAAAATGTATCTGCTGTTGGGACCAGCAGATGGCATAATGGTTACATTGCTGGACTCCCACGTAGTCGACTGCGGTTTGAGTACCGGATCCAGCGGCTTAAAACTCACACTGGGGTGTGTGTGTGTGTGTGTGTGTGCCCAAAATCCTGAGAGTAGACTGGAGTATATGGGATTGTGGTGTGGCCATCCCCCCAGGGGTTGATTTCTCACTTTACGTCTCTCTGTCTCTCCAGTGACATACGCGCCCTATATCAAAAGTCTCTCAAAAATAATAATAATAAAAAAAATGTTAATTGTTTCTCTGCAGTTCTAATTTAACTGGGGAATCTTATGTTTTTCTTTGCTAAACCTAGCAATTCTAATTTATAAAATAATGATAAGATTATATAAAAATATAGCCACTACATAGAGGATACAGTTAAAACTGTACTCAGAGACAGAGGTATGATTATCAATGCCTTTATTTCTTTAAAAGAGAAAAAGTAACTTCAAGCTTAAGTGAAAAATGAGAAAACAACAAAATGAAACAAAAGAAAACAAATGTAAGTAATGCACAGGAATTTCTCACAGGCGATAAATTAATTTCAAGGAGGCCCTCCCGTCTACCCTAGTAATAACATTGCCAATGACTTTGGTAGAGTCCTTGATCCTCCGACAGTGTTGGGCACATTCTAACGAAGCTCCTCTTCATCCACTCACCTTTCTAGGTGCTCTACCAAGATCTTGTTGATGTCTTTTTCTTTCAGCTGTATTACTGCATGTCATTGGCGTGTTGTGTACTGTCCATCAGATCTGATTTTTTGACTAGAAGAAGCTTTAAATCACCACTAGAAATATTGTTGCTTAGGCTGGTGATTTAGAAAGGGCCTACTTCATGCCCATTTAGTTGATTCAGTTTAATGGACACCTACTAAGTCTCACTGTCCCTCTTACACATTATCCCCCAACATCACGACAGATGAGTCTGGTGCTTTTAAGGCATTTCTCTCCTATGCCCTATAAACGTATTCAGGGAGATGGCAATGTCTCCCTAAAGATATTAGCAATGGAGACACAAGCTTAGGATGGACCTATAAGTGTCTGGACTCCCTGAAAAAAGCAATTCTGTCAACTAGCTGTGAGAACCAGAGGGTAAACAAAGACGTAAGGTCTATTGTGTTTGATCTGTGTTGTCATATCCTGAGCAGTGTTCTTCTTATCAGCAGTGGTTCCATTGCCAAATTTCAGTTTGAAAGAGCACTACAAAAGGAAAAAATTCAAACTTTTATGTACTACTTCCCAGGTAATAAACACAGGATTTCCTGTATCCGAAATGACTTCAACAAATTGCTTGTTTCTTCAAAAATGGCCTGGTGACAAATGTGAGCCCTGTCACTGATTGAAATCTCCCCCAGCTGAGCAAGGGGTTTTTCCAGCTATTCAGTCCTGCTGGGCTGTGAGCCACAGGAATGAGTTTTATTTCGCTGATTTCTACGTGGCTTTAGTATTTCATGTGTTCACGTCTTGTCTCTCCATACAGCCTATGCAGCCTGTAAGAATCGGGATCACCCTTTTCCTCTGGGTGCTCAAACAAGCAGCATGTTGGATGAATAAAAAGGTAGATGAAGGATCAACAAATGCTTTTGGCCTATGGTTTTAGCAATAGTAAGATGGGGGAATTTCTGAGTATTGACTGTTTTTAAACATTTCTTTCTGGTAGAGAAGGATAAACCTTTGGACTCATAATCTTGACAGGAAGGAAGTGTGTCACTGACAGAGAGGCAGGAATCTGCCCCTCTCAGAGGTGACTCTGGTCACGTCAGGATAATTTGTAAATCTAAACTGGAAACAGTTCCTTTCCCCATTTCCCATTTCTAATAAAGTGCTCATGATGAACTAAGTGAGTGGAATCCTCTCCCAGACTTTATTCACTCTTTGTTTTAAGTAAGCGGCTTCCGGAAGCATTTGGTTTCCTAATTCCCAATACATAATGTTGGCCTGAAACTCACTTGTGCTTTAGTCATCACAGTGATGTACCAGAGAGTCATAGCAACCACTCCAGTTTGCCAAAGAGGATAGACAGGATATAATCAAAATTCTGCAGGAATATGGTATTTCATGCCATTATGTGGAAGTCACTAGGGAGGAAACCTTTTCAGGAAGAGCCAGAGTGTCCCTTTAGGGTGAGAATGAGTGATGATCTCTCTACAGGGTTGCCCCAGTTGCTGTTAGATATAAATACCAGCTACACACCTGGAGACAATCCCTGTGACACGTCTCTGGGTTCAGGGAGCACAAATCTACAGGTGTAATGAATTGCCACCATTCGTTTTGTTAGTCTCTTGGGCTTATTTTTTGAGAATCCAAGAATACCTATCTGTCACCATGTCTCCAAGTTTTAATACATTTGTAAAAATGAACTCGCTAAAATATGACTACATAAATTTTCATAATTAACATTTGAGAAAGGACTTTCTTTTAGAATAATAACAATAATTGCCATTTATTAAGGCCAGGCACTATAATAAGCATTTCCCATAAGACAACCCAATAAAAACCCAATGTAGTATTTTTGCTCGTATTTTATGGAAGAGAAAACTGAAGCTTAAAAAAATTAAGAAATTTGGGGCCAGCAGGTGGCATAAGGCTCTGGATTCCTATGTGACTGACCATGGCTTTGGTCCTGGACCCGGAGACTTGAAACACCAGGTGTGCATATGTGCTCAAAATCCTGAGAGGAGAATGGAGGAGAAGAGATTACTCTGTGGCCATTCTCTCTAGGGATTTCTTGCTTGCTGTCTCTGTTTCTCCAGCAAACAAATGCACCCTATGGCAAAAATCTCTCAAAAAAAAATCAAAAAATTAAACTAAGGTTCTAAGAATTCAACCATGACTTGACTGAAAATTCTGAGTTCTTAAAAAATATTCAATAAAATAGAAACCACTAACAACACTTCCATTATTTCCCTGATTTTTGTCTTCAATGTCAATGCTACTATTGTTTAAGTTCAAATCTTGGAATGAGAATGGCGCTTGCAGCTCATTTTCTGGGGCTAAGGCACTACTTTGGTTCACAAATAGAAATTCTCTGAAAATGGAACAGTAGAATAATGGAAGAGTCATAGAATCTTGGGACAGGAGGATGACACTGGAGAGACATGCATTGTTTCAGTCTTCTAAGATCTACCTCCCTCCTTCCCACACTCCCAGATCACAGAGGGATATGTGAGCCCACCGAGGACATCAGAGCCCAGGAACACTGAAGCTGGTCCTCTGATGGTCCCTGAAGTGGCTGCCCTTTTAATTCCTACTACCTAGAACCCAGGAGCTTCCCTGACTCTGGATTCCTCTCTGATGCTCAGTTCTTCAGCTCTCTCAGCAACTTTGAAAATTGGCCAAAGCCAGCTTCTGTTGCTTACAAGTAAACAGTCCTGACTGCTACAAGGACCTAATCCAGGGCCTTTGTAGTGTTGAGGAGACACACACGGCACCAGCACTCCCCTGCTCCTTAAGCAAGAAGGCTATGTGTGAACCAAGGGTTTTATTATTTTAAAATAATAATAATAATAATTAATAAAATTAAATTAATAATTCTTTTAAAACATAGTGAGTTTTTTCTTTTTCTTTTCTTTTTTTTTTTTTTTTGCTATAGGGTGCGTGCGCTCGCCAGAAAAAGACACAAAGAGGCAAAGAAACATTTGAAACATTGCTAATCTAGTTACATACTCTTAGTCTTGGGTAGCTCAATGTGTGCGAGTCCAGCCCGGCTCTTAGGGTCTAGAATTTTGTTTTTTAATACTAATTTAAACATTAATTAAAATGCAAGGACTTACTTAAAGAGTCCGTTTAATCACATAATTTGTACCCAAGTAAGAGATAGACATGGAAAAAACTGCTATCTCAACTTACCTCCTGTTACCGACTTTGTCAAACCTGGGTTCCAATCACATCTGAATTTTCCTTTAAACAACGTACTATTTTCACCTGACTTTAAATGTACAGTAACATATTTGTTTATGTCTATATTTAACATTGATCATTTTTATTTATTTTTCCACCCGATGCCTGTTAAAGGAGATTGGTTTAACAAATTTAATCTTTAGATTTATTAACTTGGAAATTTATGAAATTTTTAGAGACCTTCCAAATTCAAAAATGAATCTAAAAAGACTGATCAGAACTTCTGAGGGATATTCTCCATTCTTCATCCTATCCCTCTCTAACAACAGAAAAACAAGAGTTCAAAGCTCTTTATGAAAAGTGGAGACTCAAATCTGACATTTTAACTTCAGATTGAATGCAGTCCAATATTTAACAGTGGGCACTTGTGCTTTCTCCTTAAAAATGGGTTTATTGAGGGCAGCAGGGAGCATCCTGGTTAAGGCACTAATCATGATTTGGGTCCTGCACCTGATGGCTTGCTTTCTCAATTTCCCTCTCTCTTTCTCTCTCTGGTGAGCGCGCATATCCTATAGCAAATTTTAAAATAATAATAATAATAATAATTAATAAAATTAAATTAATAATTCTTTTAAAACATAGTGGGTTTTTTCTTTTTCTTTTTTCTTTTCTTTCTTTATTTATTTATTTATTTTGCTATAGGGTGCGTGCACTCGCCAGAAAAAGACACAAAGAGACAGAGAGACAGAAAGCAAGAAATCATCCCTCAGGGGTGATGGCCACACCGCAATCCCTTCTCCTCCATTCTTCTCTTGGGATCTTGGGCACACACGCACACGCGCCCAGTGTGAGTTTAAGCCACACGGGCCGAGACTTGAACTGTGGTCAACTATATGGGAGTCCAGTGACATAGCCATGACGCCAACTGCTGGTCCCTTTCTTTCTTTCTTCCTTTCTTTTTTCTATTTTAATGAATGAGCTAAAGTCATGTGAGTACTGCAGGGTTTCCAGACAGTCAGTCACATCAGGGCTGGAGAGGTCTCGCCTGTTCCAGTTGGGAGTTTACGGCACTGTGGCCATAGCAGACAGTGGCCAGTAGAGAAACATGTTGAATTCCAAAACTTCAGATGGGAATTAGTTTTTAATCTTGAAATACAGTTTCCATTAGAAATCACATTTTCAAATTCAGCCTTCGAAAGACTTTTAAGTAGTACTGTTCTAATAGTGCTAGTAGGGGTAGACATGGGGCGGAGGAAGAAAAGTTTTTAAACACCTCTTTATTTGGCCCTCACCCCAATTTCCTAGTGCCCTTGGCTCCTCTAGGTGTTCCCTGGAGTTCTTAGGTTGTATTTCCTGCAAGCAACTACCCTCAGGTCCCCTGTAGCAAAATTACCCCAGGGGCTTTTTAAAGTGAAGATTATTAAGCTCCACATTTTAAATAGAAATTCGTAGAAGTGGGGCCAAGGATTCTGCACTTGAAGCAGTTCTCTAGGTGATTAATTCTACACACTGAGGTTCAAGAGCCACTGCCCTACATGTTTTGGTTTCTAGGTGTTTTGCCTACTTTCACATCCGTCCTGTTTCCAAATCCTAATCACTCAGGCTGGCTGAGCTCAGTTTAAGGGCAGACAGGCAAAGAATCAGCGTGATTTTACTGAAGAGTTTGGTGACAGTGTCCCTGGAATTCTTGCCCTTTTCTTTCTCTATGGAAAGAAAATTATTTTATTTATGTATTCCTTACTTGAGAAAGGTATAAAGAGAGAGCGAGGGAGGGTCTCTCTCGCACCGTGATCTACCCCAGCCTCAGTCAGCCAGGGTCACAGGCCCAGGCATGGCTGGTGTGCACAGGGAAACCTTGGGACCAGTCCTGTGTCCTTTCCCCTCTGGCCCCAGGAAGGTGAGGTTGTGTTACTTTTGCGCCACAGCAGGTGACCACCATACTTTTTTTTTCTTTTTTCCAAAATGTACTTTCCCACCTATTAGGTATTTTATGACATCAGAATTGTAAATGATTACCTAACATTTTAATTTATGAATTTGACAAGTTATTTATCTGTTGAACTTTTATAACTATTATAAACAAGGCTCTGATGAATATTTTTTTTTATAGAGCACAGATTAGTTTATTTTAAACACCCATCATGCCATGAATTCATAGGGAATAGGTTCCAGTAGCTCAGGCTCCTTTCCATTGGTTCTCACAAAGTGTGCTTCTCTGGGTGGAGCAGGCTGGCGCTTTAGTTGAACCCAGGTACCTTTCTCTTTGGCTTCTTTCTTTTTCTGGTCATTTTCCTTCACACATTTTAGGAAGCTATCTCTGCTCTTAGAATGTTTAATATGCTCAATACGCACATTGATTCTCTTGGCAAGAATCTTGCCCTTAACTTGTTTGTTCACAACAATGCCAACAGCATGCTGGGTAACATTGTAGACTCTTCCAGTTTTGCCATGGTAATTCCTGTTTGAGCAGTACCCATTCCCTTGATGTCTACAATATCACGTTTCTTGTAGATTCGCATATATGCTGCCAGAGGAACCACTCCACGTTTTCCAAATGGCCTAGAGAACACGTATCAGGTGCTTCTCCTCTTTGCCTCTCTTCTTTCCCTTTGTGTTCGTCATTTTGGTTAATTACTAGAAGATGGCGGTTCCAGCCAAAAGGAGAATATTCTTGAATATAAACCTTTAACAGAACCTCTTGTTTTTCCCTTGGGACTCATTTCTAAAAATGAATGTATAGTTTCTCACTGCAAAATGCCAGAAGGCCCTCTGGAAAAGATCAGGCCAGTTTTCGTTCCCAACAGTTGGGTGTGAGCATTCCCTTGTACTAACTACACCATCATCAACGTTCAGTAGTATCAGGATTAAAAATTGTGCGCCTCTCTGCTTTCTAATGAGGAGTGATCCAAGGTGTGACTTCAAAGAACAAAGGGATAAGGAAGAAGGATAAAATGGAACTGTGGGCAGATCCCCAGAGTATGACTCAGGAACAGAGCCAGTGGCACCTTCCACTTTGTGCTGAGCCTCATGGCTGTCTTAGTTTCTTGGAGTCTCAGTGCGCCACACCCAGCAGCTGGCTGAGTAATTCAAGAGGCCACAATCCAGGCAGAACTAGACACCTGGTCCCTCTCCTGCACTGCCAGGCAGAGTTACTAACTTAGTGGTTCACGCCTGTCAGGATGGATAAGAATTACTCAAGACAAGAATTACGCCTCAGGTTTCTGGATCCACCCAGAGATTCTGATTCATTTGGCATGAGGAGGGGAGCAGGAACTTACGCTTTGATTAATAAATGCAAGTGAGGGACCAGCAGTTAGCGTAATGGCTATGTTACTGGACTCCCACATAATCGACCATGGTTCGAGTCCCGGACCCGGTGGCTTAAACTCACACCGGGTGCATGTGCATACGTGCCCAAGATCCCAAGAGAAGAATGGAGGAGAAGGGATTGCAGCATGGCCATCCCCCCTGGAGGGTGATTTCTCGCTTTCTGTCCCTCTGTCTCTCTCTGTCTGTCTGGTGAGTGCACACGCCCTATAGCAAAAACCTTTCAAAAAAAGGAAAAAAAAAAACTGCAAGTGAGTCTAACTTGGGTAGCCTATGACCTTACTTGGAGAAATACTAAATTAAGGGGCAGAGAAAGAACAACTCTGGAGTGGCAACCTTATAGATCCAAACGTATTTTATCCCTGAAAAGTACTCCAGTGCTGCTATTTCCACAAGGAGTTCACTGTGACCGATTTCAGTATGCTAGTATGATTCTGTTTTCACATGGACGACTGCACTCGGCAACAGAACTCTCTGAGTGATGTGCTGTTACGACCAGCCAACTTCCAGCCCGGCATGGGAAGGGATGTGTCAGCTGCACACGATTCTAGTTTGTACTGATGGGGCAGAGATTTCAGCTGGTCATCTTTCCCTCCCAGCTTCCGGGGGAGTTCTGACCTGGTTTGGTGTAGTGTGGGGCTAGCTGGAAAGCAACAGTAACAAATGCTGGCATAGCACTTTCCACAGCATGTTGCTTTGAGGTACAAAAGCAGCCCACACAGACTGCAGTTTGTAAAGTGAGAGACTTTGTAGCTTTGGCATCCTGGGAAAGGGCCCCCAGGCTAGGTCTCTCCATCAAGCGCAGTGCTGAGAAGAGCTGGAGCGGGCGTTAGCACGCAGCTCCACTTTTGCCACTTCCAATTACCGTCGAACTATGTGCACAGGGGCTCCGTCAACATTGCTTAGATCTGAAGATCAAGTTCAAGGAAGGTGAAAGAGTTTGCAGAACTGATGCACAAGGCAAGCCCTTAACTTCAGGTAAAATAGGTAGTTCCCCAAGGTTATGGGCTGAACTCTGCCTACCCTCCGAAATGTGTATACTGAAGTCCTAACCCTCAGTACCTCAGAATGTGACTGTATTTAAGATAAGTTAAAGAGGTTGTTAATGTTAAGTGAGGTTATGGGGTGAGCTGTAATCCAATGTGACTGACATCCTGACAAGAAGAGATCAGACCCAAGACGCATACAAACCAAGGGATGAATGACCCTGTGAGAACAGACACAGGGGGAACGCGTCTGTGTACAAATCTCAGAGTGAAACCAACCCTGCGGACTCCGCGGTCTTGACTCTGACCTTGACTTTTAACCTGTAGCCTCCAGAATTGTGAGGGAAAACAACCTGCTGTTTAAGCCAGTCTGTGTGCTTTGTGAAGGGAGCCCCAGCAAACTAGTCCTCCTGCTACAGTAGGATTTGAATGAGTTTCTCACCTCTTGGTGCCTAGGACACTCTTACTAGCGATGTCAGTGCCATGGCTTTGGCTATTCAGTTTCACAGTCTCTTAATCACACACACATTCTTGCTCCTCCTGGGCCAAGCAGCTGACTTACTCAGCTCTGTAGTCTCAGGCTACGTATCAGGATCTCAGTCTAGTGAAATCCCACAGATGTTTATTAAGTACTTACTACATGCTAGACATGCTAAGTGATAGGGATTTCAAAATGTAAGATGTCATCCTTCTAATTGAGGCATTTACCGTCCGGGGAGGGAGAATCCTGCACAATTTAAGGGCTATGTTTGGGAGTACAGAGGTGGGAATGAGTAATTTTGCCTGAGGGAACTAGGAGGCTTCACCAAAAAGGTGAGTTTGAACAGATGAGTAGGAGGTTTCCAGAGCAAGAGGAGGGAAATCCTGACTAGAAGAAATAGTTTCGAGTCAAATGACAGAAGTAGCAAATGACTTATGTTTGGAAATAATGAGAGCTCCTGTGGGGGGAGGGGGGATGGTGTCATACCCAGTCCTTAGAAATGGATGGCAGGGCAGGACAAAACCTGTGCTCTGTGTGGAGCACACTGGCCAGGAGGGCTCTCAGCCTTCCCCACACTCTGTCACCATCTTTGAAGCAAATGGATGGTCCCTGCAGACCAGAATGGCCAGCCCCATTCATGTGCACTGGCTTGTAAGAGAACACAGGGAGCGAGTACAGGGCCAGAGTCTCCGGTCCCACTCTTAGTTAGGCTTCCCAGGCCCAGCTTTTCCCTTCCGGAGAGGGATGAGGTTGAAGCTAGGCACTAACATCTCCTCAGGAGAACACACTATCTTTATTGCCGTCTTTGTGTCCTGGGCTCATTCAGCTTGACAGAAATCCTGAGAGTGTTCCTATTGCTTTCTGTGTGGTCACACCAGAATCTGTATGTTTTGGCGAAGAGCTGATAGTCTTCCTATTTATAGACTGTTTCCCATGTTATTCACTTACAGGGTTTCTGTGGTCCAATGTTCTGTCAAGTCTCAGCTGGCCAGGAGTGCATAATAGTCATTAACACTACAGCCCAGTTGTTAAACGCTCTTAGATAAGTTTGAAACTGTTCGTGTTAAAACACATATCTAGCTGGGGGGAAAATGCTCTTTGTGTGAAGTACCTTTCAAAATGAATATTGAAGCTAAAAATAAAAGTTTCCCATTATCCCAATAATATTTATTTTTGCCTTTCAAGATACTGAAGAGTAAAAAATATTTTGGACAAAGTATTTCCTGACTAATCTAAACTATGGTGTAATCTTTGATAATTATTCCAGGAGACAGAGCAAAGAATGAAATACCTCTTTCTTATCATTTCTTCTGCTTCCCTATCATAGTATTTTGAGAAGAAGAAGGTTGGGTAGGTGCCCATTTAATGATTTAATTTCCTCTTTCAAACAGAATTTATAGCATCTTACATCACTGTTAACTGACATATCACCTTATCCCATAATAATTCTCAATATCATTTTGATTGCTTTTAAAAATAACTTTATTGAGATATAATTCACATACTCTATGATTTACTTATTTAAAGTATAGAACTCCCTGGCTTTTCATATGTTCACAGGATTACGCACCTGTCATCACAATTTTAGAGCATTTCATCAGTCCTGAAAGAAACCCATACTCACTAGCAACCACGCCCCATTTTCTCCATCATTCTCCCTTCAGCCCTAGATAATGACAACACTGTGTTTTTAGATTGGCCTATTCTGTACATTTCATGGAAATAAAATCATACACTAAATAGTCTTCTGTGTTCCTTTCACTTAGCATGTTTTTATAGTTCATTTATGTTGTAGTTTTCTCCATTTTTTATTCCTTTTTATTGCTGCATAATACTCTATTGTATAGGCATACCACTTTTATTTATCCATTCATTACTTACTGGATATTGAGTTATTTATACTTTTTGACTGTTATGAATAGCACTGCACAAGCTTTTGTATGGACGTGTATTTTCATATGTTTCATATGGGTTGGAATTGTTAGGTCATGGAACCAGCGGGTGGTGTAGTAGTGAGGCACTGGACTCCCACATGGCCGACTGTGGTTTGGTTCGAGTCCCGGACCTGGCGGCTTGCTTTTTCACTTTGCCTTTTTTTCTCTCTGATCAAATTAAAATCACAATAATAATTACAATATATATAATTTTTTAAAAAAAGAACTGTTGGATCATATTATATTGACTGTCAGGGTCAGACAAGAACACTGCCAGATTTTATAACAGATGAAATACTTTTCCAAGGGAAAGTATTGGTTAATGTGACCCCATAGACTTAGAAAAGAATCCATTTTGTTGCCAACATCACTACATAATTTTATTGCGCAAAATGAACAGGGTAGTAACCCTGGCAATAACTTCTGACACATAGAGGAATGAGTTGGTTAGCAACTGTATCCACTGATTTAAAAAGCTTCAGACTAACAGACAAGGTATTTAATGTCAAAAGTCGACCTTCAATAAGTCAACCCTTCGATAAGACAGCCTCTTCTCTTCCAGTCATTTGTTTGACTGGTAGAAAGAACATCATGATTTTTCAGGGAAGACACAGTGACTGCAGTATGGGGAGTTGTGGCCATTATTTCGTCAGCACTAATGTTGCTCCTTGTCTGTTTATTTATGGGACAATTCATTTCGATACCAGCTATCTAGAGTGTGCCAGGTTTTGTGCTCAGTGGAAAGGATAAAAATGTGATTAAGACCCTGTCCTCACAAAGTGAGGATAAGACTGGGCAAGCTCACCAAACATGAATGCCAGGCATGTATAAGTGTGAGACCATCCTGATGAAGCATAAACACCATTCGGGGACATCGGGAAAATCTCCAAGGAACAAATGACATTTGGCACGTGTATACAGATGAGTTTTTTGAAATGTAAATATACGTGGAGAGGACATTGCAGAATTGCACATGAGGAAAATAGGTGACTAAAGGGAGAAAGACCAGAAATCAGAGTCCGCTTTAAAGTCCCTCAGTGCTACTTTCTAATCATAATACTTGGGCAATTAACCTGAATTCTCTAGGACTCAGTTTACTCATTTTTTTTAAGAGAGTTTTGTTTTTTCCTATAGAGCATATGGGCTCACCAGAGAGACGGAAAGTAAAAAATAACTCCTCACAGAGCATGGCCATGTCACAATCCCTTGTTCTCCATTTTCCTCTCAGGAATTTTGGCACATACGCACAAGCACCCGGCATGAGTTTCAAACCACTTGGTCCAGGTCTTAAACAGTGGTCGAATACGTGAGAGTCTAACAATGTAACCATTACACCATATGGTGGTCCCCAGTTTCCTTATTTCTAAATTGAGCAAAATACCACCATCATATGTTGTAAGGACTAAATGATGATATATTTTAAATGTTCATTGCAGTATCTAAAACATAGTGAGTGTTCAAAAAAAGTCAGTTTCAAGGAGTTTGGTTGGAAAAGAGGTAGATATAAGGGAACCTGTATCAGTCTGATATTGTGTTGCTAACAGAAGCACCTGAGACAGGGTGATTCATAAAGAACAGAGTTTTGTTTATCTCACAGTTCTGGTGGTTGGAAAGTCCAAAGTGTGGGGCTTGCATCAGGCATCTGTTCCTGTGTCTCGGCATGGCCAAGAGAACCATAGAGGATGGTGGGCACATGCAAAAAGAGGGAGACCTGGCACAGCTGTTACTCATTTTTTTTTTTTTTTGGAGAGATTTTCACTGTAGGGCACGTGCGCTCGCCAGACAGACAGAGAGAGACATAGAGACAGAAAGCGAGAAATCACCCCCCAGGGGGGATGGTCACGCCGCAATCCCTTCTCCTCCATTCTCCTCTCAGGATCTTGGGCACGCACGCACACGCGCCCAGCGTGAGTTTTAAGCCACCGGGTCCGGGCCACGAACCGCAGTCGACTACGTGTGAGCCCAGCGACATAGCCATTACGCTAACTGCTGGTTCTCGTAACTTTTTTAATAATGTACTCTCATGAGATCTATCTCCTTCTCCTGAGAGTTAAGAGCTCATCTCCTCTCACAAGATAGCATTGGTCTATTTGTGAAAGTGGAGCCTCCATGGTCCAAACACTGCCCACTAGGCCTCACCTCCTAAAGGTCTCCTCCCCTCTCCACACCCTGCACTTCGGACCAAGTTTCCAGAATATGAGACTTTGGGGGACAAACCATTATCCAAACTACAGCAGAGCAGAAAGTAGGCTGGACCCATAGCAGAGAACCTTGATGTGGGATGAGAAGCTAGAACTCAAATTCATAAGCTGTAAGGAATCACAAAGGGTCTGGAGTGAGGAAGCCACCTCAGTCAGAGCTGTGCATATAGGCTGAGTTAAATTGAGGTAGTCTTAGGGGAAGGTAACAAGGGCCTAAGGTAAGGTAGAGAGAATAGAAACTTAACATGGGGAGTCAATTTAGAAGATTTTATTAAGGACAACTAAACAGCATATAGCAATTACTTACATTTTGGAGGCAAAGGAGGTGTTGAAGTTTTTTTCCCCCCACTATTGCCAGAGGGCACGTGTGCTTGCAAGAGAGAGAGAGAAAGCACCCTTGATTCTTCTACCTCCACTTCTCTATCCTGTCAGGATTTGGAGGCCTGCACACAAATGCACACTGTGTGTCTTCCAAGCCACCAGGGTCAGGCCTCAAACCGCAGTCAGCCATGTAGGATCTAGTTCTCTTAACTACTGAGCTCTGGAGTTGGCTTGCAATTTTGAAGCTTTTGAACTTATATAGATGAGAGAATGGAAGTATAGTTAACTGGAGGAATGAATTAAGAGGGAAGATGATAATACTTTGGCTCTGAGAAGTTTGAGGTACATGTGGCACCCCTGTGTGAAGGTGTCTAGCAGATGGCTAAAAATGAGGACTACAGCATGGAATAGAGGGCCCAGCTAGAGACTCTGGAATCACCTGCTAGGAATTATGGTGGAAGCAAGGGGGAGAGTGACATGGATCCTCACAGGAAAGTCGAGATTGTCGCAAAGGGGAGAAGTAAGAATGGAGGAAAAATTGATGAGACCAGTTCTGCATGTCAAATGAGGTTACCAACAGGACAATCCATCACAAACTGTCAAATACTTCAGAGACTCAAATGAATGAGAAACAGAGGAATGAACAGCTGCTACAGGGAAGGCCATAGGAAAACTTTTCTGGCATCAGTGGTACAATTGTAATAAACATATACATATATATGTGTATATGTATATATATATATATATCTTTATTTATTATTATTTTTTTTCTTTTTTTTTTTGAGAGAGAGATTTTTTCACTGTAGGGGGCGTGCGCTCGCCAGACAGACAGAGAGAGACATAGAGACAGAAAGCGAGAAATCACCCCCCAGGGGGGATGGTCACGCCGCAATCCCTTCTCCTCCATTCTCCTCTCGGGATCTTGGGCACGCACGCACACGCGCCTGGCGTGAGTTTTAAGCCACTGGGTCCGGGACACGAACCGCGGTCGACTACGTGGGAGTCCAGCGACATAGCCATTACGCTAACTTCTGGTTCCCATTATTTTTCATTTTGATCAGAGACAAACACAGAGGGAAAATGAGAAAAGAAGCCACCAGGTCCAGGACTTGAACCATAGTTGGCCATGTGAGAGTCTAGCGCCTTTAACCACCATGTCACCTGCCGACCCCTTGACTATTCTTTGAATCTGTACTTTCAACCATTTTTCTAAATTAAGCCATGATTCTTGGGGGCTTCTATGGCAAGACATTGGTATAGGAATCAATGGTGCAACCCGCCGTCCTTTCCTTTAATGGGACAACTTCAGGAACACACTCATTTTCTCCCATTGCACATTTTGCATCAGGTCTTTAAAGGGTAGTTCAACATTTTAAGGTTCCTAACCAAAGGACAGTGGGTCTGTCAGTGGTACTTGCCCCTTCAGTTCTAGCAAAATCTAACTTGATATCTCCCTACATGGTCATTTGGGAGGCCCAAGGAAATCAGGGACCACAAAGGAAGGAGGTCACATGCACCAAGCTCCCCAGCTGCCAACACTAACACCTGTAACCCCAGCGGATTCTCACAAGGACCTTGACCGAGGTCAAATCTAGTAAGTGGCTGAGCTCGAAGCTGAACCTGTATTTTTCAGACAGCAGTGTTTCTTGCATTAAATAACTTCTTTCTGCCAGATTTGTGAAGATTTCTTCAAGTATTTACCATCACAGTCCCCAGTGCAGCAATTCTCAGACTCCAGGTGGTGGAGAAACTACCACTCATGGCACTGGGCCTTTCTTGTCCTTAAACCATTTAGCACTCCACCATGTATGCTAAATTCAACCCTCCCTATTTTTCCTGGATGCATTTCATTTTCAAATGCTTCTTTATTATTGAATCGAAGAAAACTACATCTGTAAGTCTTCAAAAAGTTCATAGGAAATGGAATTAAAATAGAGATTTATTTTTGGTGCAAACATTTTTGAAATCTGTGCATGCTATTTTCATAATATGCATTTTTTGCGAACCTTTTGCAGACCACTAGTATTCAGCTTGTCTTTCTTATACTCTTTTCAGATGAAGCTGTGATAAGAGAAGGGCTAAAGTAAATTCCATATCAATAAAAAGGTGAGTCTTTATTAGTATCTCTTAAGTACTTACATATGACTTTTTTTCATTTTAGATTTTTGCCATAGGGTGCCTTTACTCACAGGAGAAAGACAGAGACAGAGAGGAAAAGTGAGAAACCACCCATCTAGGGAGGATGGCCATGTCATAATTCCTGCTCCTCCATTCTCATCCTGGGATTCGGGGCATGCATGCACATGCACCTAGTATGATTTCCGAGGTCTGGGACTTGAACTGTGGTCAACCATGTGGGAATCCAGTGCCCCAAATACCATGCTAGCTGCTGATTCCATGTGACATTATGTAAATGCCTTTCCATAATCAGGATTGGAAAAATGAAAAGGTAAATGTAAGAGTATTTAGCAACGATAAAGCTCTATTCTATAAATATAGGAAATACTAATAATTTGAGTAAGCATGTAGCTGACAATTCAACATATATTTAAAAAAACACTAGTTGAGCTATTATGGAATGTGTACAACATTGCATAATGTTCAATGTGGAGACAATTAAAATAAATAAATGAAAAGAAACAATTACATGTTCTAGTTGTCCATAGACAATGCGAATATAACAATCACGTTGTGCAAAATATATGAGAAATCAGAGTAAACCAAGAACTTATGTGTCAATCAGTTCATTAATTTGATAGCTTTTATACTTTCTCCAAACATTATGCTGAAAAAGTCTCACTTGCTCTTGGGAGGTACCTAGACAGTTAAGCATGCCTAGTGAGGTCTACAGTTTTACTAAGATAAATCATACTTGCCAACATTAAGTGGAAACAGTCATTTATAGGACTGCAGTGAATATAGGCTTTTAAAATTATGGTCTGTCCTAGGGGAAAACTGCCCCCCTTGTACAAATGCATTTACAAGAAAATAGTTGGAAAAGTTCAGAAGCCTAGGCACTTAATCCAGCTTGCAATGGCATAATATTTTATTGCCATCATTATTTACCTAAGTTAAGGTGCTTATCAGACTTGATCTTGTTCCTAAGAAAATTTAAAGTAGTAAAATAGTTTCAAAGCAGAACCTATAACATTACAATCTCCCTGATTCTTCATCTTTGCGCGGCTCTAACTTTCCTAAGCCTTTTATCGCATTGCCTCTTAAATAAAAGTCCTTACCTAGAAAAAATAAGAAATTAAAATATACAGATTTATAAGCCAGTTGATAAGGACAATTTGTAAATTAGGTTGGGCCAAAGGATGAGTTACGATGGTTTTATTAAAAAGATTACAATGAGTGTCTAGTCTCTGTGGGGGATTTTCTTCTCTCTGGCCAGAGCACATCTGAAAACTTTTCCTTTTATGGCTTAGTTGAAAAAGAGAGTTCAACCCTACACACCCTCATGAGAAAACAAAGTTGTGTATTTTTGTACGTCAGCCTCCAGAAGTGTACACCGTTTTTTAGTGAACCGAGGCCCACGTTCCTCCATGTTGACCGTGCTTTTGCTGGCATATCCAAATCTCTCTATTTATGTTTACTTCTCTTATGAGAGAGAAACAGAGAAAGAGACAGAAGTGCAGAGCAATGGACACCCCAACAGGGTCTTCATGCTGCAATCTACTCCCTGCCTCAAGACAAGCCAGGATGACAGCACACCTGCAAGAGAACCTGCCACGCTCAGGGAAGCCTTCCCAAGGCCTTTCCCACATGAGACCGGCTGTGTTGCCACTGTGCACCTCCTCGCCTACACATCTCTTTTGAGCAAACTCCTCCCCTGGTTTAATCCCAGTGTTTGACCTTTCAACGCTCCACAGAGGACTTCTATATCCTAATGATAAATAAACAAACAAACAAAAAAACACAGTCATGTGGATTGGAGCTATTTCAAAATCATGTTCTCTGACCCGGCTCCCCACCCTCAGTGCTGCCTACAGAATGAGCGTGGCCAACCTTCTCCTCCATCCTTTTCAAAGGCTATTGCATTCTTCCTCCTGGTCAGGCCCCATCACCTCCCCACCAGTGCCCCTACTTTCAAGTCCCCACCACAAGCCTGTCTATTCTTCTCCCACCTGCATTCCTTTCCTTCCATTCCAGGGGATAAAACTACTCCTACCACCTTTCTCAGGAATCTTGCTCAATTAATTTCTATCTCTCTGGTTTGAATGTTCTCTCTGTCCTTCTTGACTGACGTTTCCTTTACAGACACAGACTTCTGGATTTCCACCCCTTCCCTGTGGGCCCCAGGGTTCTTTCCAAAGTGTTCTTTTCTCATTACACTGCCTCCTCTCCTTTGGCACCCTCATGTTCACTCTGTGACTGTCTGAGCCCAGATAGATAGAACTGCATTTGTTGTTTCAACCAAGAGAAATTAATATACAGAATTTTTAACTGTAAGTTGTTAACTAGATAACTGAAAGAGTGAAAAGAGAACTTTAAGATATGACAGCAGCTGTACTTGCAGGAGGTAGCTCCACCCTAGGTTGAAGGAACAAAAGAAGAGGCTGGAATGATTAAACTGGGATCTTAGAGAAGAAGCCTGGTGGATTGGGACCCAGATCTGATGGAGGCAACAGAGCTGGTCACTACTAGTGTCTTTTAGTTGGGGTAAGAAGAAGCTAGTTTTGCATGTGTTTTTAACACTGAACCCAACAGCTATTGTTGCCAGAGTGAAGAAGTGAAGCTGGGAGAGACCCCCCGACCCCACCAGCCCTGCAGCCTACCTCCACTGGCAGAACCTAAGAAGGACCAATCAGCAAAGCAGAAAGGTGGTTTCTGGAGTCCTAACCCCAACACCGGAAAGCAAGCATAGAGGGTAGATTTAGAGCAAGAGATAAAACCTGGCACAGCCTCATAACCTCAAATACCACCAGAGAATTAAAAAACCAATTTCCCTAGCCTGTCTTTCTCTTGAGTTCCAGATGCATTTAACCAACTCCCCACTGGAATATTAATTTGAATGCTCTGTAGTTACTTCAAACTCAATGTGTTATTAATGGCTCTCATTATCTTCGCTGGCCCTCTTGCCCTGTCCTCTTCCTCCACACTGCCTCCCCCAGATTAATGAATGCCATCATTATGCAAGTATGACATGCATAAATAGTATCTCCTCCTTACACTTCTGGCCATTCACTCTCCACGCTGAGTCAGTCAGAGTCCTTGCACTTCCCTTACTGTCTCTCACGTCGCCTCCTCTCTATTGCTAGTACCACTCAGTCTCTCCCCTATGACTTCCTGCTGGATTAAGGCATTGTCCCCCAGCAGATGGCATAATGGTTACATCACCAGACTCCCATGTAGTTGACGGTGGTTCTAGTCTTGGACCCAGTGGCTTACACTCATGCTGGGCACATGTGCGTGCATGCCCAAGATCCCAAGAGGAGAATGGAGAAGAAGGGATTGCAGCCTGGCCATCCCCCCTGGGGGGGAGGTGGTGATTTCTTGCTTTCTGTCTCTCTCTGTCTTTCTGGTGAGCACACGTACCCTACAGCAAATACCTCTTTAAAAAAAAAAAAGAGTGAGAGCTCAGGAGCTAAACTCGATGTTCAATTCCCAGTACTTCATCTTACTGTCTCTGTGACCCTGGGCAAGTTATTTAACCATACCACCCCTCAATTCCTACATATGTAAACTAGGGTTTATAATAGGACCTTCCAGACAGGGAGTTATGAAGAATTCATGAAATACGGGAACCAGCAGTTAGTGTAATGGCTATGTCGC